>NC_080690.1:7372643-7675682 GCF_030445035.2 Dasypus novemcinctus
ATCGGAGTTCTTTCTTGGGAGCTGATCCTTGGGGGGCTGGAAACCAAAGCCTCGGGGAGGGGAGTGCAACCGAAAGTCAAGGTCTGGGGAGGCCCGTTTCGCTGGGGAGGGAACGACGGCGGCCCTGAGGGAAAACCAAGGCGGGCAGAAGAGGCCCGTGTGTCGAGAAGGGGGCAGGGACGCCACCACCAGTGGCTCCAGTCACATCGTCACAGTCCGGGCCCGGCGGCTGGCCGCCTCCCCTTCCCACGCGGCCCAGCTGGGAGCGCCCCGTCTTCCCGGCTTCCCACCAGGCCTGCCAACCCTCAAAATCCCTCTACCCTTCAGTCACCCATGGGGGCTCCCGCAGAGGCCCCCCCCGGCCCGCCTCCCAGCCTTCCCAGCACCCTCTCGGCTGGGGCGCACGTGTGCCGAGTTCTGGCCCTTGGGGTACAAGCAGGAAGATGCACCCCACTTCCAGGCCTGGCGCGCCAAAGCCGCTTGCGCCGCCCCCATCCTTCTCCCCCTCCCCACGGGCCGGCTGGACGCAGAGGATCCCGCGGACGCTTCCACACTTAGCAGATGGGGGTCCCACCAGATGGCACCTAGCCCAGCCCCCAGCCCCACGGGATCATGGCCTGGGCGGGAAAGAAACTCCTGCTGTGCCCAGAAATGACCTGGGGTGGGGGTAGAAGGAGAGACGCCTGGCGGGCACGGCCCAGGCTTCTACTGTGGGGTGGGGGTGCTCTGGAGCTAGAGGCGGTGGGGGCACAACATCCAAACATACTAAGTGCCCCCCCAAGGGTCCCCTTTAAAGTGGTCAGTCTTCGGTTATGTGAATTTCACCCCGAAACACTGGGAAGAGGAAGCATTATTCAATTAAAAGTGGACAAATATTTAACCATTGGAGGGAAAGAAAAATATTATACCCTGCTTCACACCATACACCAAAAATGTTAAGTGAGTTTCACTTCAGTCAATTATTGAAAGAATAGAAGAGGGAAGCGGATGTGGCTCAACCAACTGGGCTCCCGTCTACCATATAAGAGGTCCAGGGTCTGATGCCCAGGGCCTCCTGGTAAAGGCAAGCTGGCCCATGCAGCATGCCAGCCCATGCTGGAATGCCACCCCCGCAGGAGTGCCGGCCCACGCAGACAGCTGGTGCAGCAAGATGACGCCACAAGAGACACAGAGAGAAAACAAGACGACGTAGCAGAACGGGGAGTTGAGGGGGCGTAAGAGAGTAATCGCCTCTCTCCCCCTCCAGAAGGTCCTGGAATGGGTTCCCAGAGCTGCCTAATGAGAATACAAGAACACTCATTGAATGGACACAGAGAGAGATGATGGGGGGGAGGGGAATAAATAAAATAAATCAGAAAGAGAGAGACAGCAAGAGAAAGAAAGAAAGAAAGAAAGCGAGAGAAAGAAAAAGAAAGCAAGTGAGAGAAAGAAAGAAAAAGAGAGAGAGAGAAAGAAAGAAATTGAGTAAAAGAAAGAAAAAGAAAGGAAAGAAAGGAAGAAAGGAAGGAAGGAAGAAGAAAAAAGAAAGAGAAAGCGAGCGAGCGAGCGAGCAAGGGCCAGTGACCATGGCTGCCTACCCTAACAGGTAGTTCCGATGCCAGGGACCTCACTTCAAGTCCCCCAGTTCCCTGCCCCACAGCGAGAGGGGTCTTTACAGAAGACAGAATCGTAGCCTGAGTCACAGAGCTCCCGTCTCCCGTGGCTGCTGAATAAACCCGAAGCCACCGCCTTTCCTGACCTCACCCCTTTCTACTGCACCTCGGGCTGCCCCCGCTCCCCCAGGCTATTACACAGCTCCCAGCCTTCCTTCCGCTCCCCTTTCCAGCCTCCAAGCTGCTGTACGTGCTGTGCCCTCGGCCAGGCTGCCTCCTGCTCCCCCGAGTCTCAGGGCAAGGGCCACCTCCTCAGGGACGCTTCCAGAGGCCTGCCTCAGCGAAAAGAGTGCTCTCGGCTGGTTCCTCTTTACCACAGAACCTTGTTTTTTTCCCTTCCTAGACTCCATCATAATTCATAATTACTGCATTCATTTCTTTGGCTTTTTCTCTTTCCTACTTGTCTGCAAGCTCCACTTAGAATCTCCACCCTCCTGTTCGTCACTTTATCGCCAGAGACGAGCTTAAAATCTGATTTGCACCAAGGTCCCCTGTACGTATTTGCAAAATCAGCCAAGGAAGAAATTCCAAGAGCACTGGTGGTTGCCCTCCAGAAGAAAGACAACCCTCGTATAACCAGGCAAACCAATTCCTTGACCTCCCAGCGTAAGAGCAGGTGGCAGCAAGGTCAAGAAAAACATCAACTCAATTTTTAAGACAGCCAGCTCCAATGTGGAGAATACATACCCCAGAGGGTGCGCAGACAATCCACTGGGTGCAGGGATGAAATGATGTAAATGGAAGTTCTAATGTATATCCTGACCTTTCTGAAATGCCATTCCCCTTCAGGTTGGAGGAGGAGGAGGATGACAACAACGTCAGCTAATATCTGAGCGCCTCTTCTGTGGCCAACACATATTAACTCACTTAATCCTCACAAGAGTCCTAGGACACAGATTTTTTTATTATTCTCATTTTACAGATAAGGTCATAGAGGCACAAAGAGAAGGCAGCAGTGATCCCAGGGCTGGGATATGAACCCAGGTTCCTGAGTCCACGCATGTGTAGACTGTAACTGCACATCTATAATTAAAAAATAAATCAACACACAGACACTGGAGATACATTGGGTGAGTTTTCTGATGGGGTACTCACTCGAATTTGGGGACCACTTTTGCATAAGAAATTTCTTCCGAGGTTGGAGATGGCAGCAAGAGTATATCTTAATTGTTCTTAAATAACATAACTTCCAAAAAGAGTCATTTTTTTAAGAAGTCCAAGGATAGATTTCAGAACTAGCCAGAACACAGCAAACTCACAACACTGTCCTGGCCACCTGCTCTTTCCTACGCTGCGTTCTAGGTCTCTCCTGTGTGTCTGTCCCCCGTGCAGCCCGGCACCTCCAGGAGGGGTCCAGCTCTCCTTCCTCCTGGCGTCCCCAGCCCCTAGCAGAGTGCGTCCTCTGCACACACTCCAAAATCAGTGCCTTTCCCTCCTGCAGTAACAGAGCTGTCGTTCCTGGGTTCCAAGCAGGGTGCCTCTCCATTACATTCAGAACGGAGACACATGCCAGCTAAGGAAGGGGAGGAAGGCAGCACAGTGCAGGCTCTGGCAGCAGATAGAAAGAGTGCAAAGGGCAGGGCTGCCCTTTCCTGGCTGCGTGGCCTTGGGCATGTCACCTGCCATCCCCGATACACAGTCTCCTCGACAGGGGAGTGGGGATAATTCCCACCTCACAGGGTCATGGTGGGGATATGGTGAGCTGTTGTATGGGACGTGCTTATTAGCACAGGAACTAGCACACAGTAAGTGCTCATCAGAGTGGCTCTCGTCAACGTCACCATCATCATCAGGCAGGCAAGTCAAGAACCTAATGCTAAGGAAACAGAACAGCTCCTGAGTTTGAAAATCCCCATTCATGGGCAGCCACAACTTGCCAAGAATAACCAGACATAGAAAACATGCACAAACGAAAGTGCAAACCTCAGGATAAAAGTCTATTCAGTTGAGATGGACAAAGGCCAAGCTGTCAACAGTGGTTCATGGCCACGGCCAACCCCACCCAGAACCCACAAACAGGTAGCACCAGGTTGGCTCTGAAGAAGCATTCCAGGCCTCCCAGATGGATGAGATGCAGGGGAACTTCCAAGGTTAACTCAGAAAGGCCCCAAAGCACATTCCTTTTCACCCAGAGACTGCTCAATGGGTGCCCACTGGAAGGAAACAAAAACCACATATTCTGCACTTTAAGCTCCCACCCTATCTTCGGAGATGCCCAACTCAACACCAAGGAAAGCCACACTACTGAACTGCAGCTGCAGGAGGCCAGCGCTGCAGGGCCATGCAGCACCCTCAGATAATGAAAGGAAAGCAGAAAGCTAAGGGTAAGTGGCCCACGCAAGGTGCCACCAACTTCTCTATTAAAACTCCACCCAGGGGGGTTTTCGTTAACTTAATAAATTTCAATTATGAAATATTTTCCACATTAGAAAAATATATAAAACCAGGTCCATTTGATTCTTACCCAAAGAGACAGACTATTATTATGTCAAGTAACAGCAGGGAAACTGAGGCACAGAATAGTTAATATCTGCCTCGGGTCATGCTTCCAGTGGATAGCAGAGCTGGGGTTTGAACCCAGAAGTCTGAATCCAGAGTCCACATCGTCAAGATGGCGGCTCCCCATTCTTCCTCCCTGCACGGACGTGCCACTCCCTTTCCAAGGGATGGAGCCTAATTCCCCTTTCCTTGAACTTGAGTTGGCCTTGGTGACCTCAGCTGGTGCAAGAGACCTTCTGGGACTTCCGAAGCGAAGTCATAAGAAGACTCGCAGCTTTTGCCTGGCATTTCCAGAATATTCACTCTGGAGAAAGAAGTCCACCGCGTCTGACACTGCCGTGCGGTAGGCACTCTGGTCCACAGTCCTAGCTGACCGCAGCGTCCAGCCTTCCAAGGCAGGAAGCATGTTAGTGAAGATCCTGGAACCTTCCAGATCAGGTCATGGACCAGCTGAGTCCCACCAAGAAACCTCAGGGGACGCCACAAAGAGTCGAGAAACCACCTAGCCAAGCCCTGCCTGAGTCTCGGACACACGAAGCAACGCCCTCCCATTAAGCGGCACCCCGGATCCCACTCCTGACTGGCCATCCCTGCCACTGGCCACTCCCTCCTGTGACCCTCAACACCGGCAGCTTTGCCACTCTGAGCCCCAGCCCGCCCTCCCCACAGTGCCCCGCACAAACCCCCCACCCAGGGCCCTCGTCCGCGATCCCACGAGGGCTGCTTCCTCACGCCACCTCCCTCTCTGCAGAGTCTCACCTACAGTGGCAAACATGGACCGAACAAATGCAACGGCTCCATCACGAGAGGCCCAGAGAGCACACGACTTGAGGCCAGCGGGTCCTGACCGCCGCACGACAGACGCCTCGGGTCAGAGGCTCCTCTGCGGGGGGGGGCTGACGCACACGGCGACACCTTCAGCAGCAAACCCGGCCTCCGCATGTCACATCCAACAGCACCCACCGCCAAGCTGTGACGACCAAGAATGTCTCCAGACATGGCCCGACGCCCGCTGCGGGGCAAAACGGCCAGGGCTGAGCGCCGTGGCAGCGTGCGTCAGCTGGATGCATGCGATGCACGTCACGCCCAGGCCGGCTCCCGCTCGTGGCACCCGTCCTGAGGAAAGCTTGCCAAGCGCCCTGGAGCCACACGCCCACCCATGCCCCTACCTGCACCCTGCCGGCCCCACAGCAACCAGAAGGTCCCCACGCGACAGCCAGAGCTGGGACGTGTCCTGGGGCACCACTCTTGCAAAGCAGCAGGGGACAAGGGGCCCTAACAAGTCCCCACATGGGCCGTAGACCCGCGCTTCTGAAGTGGCCCAGGGGTCACCGGGTCTAAGTCCTTAACTCCAAAAACGTCTTTGTTCTGCCTGTGGACAAACACCGACATAAGCGCCTCACCTGAAATGCCGGAGCAGGCTCAAAGAGCCACGCTGGTCACATCAGCCCCTTTCTGAAAACCTGCAGGGGAACCAGGTGAAGCCCCAGCACCTAGACGAGACTTTGAGGCCCAGACAAGCCGGAGGCCCCGCCAGCAACGATGACAATGGCAAAAATTACAGTACTGGCAGCTCCTGATGGCCGGGTGCTCATCAGGTATTATGCATGGCCGAGCCCCTTTCACATATTTATTGTCTACTTATCCCCAACCCCAAACCTGCGAGGGCGGCACTGGAATAAGCCCCATTCGACAGATAAGGAAACTGAGGCAGAGAGCAGAAGTAACCTGCTCAAGGGCACAGAGCAAAGCTCACCAAGCAGGGCCAGAGGCCCAGCCCCACGCCTCCTGTCACTGATAAGACCACGGAGGAGCCACGAGGAGTTGAACCTAACTGAATGACTGATGGTCTCCAGTACTAGAAGGGGACCAGGAGGGGCCCAGGGGAGGAAGGGAAAGGAGAGGAGGAGGGGAGAGGGCAGGCAAGCTCTAGTCCCACACCTGGCTGGTCACCAGGAATGCCCCAGCCCACCTGTGCCACTAAATCAGAAGGGGCCAGGAGCCTGTGTTGTGCTGCAGGGACAGATGCTGGACGTTGTGTGTCCTGTCGTGGCCCACTGGGTGGACTGGGGGAGAGTGTGGACTACAATGTGGACCACTGTCCATGTGCTGCCGCGGTTCTCCAGAATGTACTCACCAGGTACAGTGGATGTGTCACAATGATGGAAGAGGTCGTTGAAGTGGGAGGGGTGGCGTGGGTGGGGTGGGGGGTATATGGGGACCTCATACTTTTTTTTTTTTGGTCTTTATTTTTTTAATGTTACATTCAAAAAATATGAGGTCCCCATATACCCCCCAATCCTCCCCCCATAACAACAACCTCCATCATCACGAGACATTCATTGCACTTGGTGAATATATCTCTGACCACCGCTGGGGGACCTCATACTTTTTTAATGTAACATTTAAAAGAAAATAAAGAAAAAAATTCTGGTAAAAAATAAATAAATAAATAAAAGCCTCCGAAGTGTTTCCCACAGGCCAGGAGGAGAACGGGGACCATCGTCATGCACGACGTGGCGCGCCCCACTGACCACCCAAGCCTGATTCTGAGCCACCTGAAGAGGTCAACTGCGCCGACATGCACGGGGCCAGGAGGAAAAGCGGCTGTGTCCACACGCAGGCATGTTCAAAGCCAGACTCCCAGCCCTGCGCTGCCTGCACCTGCTGGGCTGGCGCCGCCTGACCCCACGTATAAGAGAGACTGAACGCAAAGCTCCGTGGAGCCCCACAGTCCACCTGTGGGCAGCTAAGTCCAAACACAGGCTCGCCGCAGTGGGGAAGAGGGGGCAGGGGGCAGGGGGCCCCAGGCCCGTGGCCCGCAGCGGTGAGTGGGGCGAGCTCCTCCGGGGTGTCGTGGGGCTGCCCTTCCAAGTTCAAAGGCGGCAAACCCTTTAACGCGGAAATAACACATCCCAAGCCGTCCTCGGGACACACCCGCTATCTGTGCATGAAAGGACAATGCAAGGAGACTCCCTGCAATATGCTCCTAATAGCAAAAGGCTGGAAGTGACCCAAAATGTCCATCTCTACGGGTCAAATCGGTAGACTCCGGTCAGGGGCAGGCAAGCTCACTGAGCCTGAACAAATGCCACCGCTCAATACATGCTGAACCACTGGGCTCCCGTCTACCACACGGGAGGTCCAGGGTTCAATTCCCAGGGTCTCCTGCTGAAGGCGAGCTGGCCCAAACGGAGAGCTGAACCACGCGGTGTGTTGGCCCGCAAGGGTGTGCTGGCCCATGTGGAGAGCTACCGCAGCAAGATGACGCAACAATAAGAGACACAGAAGAGAGACAATAAGAGATATAGCAGACCAGGGAGCTGAGGTGGTGCAAGAGACTGAACACCTCTCTCCCTCTCCAGAAGGTCCCAGGACTGGTTCCCAGAGCTGTCTAAAGAGAAGACAGACAGACACAGAAGAATGCACAGTGAATGGACACAGAGAGCAGTCAGTGAGCACAAAACAATGGGAAGTTGGGGAAGTTGGGGATGGGCATAAACAAATCTTAAAAAAAAAAAAAAAAATACGTGCTAAAAAGGAACTGCCGCCAAAAGGATTAAGTGAAAAAGAAGTATATGCAGAAAGTTCTCATTTTTGTGAAAAGACAAAACAAAACTATGATACCTATTATACAAGGATATATTATATAAGCATGGGATGGGGAAGAGAGACGTTTATGAGTTGATTTTCCCCCCAATGTATATTTTAACTTTTCAATTAGAAACTAATAAATAACCACAATGAGTTACCACTTCCCACCCACGAGGATGGCTACTATTTAAAAACCAGAAAACAACAACTGCTGGTAAGGATACGGAAAAACTGGAAGCCTCCTGTGCTGCTGGTGGGAATGTGAAATGGTGCTGCCACTGAGGAAATAGTTTGGCAGTTGCTCAAAAAGTTAAACAGAATTACCATATACCTATGTACCACAGAATTCTAAGTATACCTAAAAGAATTGAGAACAGGATTTCGAACAGATACTTGTACACAAATGTTCATCACAGCAGTATTCACAATTGCCAAAAGGTAGAAACAACCCGAGTCCATCAACGGATAAATGGAGAAACAAAATGTGGCACATTCATACAACAGAGCATTACCCCACTGTAAAACGGAACGACATTCCGATGCACGCTACCACCAGGGTGACCTGGAAAACACGAGGCAAAGTGAAATAAGCCAGACACACGAGCCAAGTATGGCTTGAGTTCACCTATATAAAATATCTAAAATAAGCAAATTCATAGAGTCAGGAAGTAGATTAGAGGTTACCAGGGGCTGGGAGGGAGGGGAAATGGGGACCCATTGCTTAATAGCCAGAGAGCTTCTGTTTGGGGTGAAGAAAAAGTTTTAGTAATGGATGTTGGTGGCGATAGTACGACACTGTGAATATAATTAATATCACAGAATGGTACACTTAGGAAGTGCTAGAATGGCAGTTTATTTACCACAATGAATTTTTTAAAATAACTAAATAACTATTTTGAAAACAAGCATCTGCAACTGATAATTGCTTAAGTCCCCTTACTCTGCTGTTAAAAAACAGTCTGAGAAACTTTCGGAACCAAGCCCATTGCCCAACGTGAGGGGGGTGGGAAGGGAAGACACCCCCAGCAGGAGCAGAACTTCGTGTGAAAGCTCAGAAGCACCCAGGGACTTGCTCTCTCCTCTCGGAGGTTAAAGTAAAAGCCTCTCGCTGCTGTGGTTTGCAGCAGGACGAAGCAGGTGCTTGGCTACCAAGCTCTGGGGTTCCAGGCGCAGGCGAGGGAAGCTCGCCCCAAAGAGGGCAGCCGGCTCGAGCATCCCCGGAAGACAGGCAATCCCTGGACCTGTCAGATGGGAGCACGCCCCGCCCGGGCGAGCTGGCTGCACCCCATTTTTCAGGCTGGCCCTCTCTGGCCTCTGCTAAGTGCCGTGACCAGGTCTTTCCGGGGTGAACGTCCCTGTCTACCCCAAAGGCCCTCAGACACCCAGACAAGGAGCTCCCTGTGGCTTTCGGTTTTGTAAGAATGTACTCAACCAACCACAACTGCAGTCGTGACCAAGGGCTCACGGGGAAGGCGGTCAGCAGGCCCGGCCCGGGGAGGACGCGCGGCCCCGCGCAGCCGGCGCCCAGCGGTACTCACGGAAGCCCTCAATCTTGTCGGCGGTCTTGCTCCACGCCACCTGCCGGGTCTCCATGACCACCTGCACCGTCCTCCGCTCAGGCGTGTACTTGCGGAAACTGAACACGGACATCACCGTGCCCAGCTCCAGGGCTCTCTTGATCTGGCTCTTCTCATACTCCGGAAGGCTGTCCACGGTCGCCATGGCCGGGCGCTCCGGGGCGAAGCAGCGTGGGACGGAACAGGGAGGCTGAGAGCGGGAGAGAGAAGGGCGAACTGGTTTTAGTACACTTGGAGGAGTTCAGCTAACAGGGCGTGGATTTTAGGAGCCAAAATCCTGCCTCGTGCCCATTGGAACCACCTCTGGGTGAAGGTTCTGGTGGCAGGGAGTCGCTGGCCACTCGGAGAGCCCAGGCGGGATGTGGCGCTTTAAGGAGAAGTTAAGGTGCTGGGAGAAGACCCTCCCTGCCCCAACCGCTACCCAGGCTTTGAATAACCAAAGCACCCAGCTGGCCCCTCACCACCTTTTCTCTTGTAGAATATTTGAATAGTCAAAGCAGCTTGGACCAGCTCCCACCTGCCAAAGCCCAATCCCACCTACAAATCTCCTCCTCCATCCTGCCTAGAGAGTTCAGAGCGGCCCTTCCTTCCTGAGCAGAGCTGGGAAGGGCAGTCCTGGGTTAAACAGGGTCCCACAGAACTCACGTCCACCCAGGCCAGTGGACACAGCCTCATCTGGAAACAGGGTCTTTGCAGATGGAATCGAGTTAAGATGAGGTCCCCTCGGCTTAGGACGGGCCCTAAGTCCGCTACAAAGGACGTTCTTACAAGAGGACAACAGAGGCAGAGACGGACGGGCTGCACCTTCCACCGGCAACTGGAAGGGGCCCCGGAGCGCCTTCCCCTGCAGGTCTGCGGGGGTGTAGCCCCGCCGACCTTGACCTTGACCTCCAGCCCCACGAGAGAGAGCCCCTCGATTTGTGGTGCACGGTTATGGCAGCCACAGGAAGCTGGAAAACGGGAACGGGAAAAACACATCAGAGACGACTGGGTCCTCTGTGTGGAAATGGGGAAAGGGGACGGGAACGCCAGTGCCCCGGAGCCTCGAGTTCAAGTCCCGCTGGGGGTCCTTGCTAACGTGTGGCCTCACACAGGCTGCTGAACCTGTCCACGCTCACCTCGGTCCTTCCTAGAGTGGGAGGAAGGCTGAAGGGCAGGGCCACCAGCAAGGCCCCCGGCAGGATGCCGGCGTCCAGGAGGCATTCTCAATGGGTGCTGATGCCCGTGCGGGGTCGACGTGTATAAGACGGGGCTCGGACTCAAAACCTGGGCGCCCTCTTCGTCTCACCTCTCTCATCCCCACACCCGATCTGTCAGCAAAACCAGACTACCCGTCCCATCTTTTCACCTAGGGTCACTGACCTGGGTATTCCCACCGCCTGCCCACCCATCTCCCAGCTTCTGCCCTGGTCCTCTACAGTCATTCTCAGACCAGGAGCGGAAGGATCCTTTCAGAACATGAGTTAAATCATGTCGCTCCTCTGCTCAAAATCCTGCGGTCGCTCCCCATGTCACATGGCGTCAAATGCAAACTCTTAGGACCCCTCAATTCTGCTCCCCGCCCCCTTTGCCTGGCCTGGCAAGTGATGTTGACCCACTTGCTGCCCTTGAGCCCCCAAAGCTCAGGGCAGCCCCAGGGCCTTTGCACGGGCTTGGAAAGCTCTCCACCTAGAAAGTCACTCAACTTGCTCGCCCCCTTCTCCTGGATCTCTGTTCAAATGCACCTTAGTGGTGAGATATTCCCGACCATTCCCTTATAAAGCAGCAGCCCCGACCCACCTGGCGTCGCTCTGTTTATCTCTGTTTATTGTCGACGCCCCCTACTAAAGCACCTAAGTTCTAGGCAGACAGGACAGGGAGCCTGTTCCCTGTTTGGTCCACTACTACGTCCTAATTTTTGGTGGTATTGCTGTCCCATCTGACAGATGAGGAAGCTTAGCATGGAGACCGGCACAGAGTCAGCCCTCAAGTATTTATTCCTACCGAAGGAATGAGCCATCGACAACCTGGAAAGCAGGTTCACTATTATGTCTATTTTACAGATGAAGGAACCGGGGCGCAGAGAAGTAAGGTTACATCCTTAGAGTCACACAGCTGCTGAGGAACAAAGTTGGGATTCAAAACTAGCTCAGCTGCTGGACCGCGTCAGAGCTGGGGAAGTTTGGGAGCAGGGAGGAAAAAGCACAGGGCAGCTGAACTTGAATGAGGGACCAGTCAGCAAGGAGCGAGAGCCCAAGGCAGAGGCAGGTGCACGGAGAGGCCGACCCCTGAGAGCAGTGGCAAGAGCCCACAGTGGAGGACTGCCGCCAGCACCTCACACAGAGGTGAGGCAACCTATTATGATCTCCAATGTCCAGAGAGGGTCAGAGAGGCCGAGTAACTCGCTCAAGGTCACGCAGCTTAAAAGCAGGGGAACTAGGCTTTGAGCCCAGGCAGTGGGACCGACCCCATACCGACCCACTCCCCTATACCGCTGCCCTTCAGAAGGGGCTGCCCCCTGCCCCCAGGTCTCCGAGCCGCATTTCTGCACGCGCTGAACGCAGAAATCCCCTCCCGAGGGTCTCCTAAGGATTAAAGGAGATAAATCAAGGCCTTGAAACAATGACACAAAGTAGGAGCTGCTTAGCGGTCGCTCCTGTCAGCATGACCACCAATCATTCCATGCGTCTTGAGCTCCTCCCTTGCCCACAGGAATCCATCCAGGCAAGGCACAGTTGTCACAAGGTTGCACAGGGGTTCTAGAGAAGCCACTCCAGAAAACAGGAAGTGAAAGGCAGGTGTTCGGAGGGCTGTCCGGGCTTGCGCTCTGGCTCTGCGTCCCTGCAGCCTCTGGTCAAATTGCCCAAATCTGGGCGGCAGTTCCCTCATCCGTCCAATGGGGACAGCAGCATCACCTAAAAGCAGCAACGTACATGCAGCCCCAGGTATGGCAGGGCGCAGGTTAAGATACCAGCCAGTCGGCCAACTCATTCATCAGGGTTAACTCTGTGACAGCCACCGAGCTGGGGACTAGGGTGCCAACGGGGAAGGACAGAGGCCTGTCCTTGCCCTTTGCCCCCTCCCCCCCCCCCTCCATGCCCGTAACCAAAGGCACTTCCGCAGGGCGTGCTGGCAGCTGGAGGGCTAATCCTCAGCTGCACCTGCTCTCTGCCCACTGGGAAACTGCAGCGCACCGGAGAGCTCTAATGTAAAAAGGGTGAGTGCAGCAGCGGATACACACGGGGGCAGGGCGACGGGGCAGCAGAAAGGGCCCCAAACGCAATCTGGAGTGGGATCGGGGGAAGACGGCAGCCGAATCCAATCTTCAGAAAAGATGAACCAGCTCAAGGAAAGGCTCTGAGCAGCCTTCATAAGGCGTGCCGAGAGCACCCCGAGAGTCAAAGCGCATCCTGGGCCGGGAGAAGCTAAAATGACCCTCCTGCCGGTCACCTCTCACCCAAGGACAAAGGGGGACCAGGCACCGCCATGCTCCTCCCCATAAATAGCAGCTGTTTAGGGGAGGGGATGGAGCTCAGGTTGAGCACCTGCTTCCCAGGTACGAAGTCCTGGGTTCAAACTCAGGTACTTCCTAAAAAACAAAGCAGCTGTTTATTGGGCCCGCCCAGGTGCTAAGCCAAGCCCCTGCCATACCTGCTTCCTCTCATCTATCTCGATAAGAAATACGCATCTTGAGAGGTGAAATTACTTGACCAAGGTCACGCAGACAAGGGGCGCAGCAGGATCTGAACCCGGGTTTGAGTCCTGAGCCCAGCTCTTTCAGAACCTGCCTGCTCGAATTCAGCATCTCCCGGCCAGGTAATAAATAAATTGGCAGCCTCTGCTGCTCCCAAGGTAGAGGCTAAATGACGGGTCCAAGGTCCCGCAGCTGCCCCTGGCTGGGGCGCCTCACCCCTTTGCCGCGCGAACATCACGGCACCTGCACCCTTCTTCCTTCTGGTTCCTAGGAACCTCGGGCGTACCCTTCCCTGGAAGATCTGCAACTTCTGGCTCAGAAGCCCCCAGGGCCCACTCAGTCGTAAGCACCAGGCCTCTCTCAGTGCCCCTCGCCCGGCCCCGGAAGCAGACCTTGTGGCCGTGAGGTCCTTCCCGCCAGCCCCCGGCCCCGGCTTTCGGGTGGGGGGACTTCAGTGACGAAGGCAAGGACAGTCTCCAGGCCTCGCCCCCGGAGGAGGGCACTGGCCAGCAGAGGCGATCTCCACTGCGCTTCTGCTTTTAAAAAATGAAATCCCTTTTGGTTCCTGTTTCTCACCCTCCACGGGTAACCTTGTCCAGTGACGTGCCGGTGCCACTACAAACACAGCTGAGATTGAAGAGCTGCCGCCTCTCGGCCGTTCCGGCCCCTCTCTTGGCAAGCAAGCTGGGAGAGCCAAGAGACCAGAGCTGCGCAACGGGGGTGTCTTCTTTCCAAGGCGCTCTGCACGTCAGGGGGTGCGGGATTTTCTCCCAACCCCCCCGAAACACCTGCTGGAGCTGGCCGCGGTCACATCCCTGAGAAGTGACCGCCTTCCTTCAGCTCGAGGGACGTGATCTCGGCATCTCCCACCCGGCGCGCAGCGTGGCAGGATAGAGAGTTTCTTCGGGGGAGCTGGGCAGTGTGAGCCCTCCCACGTGGGAGTGTAAATTGGCTTTTAGAGGAAAACCTGTGAGCCCCTAAGCAGAGGGAAAGCCCGCACATGCTGTGATCCAGCAACTAACACTGTGCAAAAGTCATGCACAAAGACATCCACGGAGGGGCTACTTGCAATAGAAAAAGAAAAGAAAAACAAAGTCAACAGCTTAACTGCCCATCAGCAGGGGTCCCCTGAATACAGGAGGAGCACACACATTAAAGAAGGCTGGTAGCTACTGGACGGAATGAGGAAGATGTACAGGCAGTTTGAACCCACAAGATAAAAGAGAGTTGAAAACCAACAAGTGAACTATAATTCTATTTTAAAGGCTGTCTTTATAAAGGCTCCTGGAAGGTGGAAAAGGGTGGAGGGAATGATCTGACTTTGGCTTAATGTAAGTGGTGACGTAAGGGATGAGCTTTTTCTTTTGGGGTGTTTTGGCTGTTTTCTAAATTAAGGAGTGTTTTCAGAAGTTCTCTCACCAGCAATTTTCCACGGACTCCACCTCCAGAGGACAAAAGAGCCGCACTGGGGGTCAGGCCTGTGTGCTTCTGCCTCTTCAAGGGGGGCTTCATGCACTGGACGGGGGGGAAGGGGGGAGGCAGTAGCCATCATCAAGCGAGCTTAGACCCCCGGGGAGTTGTCGGCCAGGAGCTAGTACAGACGTGGCACATGTGCACACACACGTGCACTCACTTTGTACTAGAAATAAATGCTTAGGGACAACGTGCCCCCCAAACTCGGTAAGGCCCCCCTGCAGAACTGAAGTGAGCACCACGGGGCACACAGGACCTCAACGCCTGCCCACAGACGAGCTCCAACTCTCAACACAGCCCTGGAGAGTGGGCTTGGAAAGACCCGGTGCCCAGGGGAAGAAACCAGGCTCAGAGAGGTTCACCAACCTGCTCAGGGACACACAGCTGGAGCTGGAATTCAAACGAAGGTCTGCTAGACAAGACCACCTGTTTTTCCTCCTACCTCAGGGCGCTCAAAAAGCCCACCCCAGGCTCCTAGAAGCCAGGAGCCAGGCCCTCCGTGGAGAGGAGGCACCTTTCCCTCTAATTCTTCCCCTGGCGGGTAACGACCTCTGGGATTCCAAAACATAATCAGGGCAAATGCACACGTGGACACACAGAATTACGCATTCAGCCCCTGGGGTGGCGGGTCACGAATCTCCTGCAAACCCCCCCCCCCCCCCCAGCGTCTCGCGGTATCGCCCCCCTAGCCCGGCAGCCACCTGCGTCGTACCGGGTAGTGCGCGCTTCAGCGAGCCCAGGACTGCCAGGAAAGACGTGCCCCTCCGCCCCACGCAGGCCCCCGCGGCTCGCGCGACCCCCCACGCGCAAGGCGCGGTTTCCTCCGGGTTCCCATTCAAAGCCGCGGCCTCCCCAGGGCACGCACCGGCGAGGTGGCGCGGGCCCGGGGGGAGGAAGTGGCCGGCGACGGCCGCGCGGGGCGCCTGGCCCAGCGGCCGGGGGACCCAGACTGCCCGTCTCCCCTGCCGCGCCGCGGCGCCCGGGCCAGGTGCCCCGCGGGCGGAGGTGTCCCCGCAGAGCAGGTCCCCGCCGGGCGCTCGCGCGTCCGCGGACGCGGGTTCCCCGGGTGCAAGTTCCTCCTCGGGCGCGGGTCCCCCCACCTCCGGGCGCAGGTCGTCCCCCGCCTCGCAGCCCCGCGTGCGCTCCCGCCCGGCCGCGCCACCCACCTGGCGGTGCCGCTGCCGGGCCGCCCCCGCCGCGGGTCCGGGGCTCCGGGGTCCCGCGCAGCGCCGCCGTCCGGGCTCGGGGCACTCCCTGCCGCGCACGCCCTCCGCCGCCCGCGCTCGCCACTTCTGCTTCGGCCGCGGCCCGCGCCACGTGACTCCCCGGGGCCGCCCCGCGCGCCCGGCCCGGCCCCACCCCGCCCGGCGGCCCTGAGCACCCCGAGCACCCTGCCCGCCGCGGGGCGGGCCCGGCCTGGGTCCCGCCCCCCGAGGTCCGCCCGCTGGCCCCCGGGGGCGGGGAAAGAAACTGAGGCGACGGCGAGGGCAGCGGCCTGCCCCAGGTCGCTGGGCGAAGGGCAGGAAGAGGATTTCCCCGCAGCGCAGCATTTATGAAGCGCCTACTGCGCGCAGATGTTCTATTGCATTTATTATACGCCTCACACCACCCACCGGGGGAGGCTGTTCATAGTCTAATTTGCCATCTCTGAGGCTACCCTGGGGTCAGCCTGCCTCTTGTGACCTTGGGAAAGCCGCTTAAATACCCTCGGCCTCAGTTTCCCCATCTGTAAAAGGGGATCAAAATAGTGCCAAAGGGTTGTTGTAAGATATGAATAATATCAAGCCACTCATCTGCCATATTCCCAAATGAGACTTTTTTTCCTTGACCCCCTTACTATATACACTTCTAACCATATAGATGGCCTAGACAAATGCCTAGCTAGGGTATTTGATTAATTTAGCTACACGTGCCTGCTAGGAGTCCTGTATTGTGTGATTTGATATATTCTTAGGAAATACTTTTTTCCATTCTCATGCTTCATGAAACGATTGTATTCCAGTCCTTCATATGTGTCTTCTTTGTGACCAGGGCCACGTTAAAGTCACCTACGGGGCGGTCAGCACATCCATTTTCACTTCTAAGTTGCTTGTGTTACAGCACCTGGGGAATCTATGAACTGCCGCCCGCACGTCCTCCCGTAAATATTCCTCCCAAGTCGTAGGATGCACTCCATGGCTTTAGTCGATCCTTAGATTTCTTCTTCTTGGCTCTTTTCTCAGTCCTCTAGAGAATGATTTACTGTGCTGCTTTTTAAAGAGCTTTTTAAAAGGCTTCTTCTGTCTACCACTTAGAATCGTGGAGTAATGTGCACAATATAAGAGAACAGCAGTAGATGTGGGTGCTTTATGGTTACACGAGAGACGGATTAAATCTCTGGCGGGTCAAACAAGACTGAATGAGAGCAGAGGTCTGGGAGGCCACTTTAAGGAGAGGCCTTGTGCTCTGGCCTTTGCTTCCTAAAAGTCGGCCCAGACAGATGCTAGTTCTCGCTGGCGTTGCCTCTGGTCCATGGGGATCGAGCTGGAGACGATGGAGAGCATGCTTCAGTTTAAATCTCTCTTAATCTGCAGTTGTAAGCCTACAACATTTATGGTTAAAATAGCCATTGTGTAGGAGATGACGGTTGTGTTAGGCAGCAGTTTCCTTTTTTTTCATGTATTTTATTCCTTTTCTTCTTTGGCTCCTCTTTCACCAACCCTCTTGAGTAACAGCTCAAGGGACCCGGTGCGATGCATAAGCGCTGGCGACTCCCGGTTTCTTTCTCAAACATGACTGCTCAGGCTGCAATGCAGGAATCGAGATGCAGCCCCAGTTCTGACACTCTGTGGGGACTCCACTAGATGATACCTCTTCCCTGAGGGAAAACGGTAGGGTAGAAACTGCCCTATCTGTTCAACAGAAAGCCTGGATTAGCTGTGGCAGGGTGGAGGCTGCTAAAGGTAGCAGAGGCAGGATTTGAACCCGGCTCTGTCTGGGGCCAGCGTCCTGGCCATGCTTGCCCACACCACTGCGCTCCTGGAGGCAAGCAGGTGGGAAGGGCTGTGTTTGTAACTGCTCCACTTAGACTCGCAAACAGGTCAGGAAGTGACCTCAAAGGGTGGAGGGAACTTTCTTTTCCTTTTCATTTAAAAAGAAAGAAGGAAGAAAAACAAAACGACAAAGAATAATTTGAAAGAAAGTTGTCCTTGAACCAGCATGATCTAAACGCCTGCTATTTGGCCTCCCTCACCAGTCCTCAGATACGCACGTGCTTTTTTCCCCATAATTGCTTTCTGTTTGCTAGGAGCCATGTTGCATTGGATTGTTCACCCCTCTGTGCCTCAGTTTCCCACTCTGATAAATGGGCATGAAACTTGTGTCTACCTCCAAGGGTGACTGGAAGGATTAAATGAGACGCACTTGCTGCAGTTCAGCGATCGGTGCTGGCGATGTTCACTGTCGTTATTAGGAAGGAGACGCCGCAGGTGCATGGTGCACAGTGCATGGTGCAGTGGGAAGTACGCAGTGTGAGGGCAGGGAGATCTGAGTTCAAGGCCCCGGCTTGCCACTTCCCTGGCTGCCTGACCTTGAGCTGGTCAGATATCCTCTCTGAACCTTTCGGTTTCCCCATCATAAGACTTCTTCCTAAAATATCCAGAATAGCAAATCTATAGAGACAGAAAGTGCATTAGTGATTGTCTAGGGCTGGGGGGAATGGGGCTGTCGGGAGATGATGGCTAAAGGGTGCGGAGTTTCTTTATAGAGTGATAAACATTCCAAAATTGATGGGGCCGATGGCTGCACAATTCTGTGAATGAACTAGAATCCATTGATGTATATGCTCTAAATAGGGGGCATTGTATTTTATATGAATTATATTTCAATAACGCTGGGTTTTCTTCCTAAAAAAAAAAAAGAGCTACCTTTATCATTAATAGTACAATGATAGCTATGTTCTTTCATGAAGTGTAACAAATGTATGACACGAATGCGAGGTGTTAATCCTAAGGTGGCAGATGGGAACCCTGTATTTTATGCTTGACTTTTCCGTCACTACAACTTCTCTAATTAAGAAAAAAGAGCCACCTTAGAAGGTGGTAGACGCCTTTGACATCCCGGGGAACACAGAGCTGCGGCCTCAGCACGCCACCCTGCTTACTGTGCTGATGATTATTTTACTGGGCGGCCGTCCAACCCCGGTTTCCTCTCCCCACCAGCGAGGCCTCGGGGCTGTGCCCCAGGGACCCTCAGCAGTCTTCCCCCGCCCCCTCACAGCCAAAAAGGGGCAGGACCCCCCACCCCAGGGCCTTTCAGTTTGGTTTCCTTTCCCGACATTGTTCAGAGAAATACACGTCCCCTGGGGACAAGCCGAGTCCCAGCTGCTGCAGGAGAGGAAGCGCCACCCAGAACGGGCTGCCAGGCCCCAATGGGAGGGGTCAGCCCGGCCAGCGGCCTTTGCATGGGGGGGCGGGCCCCTCGCTGTTAAACTGAGGCCTGCTCGGAAGAGCATCAGTCCGTGGCTTTTCCTTGGGCCTCTCGAGAGCATGCAGGGTCCCGCTGGCGCTTGGTTATTCATTCGACAAACACTCCATCCAGGAATAGAGCAGTAGCCCAGACCAAGTCAAACCCTGCTGAGTGGCCGCTGTCGTTGGAGGGACACACCAAGGGGGTCCAGCTCAGACTGGGCCCATTCTGCCTCTGGCTCTCTGTAGCTCTACACAGACCTGTCAGCCTCCGGAAGCCTCAGTTTCTTCATCAGTCAAATAGGGCTGCCATGGCAAGTCAAGTCACCTCATGCATGTCAGATCCTGGGCTGGGTTCCTGGCCCCCGTGATAAGTGGGGCCCCTGGAGCTGGCAGTGCAGTCACTGTGTTGTGTCAGCACACACGGCACACCTGCCCTCCCACCTGCCCCTGCTGTGCTGGGAATCAGGCTGCAACTAGGCCCCGTTCAAGCCCAAAGCCGCTTGCAAAATTCAAAAGAGATGGGTTAAAATCAAGAGTGATGGTGCCAGGAGCAGCTAAGAATGTGGCAGCAGAGAGGCCAGGTGGGCATCTGAGCTCCGCGCTTACTTGCCTTGTGTGGTCGAAGAAGTGGCTGGCTCCAGCTGAGCCTCAGTTGGCCAATCTGTCCTGCTAAAGCCAAAAGCCCATCTCCAGCCGCTGGAGCAGCAGAGGAGAGGGGTTCAGCGTCCACAAAAGGCCGTCTCCATCTCCCGTCACTGACGCCGAGGAGCGGCTGGGGCGAGGGTGCCGCGCAGTCAGAGGCACAGGCACATCGGTGCGGGCGCTGAGTCCTTCCACCTCGGCCGCTCAGGGCAGCCGGACCCGAGAGGGGAAATGCCAGAGAGAGGAAACCTTCCCCCGGGGCCCCAGCCCTGCCGGGATCAGGTCACAGGAGGCCACGAGCCCACCGTGCCGCAGCGACTCTCCCGGGAAACGGGGCTCCATGCTTGGCTGGGAGCTGGGGGTGGAGCCGGCGGGGATCTGTTACCCGCAAAGGGGGTAGCTGTGAGGGCCAGGGGAGACGGATGTCACCGGGGCAGCCTGGCGTGACAGCCCCAGAGCTGCCAAGGGGCCGCGGGAAGGGGCTGTCCCAGAGGGAGGAGGCCCAGGGGGCTCCCACCACAGCCCGGCAAGCCCCTCAGTCCTTCAGCTCGGGCAAGCAGAGGCCTTGTGCGACCCACGCCCTGGGCCTGAGCAGAGACCACGAACGTGGAGGCTTAAGCCAGCCGAAATGCATTGCCTCGCGACTCTGCGGGCCAGATGGCCACGGTCAAGGTGTCGCAGGGTTGCTTCCTCTGGCGGCTCTGAGGGGAGCCGCCCCCGCCTCGCTCAGCCTCTGCTGGTCACCGGCCAGCCGGGCACTCCCTGCCCCGTCGCCGCCGCGCCCCTCCAGCTCTGCCTCCCCCTTCCCGGGCCTTCCCGCTGCGTCTCTCCCTCCTCTCTCTCTCCCACCCCCGTTGTTTCTCCTAAAAGGACACCCATCGTCCTAAATCCAGGGTGAGCCCAGCTGGAAACCTTTACCTTCATTACAGCTGTGAAGACCCTTTCTCCAAATGGAAAGATCCCGTTCCCAGACCAGAGCGGCAGGACTTGGACACATCGTTAGGGGAGGAGGGTCACAATGAAACCGATGACATCCCATGTTGGGTAAATGGGTCAGATCCAGGGGGAAGCAACCAGGAAGGGGCATTTACTGAGGCAGAACGGCGGGCAGCGTTAGAGGAGCGCGCTGGCCCTCTGCCACAAGGAGTTGGGACGACTTCTCAGAGGACGTGACCTCAGAATTGGGTCTTGAGGGATGAGTAAGAGTTTTCCAAAGGAGCCAGGAGAGAAGCTTTCTTCAGAAATGAGATGGTGTTGGCAAAGCTAGTCAATGCCTTCAGGAGTCAGAACAGTGGCTACGTGTGCCCAGGAGTGGACGAGGAAGGCTCGTGGGTACCGTGTGTCCTGGCTCTCCATCCAGGGCCTCCATGGGGAGATTGCTTTATGTTTCTCTGCATATGTTACACCTCAATACAAAGTTCATAATTTTTTGTCATTTTTAAAAATTTACTTATTTCCCCCCTCCCCTCCCGTCCCCCATTGTCTGCTCTCTGTGTCCATTCACTGTGTGTTCTTCTGTTTCTGTTGTATTCTCATTAGGCAGCTCCAGGAACCGATCCTGGGACCTTCCAGAGTGGGAGAGAAGCGATCATTCTCTTGCACCACCTCAGCTCCCTGGTCTGCTGCGTCTCTTATTCTCTCTCCTCTGTGTCTCTTTTTGTTGCATCATCTTGCTTTGCCAGCTCTCCAAGTGGGCCAGCACTCCACATGGGCCAGCACTCCACATGGGCCAGCTTGCCACATGGGCCAGCTTGCCACACGGGCCAGCTTGCCACACGGGCCAGCTTGCCCTCACCAGGAGGCCCTGGGCATCGAACCCTGGACCTCCTATACGGTAGACAGGAGCCCAACCGCTTGAGCCACATCCGCTTATTTTTTAAGACTGTTGGGTAGGCTAACAGATTGTTTCTGATTTTTTTCTCTACTTGCAGGTGTTTTCTAAATATTCTTTACTGAGCATGTCTTAGTTATAACAGAAAATTAAAACTGTTTCAAAATTGAAGCTGTTAGAAGTCAGGAGACTGGTGGTCCTGGGAGGGTAGAAGTGGGGAGAGACCAGCTGAGGGGGCTCCTGGGGGCCTGGTTTTGGGATCGGGTGTGGGCTGCCCAGGTGTGTTCAAATGTGAAAAGTCATTGAACTGCACACCCCAGGCCAGGGCGTCTTCCTGTATTATGCTCTGCTGCATTAAAAACTTTGAAATACCAGACAGTTAGCCCGGGCAGGGGGAGCCTTTCAAATCTCCGCGCTTCCCAATTCGCCCTCGTGTTTCAACACCTGCTGGGGCCTGGACCTTCCAGGCAGTGAACACATTTGGTCCTCACAACAAGGTTGAGCAGCTCAATTATTTTCTCTTTCACAGATGGGGAAACTGAGGCTCGGGGACATGGCGTGCCTCCCGGAGGGGAGCAGCCGGGCGGTGGCAGCACAGCTGGAACCTGAGGCCGGGAGCCTCCTTCCAGATCTGGGGGTTCTCGGTGAGGCCTGAGACGCGCGCGAGATGCTGGGGCTCCCGAATCGGAACCTCAGAGGGGAGACCCGGGGGCCTGCGTCTGCACGTTGGCACCCCAGCCCCCTAGAACGAGCACAGCGCCTTCCGGGGAGACCCCAGGGAAGGGAACACACGGAGCCTTTTCGAGGTTGGAAAGCAGGCTGGGCACTTGGGGCAAATAGCAAATAGAGGATAATATTGTAACGATAGGGAGGTCGGGCCTGGGGCCACCATTCCAGAGACCACCCCCTAATGAAGTGGGACATCCACTACCCACCCAAGGATCTGGAACAAATGCCTCAAACACCAGTTCGCTGGCTCATCCTTCAATTCTTCCACCCAGGAGCACCGACTGCCACCCTGGGCCATGCTAGGCCCTGGGGACATGGGATGGGAGATTCCTTCTCTATCGGAAGGAATGGGAGAGACAAGTGGATAAAAAGGTGACCACACACCTATCACGGCAGCTAAACTGAAAGCAACCCACCACACCCAGTGCTGGTGAGGACGGTGGAGCAGCAGGTGCAGCGTCTCCGGAAAAGCTGGAAAGGTTCTTTAAACAGGGAAGCACACACTCACCACGTGGTGCAGCAATCCACGCCCGGGGTCCTCACCCTGGAGAAATGAGGTCTGACCTGGATTTCTACACAGAAGTCTGTATGCTGATGTGCACCGTAGTTTTCTTCATAATGGCTAAAAATTGGAAACAGCCTACATATCTTTCAGGTAGTGAATGGACGAACACATGGTGGTACAGCCATACAATGAAAAGCGCTCAACAGAAAAAGGAATAATCTACTAATAAATGCAACTCCAAGGAAGAATCTCAAACGCATTGCCAATTGCAAATGAGGGAAGCAGACATGGCTCAACTGATAGAGCATCCGCCTACCATATGGAGGGTCCAGGGTTCGATACCCAGGGCCTCCTGACCCGTGTGATAAAGCTGGCCCACGTGCAGTGCTGCCGTGCACAAGGAGTGCTGTGCCATGCAGGGGCACCCCTGCATAGGGATGCCCCATGCACAAAGAGTGCGCCCTGCAAGGAGAGCTACCCCGCGTGAAAAAAGCGCAGCCCACCCAGGAGCTGACGCAACAAAAAAGAGATGCAGTTTCCCAGTGCCACCGAGGGTGCAAGCAGACATTGACGAACACACGGCGAGTTGACACAGAGAGCAGATAACAGGGGGAAGGAGAGAGAAATAAAAAATAAATCTTAAAAAAAAAAATTGCAAATAAAGGACACCACAATCAAAAGACTACAGCTGTGATTCCGTAAGGAAGCCAGAGTTAAAAGGCTACAAACCATGTGATTCCATGTACATGACCTTCTCCAATAGGCAGAACTAGGGGGACAGAACTGTTGAGGGGTTCCAGGGGGAGAGGGGGTGACTGCAAAGGAGGAGAAGGGAGTTTGGGGTGCGGTGATGGAGTTCTTTATCTTGATTGTGGTGATGGTAGCACCACTTTATGCATTTGTTAAAAAGGATGGATTTTACTGAACGTGAATCATCTCCCAATTGGAAAAAAAAATTACCCTAGGGGTGTTAAGCTCGAGGGGGGCTGAGGGAGAAAAAAGGAGTGATTAGTGCCTCAGGGAGAGGGGGTTCAGGAGGGCTTCCTGGAGGCGGAGACCCTTAAGCTGAGACTAGTGCTAGGACTTGGAGTTCTCCAGGTAAAGGCGTCGAGAGGCAAGAGGGAATGGCAGGAAGGACTGACGCTCTTGGGAGCCGCCAGGGGCTTCTGCTGGAGTGAGGGGTGCATGCGCCTGGGAGTAAGGTGGTGAGGAAAGCAGGCCCAGCTCACGCAGGTGCAGCTGAGTCTGGATAAGGCGTCTGGAATTTTCCCTGGGGGCAAGAGAGAGGAGGAGTTCCCTGGACAGGCCTGTCGCTGGAATAGCGGTTCTGTGGCCCGTGCCAGGGGGCTGAGAGCCAGCCTGGGAGCAGGACTGTCAAGAGACTCCTTCCCTGTGAGTGTGCATCCTTGGGTGAGACAGCTGTCACTCAGGGAACATTATCCCGTCACTGGTCGTGTGCCAGGCGCTGTTCTAGAAGCTGAGGACACAAAAATGGACAAAAAAGAGACAAGAATCTCTGTGGCTCTGACCTCCTAAAGGGAACTGCAGGCGGGGTGGGTGTGAGCGCATGGACAAGGCAGATCAGTGTGACGGGGCGGGGGCGATTTAGGAATGGGGATCAGGGAAGACCGTGGAGCCGAGCCCTGAGGAGGAGGAGCCGGCCAGGTGAAGGTCTGGAGAATCACTTTCCCAAGCTGCAGGTTTGGCAAGTGCAAAGGTCCTGCGACAGACGCCTGATGGCTCTTGAGGGTCACGCAGTGACTGCAGAACCCAGAACCCCTAAGAGCTGGCGAGGGGCGGGGGCAGCCAGGCCCCTTCCAGGGTCTCCAGCGTGGCAGAGGGAGCAAGCCTTCCCCTCGGAGCGGCCGTTTCCCTGCCCTGCCCTGCCCGCTCCCGCTTCTGATGAATAATCATTTATGGCCCATGTGTGGGGAGGACAGCGTGAGTCACCCTGGGGCAGGCTCCTGCCTGGCTCTAAAGGTCACAGCTTTTTGTGTGATATATGTATCTTTAAAAAAAAAAAAAAAAGAACGATAAAAATAAACGAAATAAAAATGTAAAAACAATAAAGGTCACAACTGTTGCCACTACAAACAGTGCTTGTGTTGACAGAATCACGCCAGCTCTAAGAGACAGGGGACACTTAGGACACACCTGGGAAGGTCAAGCTGGACTTTCAAAAAGAAAAAAAGACCCCAACAAATGCACGACTCAGAGGGCACTCAGGTCGTCCTCCCCTTGGCAGAGCGGGTTCTGGGGGCCCTACTAGCTCTCTCCTGATGTGTCCCCTCCCTTGGTCACACAGCAGTGCCCAGAGAGGATGCTCTTTCACATACTGAGACTTTGAATCAGGTCTTCCCACTTGCAAGGAGCCAAAATGTCATTGACAAGGTGACGAACAAGATGGAGAAAATTGGGCTCACCGAAGGCCTCTCAAAGAACTGCAATGGCCTGAGAGCTCAGCTTGTGGCAGAGAAGCTGGGGTGCAGGGTGAGACACCGCAGGGCATGTGCCAGCACTGCCTTCTGGGGGCAGGGGGAAGAGTCGATTCGAAACTCCACTGTGGGAGACTGTCTTTCCCAAATTGTGCTGCACTGACATCCCAATGCACCTGCTCTGCCACAGTGGACACTGACATTCCTCCATTGAGAGGAGGGACCACATTAACCCTTGGACCTGAAGATTGCTACGACTGCCTTATCCAAAAGAACACGACAGAAGGGATGATAACCTTCTGGTATCTGATACCCTCTGGCTCGGGACATGCACCTTGGGTGCCCAAATCTGACTTTAAAAACATAGCTATCCTGAGCTCGCCATGCTAGATAGACTGCAAGGAAAGGCCAGGGAGAGCTCAAGGGAGATGCCCAGGGAGCCCCAGATGTCCCAGCCCCTCCTCTGCTCAGTCTTCCCAGCCCAGGAGCCAGACACGAGAGTGAAGAGGCTTTGAGGCGACCCTGGTCCAGATCAGCATCTGCCTGCAACTGCATAAGAGATCCCGAGCCAGAAATATCCAACAGAGTCATTCCCAAATTCTTGACCCACAGACGTAGAGCTAATCAATGACTACCGTAGTTGCCAACCACTAAGTTTTGGGTTGATTCGTTACGCAGCAATAGTTAACAATACAAGGGGTTTGTTTTGCTGAGCAGACCTTGCAAGTTTGGGGCAGAGCGGAATCATCCAAGATAGTGGCAGAGAGGTTCTCCCAGCTGGAACCCTCTCTTTGCCTTTCCCTGAAGCTTCTTTTTCTGCCTTTTCTCTAAATAAAATCTGAACAAGTATTTTAAAATGTCAGTTTGAAGGTACACTATGTGATCAGCCTGCCTTGAGGGACCCCATAATCCAGCGTGGCACTCCCACTGTCAGAAATCCCCACCCTGCTTTCTGGTGAATTCTTGGTCATCCTACAGGACTTAGCTCATTATGGTAAAGAAAAAAAAGGAAAAGGAAATTTGTACATGTTATTTAAGCTGACATTGGAGAGTTGCTTTTAAAAATATTAAAATCAGGGGAGCTGGGGTAGCTCAGTGGGTAAGGGCCAGCTTCCCACATACAAGGTCCCAGGTTCAATCCCTGACCCTAGCACCTCAAAAAAACAGAAAAATATTAATATTAGTGGCAACTCATATACACACTCGTCATTACTTTGAAATGCATAAAAAAGAAGATACATTAATGAATGGCAAGAGGTATAAAATGTGACCAGAGATATGATAAAACAAATACAGTAAAATGTTCATGCTGGAATCTAGGTGGTGGGATATGGATATTCACTGTACAGTTCTGTCACCTTTTCTGCATGTTTGAAAATGTTCATAATAAAATGGGGGGGGGGGCGGGAATAACAGTAGACCTCTACAGAGCAATTACAGGGGGCCAGGTATAGTTCTAAACTTTAACATCTGCTACCTCACTCAATCCTCAGTCCAGCCCTCTGGGGGAAATTCTCTTACTATCCCCTTTTTACTAAGGAAGAAGCTGGGGCATAAAGAAGTTAGAAATGTGTCTAAAGTCACGAAGATAATGGAAGGACAGAGGGGGGACTCGGACCGAGGCAGGCAGCCCCCAGACCCCACGCACTTAATTGTTACTGCCCTCATGTGCTGCTTTTATAACTGGAAGAAAAACACTTCCATTAATAAGTATTGCATCGCA
The DNA here is from genome assembly GCF_030445035.2 of Dasypus novemcinctus. Classification (NCBI taxonomy): domain Eukaryota; kingdom Metazoa; phylum Chordata; class Mammalia; order Cingulata; family Dasypodidae; genus Dasypus; species Dasypus novemcinctus. Next base: position 7,399,425 of record NC_080690.1, read on the forward strand.
GACGTCTGCCATTCTTTTCGGCTGCCCGGTGCCACTTGGCCTCCTCTGTTTGAGGCATCCCTCCTCCGGCCACACCTTGCCTAGGTGGAAGCCTGAACCTTGTTTTTGCAGACTCCCTTGCAGCTAGGGTGCAGGCACTCACTTCCACTGCGTCCAGCAGATGCATCAGCGCCACGCTGTGTTCAGAGCTGGTGATGGGAGAAGCAGGTGTCAGGGCACAGCCCCAGCAAAGGTGGAGGCAGAGACGTCCAGCGTCTGGAGGCAGCAGGACCAGACGGTGCAGCTGCAGGGCCCGAGCCGGGCAGAGCCCGCTGTGGTGTCTGCACCCCACCCTGGCATAAAAGAAACTACCAGAGCCATCCTATGACCATCCTACAGTGTGGTTTGGCTTCTGTTGTAGCCTCTGGCCCTGGACTCTGCCTTCCCAGAGATTCTGTGGACAGCCTATCGTCCAATAAATTCCTTTTATGCTTACACTAACTAGAATGGGTTCCTGCCCTACACCCCACAGGATACAATAACCTTCAGTATGATTCTTCATTAAACGTAAAGAAACCAGTGTAGAGCTGAAGGACTGGAAAGGAGATAGTGACAAGGCTGAAGGGAAGGCACAGGATCCTAGAATTTAAGGATTTATGTATGTGTGTGTTTACATACATATATAAAAATATGTATAAATTATCTCTGGAAGGTCACAATGAAAGTGGTAGCAGTGGCTGTCCCTAGAGGGAGGAATGGAGGACTGGGCTCAGGGCAGGAAACTTATTTAGGATTTTAGCGTTTCATACTTGTGCAAATATTACTTTTCAAAAAATAAATACAGAATTTTAATTTATTAAAAAGATTTTTTTTATCCCCCCCACCTTTGCGGCTTTTTGCATGCTATCTGTTCTCTGTGTCTATGTGTGTTCTTCTGTGTATTTATTTATTTTTATTTCCCCTCCCCCCTTGCGGCTTGCTTACTCTCTGCTCTCTGTGTCCATTTGCTGCAGGCTCTTCTGTGTTCTCGCTTGTCTCCCTACTTTTATTGCGTCACCTTTGCTGAGTCGGCGCTCCACGGCGTCTGCGGGCCGGGCGGTGCCCTGCAGTGTGCTGGTGACCTGCCTTCACGAGGAGGCCCCGGGATGCAAACTGAGGGCTCCCCTATGGTAGACGGGAGCTCATCGGATTGAGCCACAGTTGCTTCCCAAAAAGATTTTTTTAAAAAAAGGAAAACATGCTCAAATGCTAGTTGTAGCAGTTTGATATTACTGACAAATTCCAAAAAGAAATAATGAATTATGTTTGTAAACTGATCTTTTCCTCTGGGCATAGTAGATTATATCGGATTGGATTATATTGATTACTCAATCAAGTAAACCTCTTGTGTCAGTAGGTGTTGACTCCCCACCCCTTGCTGGGTGAGGACTCACAGATAAAAGACATGGCAAAGGACAGAGTTGGGGTTTTTGATGCTGGGGTTTGATGCTGAAGTCTTAAAGTGGAGCCCCGGGAAGTCAGCTCACAGAGGAAAGAGAAGTAAGCCCCGGGAAGAGAGGAACCCTGAGCCTGGAAAGAAGCAAGACCCAGGAAGAAAGTCACCCAGGAAGCCTGAACCCTGGCAGACGCTGGCAGCCATCTTGCTCCAACACGTGGAAATAGACTTTGGTGAGGGAAGTAACTTATGCTTTATGGCCTGGTATCTTTAAACTCCTACCCCAAACAAACACCCTTTATATAGACCAAACAATTTCTGGTATTTTGTATCAGCACCCCTTTGGGTGACTACTACACAAGTCAATGGTGCGCTGTGGGTGGTTATTTTTTTCACCTCTATGCATTTCTGCATTTTTCAAACCTCTAGCATGAGGTTGCGTTCTTCAATAACCAGAAAAAGGATACAAGTTGATGAAAGAACTAGAGCCCACAGGAGAGTAGAAGATACTTATAAATAATATAACTGATCAGGATCATATATTTGGAATATAAAAAGAACAATAAAAACAATAAAAAGGCAAAAAAAAAAAAATTAAAAATGGGCAAAGAATATTTCCTTAAGGAGGACATACAAGTGGCCAATAAGCACATGAAAAGCTGCTCAAAATCATTAGTCATCAGAGACACACAAATGAAAACCACAGCAAAATACCACTTCATACCAACCAGGGCAACTATAATCAAAAGTCGGATAATAGCAACGTCTGTGAGGATGTGGAGAAATCGGAGCCCTCCTACACTGCTGGTGAGGGTGTACAATAGGGCCGTGGCTGCGGAAAGCAGTCTGGCCACTCCTTAAAAAATTCAACGTGGAGTTGCTGTATGACCCAGCAATTCCACTCCTAGGCATACACCCAAGAGAAATGGAAGCATATGTCCACGCAAAAACTGTACACAAGAGTTCCCAGCAGAATTATTCATAAGAGCCAAAAGGTGAGGGAAAAACAAACATCCATCAACTGACAAATGGAGAAGCAAAAGGTGGTATATCCATGCAGTGCAGAACTGAACAATAAAAGAACGTGCTCCGATACCAGCTGCCACATGGATGAACCCTGAAGACACTGTGAAATGTCTAAGTGAAAGAAACCAGTCACACACGCACACACGCAAACATACACTGTGGGATTCCATTTATAGTAAGTGCCCAGAATATGCAAATTTACAGAGACAGAAAGTAGACTAGTGGGTGCCCGGGTGTTGAAGAAGGGTGCTGGGGGAACATGGGAAATGATTGGTAATGGGAATGGGGTTTCTTTTGGGGGTGATGAAAATGCTCTGCAGCTTCCTGTGGTGATGCCTGCACAACTCTATGGATACACTAAAAACATGGAATTGTGCACTTTAGCGGGTGAAAGGTGTTTAGGTATTTGTATGTGAATTGTATCCCAATAAAGATGTTAAAATTTTTTTTTAAAAGAATTGGAAGAAAATGGAAATATTTTGTTTTTGTTTTTGTTTTTGTTTGTTTTCCTGTGAGTCTCACTATTTTGTTTTTTTGTTTTGGTTTGTTTTGGTTTTTGTTTAGTTGGTTTCTGCTTTGTTTTGCTTCCCAGGCCTGGCACAAGACTGGAGCACAGTAAATATTTATCAACTGGATAGAAAGATGGATGATGAAAGGATGGATGGATGGATGGATGGATGGAAGGAAGAATGGACAGATGAATGGATGGATGGTGAAAGCCAGCCTCCAAGACGGCCTCCAGTGAGCCTCACCTGGGGGATTTATGGCCTCATGCTGTCTCCTCCAGGGCTGAATAAGGATGACCTGGGTGTGATCAAAAGAATCCTGGGGAAGTGATGATGATGGCTCCTGAGGCTGGGTCATGAAAGGCATTGCACCTTCCTCTGTCTTTTGGATCACTCTCTCTGAGGAAAGCCAGCAGCCGCCATGTTGTGAGGACTCTCACACAGGAACTGACTCTCCCCAAATAGCCAGCATGAACTAGCCAGTGCTTCCTGAACTCCTGACTCACACAACTCATGAGAGAATAAGTGGTTCCTGCTGCTCAAGTCAGTAAGTTTTGAGGTCATACAGCAACAGTTAACAAATGCAGATTTATAGATGGGTGGGTGGATAGATGGATGGGTGGGTAGGTGGATGGATGGATGGGTGGATGGGTGGATGGATGGATGGATAGATAGGTGGGTAGATGGATGGGTAGATGGATGGGTGGGTGAGTGGATGGATGGGTGGGTAGATGGATGAATGGATGGGTGGGTGGGTGGATGGATGGATGGATGGATGGATGGATGGATGGGTAGGTGGATAGATGGGTGGATGGGTGGATGAATGGATGGATGGATGGGTGGATGGATGGATGGATGGATGGATGGATGGATGGGTGGGTGGGTGGATGGATGGATGGATGGGTGGGTGGGTGGATGGATGGATGGATGGATGGATGGGTAGGTGGATAGATGGGTGGATGGCTGGATGAATGGATGGATGGGTGGGTAGATGGATGGATGGATGGATGGATGGGTGGGTGGATGGATGGATGGGTAGGTGGATAGATGGGTGGATGGGTGGATGAATGGATGGATGGGTGGGTGGATGGATGGATGGATGGATGGATGGGTGGGTGGATGGATGGATGGGTAGGTGGATGGATGGATGGGTAGGTGGATAGATGGGTGGATGGGTGGATGAATGGATGGATGGGTGGGTAGATGGATGGATGGATGGATGGATGGGTGGGTGGATGGATGGATGGATGGGTAGGTGGATAGATGGGTGGATGGGTGGATGAATGGATGGATGGGTGGGTGGATGGATGGATGGATGGATGGGTGGGTGGATGGATGGATGGATGGGTAGGTGGATAGATGGGTGGATGGGTGGATGAATGGATGGATGGGTGGGTGGATGGATGGATGGGTGGATGGATGGGAAGGTGGATAGATGGGTGGGTGGATGAATGGATAGATGAAATTCCCAATTTGGGTCCCTCCTCGAGCTTTCTGAAAAGTAAAAGGAGATGCCTCGACTCCACCAGGTTTCTCTTTGCTAAACTTTCTTTCAGCAGGGTTGAGCCCAGGCAAACCCCCATCCAAAGACCATGTGGCCACACTTCGGCCATGTTTCCTCTCCTTTACCATAGTGGCAGCAATTGGAAACGACTGGGCTCTCATGCATGATTTCAGAAAGCATGTGCAGAGCTGAGCGGCGTGTCCCAGGCGCGGGCTCCAGGCCCACGAGCTCCTAAGATGGAGCAGTGCGGTTGCCCCTCGGGCTGAAGTGTGGTTTGCTGACCTGGCGGGGGGCGGCGGCCGCGGTAGGCCTATTCCAAACCGCTGCCCCTGTAATAGGGTGGTTGGTCGGGCCCACCGCCACCCCTGAAGGAAGCTCGGCATGGGCGCAGAGTGCCCTCGGGTCTCCCCTTCTCGGCAGCCATGCTTCCGTGGCCACCCCTCCTCCCAGATAGCGCCACACGATGCCTTCTTTCTCCCTGCGCAGGCGCAGGGCGGAAAATTCCAGTCTGCCCTTTTCCCTCCCCCCGACAGCAGCAACAGCCAGGTGTGGGCGGGAAACTCAAGTCTGCCCTCTACCCCAGCAACAGCAGCCACCAATCCCTAAACCCTGCCACTTCCCCCAGCAACAGCAACAGCCAATCCCTAACCACCACCCCTCCCCCATCCAGTACCTCCCACTGACCTTTCTTCGGCAACCAATCAGAACAGAGCGTGGCTTCGACCAATCAGCCTTCCCCAGCCCCTATAAAACTGTTGCCTCTCCCTCAATAAAGTGGACTTGCGTGTTTACCTTGTCTCCGCGGTAGTTCTTCTGCCGTGCGCCCTCCAGTCCTGAGAGCCCCCGACAAGGGCCTGGCCTCCCTTGTCCCCAGTCCGTCGCCTGCTTCTCCAGGTGACCCCCTCGTCGCCGGCTTCGCCGGGCGACCCCGTCAGCCGAACCGCGCAACCCCTGTGAGACCGACCCCTCGTCCCAAGCGGGACCAACCCCTCGTCCACAGCCAGACCCCACCTGTACCGACCGAGCAAACCGTCGCAGAGCAGACTCGGAATGAACGTCTCAGGAAGCAAGAGGAGGCAGCAGGGCTCCTGAAAGAGCAGGGCTTTGCAGTGCACACAGCTGGGTTCAAAGCTAGCTCCCTTGCTTAGGAAACTCACTTAAGCTCTTTGTGTTTCCAGTCCCTCATCTATGGCAAAATGGCAGTGACCCACTCCCCGGGAAGGGCCCATGACCCTTCAACACTGATGCTTATGGAAAGCTCCAGCAGGGTGCCTCTTGCTCGCCTTCCTTCTTTCCTCTCCTCCCTTGGCCTGAGACTGTCTACAGCATGGTCACCTGCACAGGCTCTGGCTTCAGGTGACTCAGGTTGGAGACCAGGCTTTGCTCCTCCACTGTGTGACCTTGGGCAAGATACTCAACCTCTCTGTGCCTCATTTCCTTCTCTGTAAAGCAGAGATAATAATAGTAGGTGCCTGAGCAGGTGACGGTGAGGATTAAAGGAGATGGTCTTATAAACTGCCTAGGTCGATGGTTGGCACATCGTGAGCACTCGATGGGTGCTGGCAACACCTGTAACTAGCAGAGGTGGCTGCTCTCCCCCTGAGCCCTGCCTGAAAGGCAGGAGGAGGGCAATGGCAAGTTGTCCACGAGGCCCTACAGGGCATATGGCGCCAGCCACAGCCTGGCCACACTGACGCCAGCTCGGTAGCCCTCCACTTTCCCCGGATGGAATAATGATGGCCCTGCCACTCTGCTTTACCCCAGCCCAAGCCACCTCCCAAACCCCAGCGTGCCCTTGAACACGGAGCCCATCCCTCCTCCCAGAGCTGCCGTGGCCTTCCCCGGTCTCCGCGGAAACAGACCAGGCTCGGTGCCATTGACTGGCCTGGAGCCAGGAAATGGTCCGGAGGTATCGCCGCACCTTTCCACGGGGGCTCCAGGGTTAGATCGTCCTCACGTGGGCTTTGTGGGACGCTCGTTCATGATGGCCGACAGCCGGGAGCTCCAAGAAGAGTGTGGCTCGTGTGTGAAGGCAGCTTCAGAGGCTGAGAGGCACGACCCGTGGACGGCACGCTGCCCGTGAGCAGCGTGGGACCTTCCTGCTTGCCAAGGCCGACCACACCTTGGATCTCAGCTGACGCCCTTGCAGATGGTCTGAGCAGGTTCATCCTCTGCCAGCTTTACCCTCGCTTTGGGTCACTCACAGGGCGGTGACCTTTGTAGGAGTCACCACTGCTGATTCAGGCCCTGCAAGTCAGTCTGACTCCAAGGGCAGAATTCTAACACTGCAGGGCCTAGGGCATAGGCATCCTATAAATATTTTTGAAACAATGTCTTTCCTTCTTACCCAATATTATTTTTAAAAATAATAAATAATAATGGTTACTGAATTTTGACTTCCTACAATAGGCCACACATTTTCTGTATGTTATTCTAGTTAACCTTCATAACATATTCTATTTAATTTCCCTTTTCTTTAAAGATTTATTTATTTCTCTCCCCTTCCCCCCCACCCTAGTTGTCTGTTCTCTCTGTCTATTTGCTGCGTCTTCTTTGTCCGCTTCTGTTGTCAGCGGCACGGGAATCTGTGTTTCTTTTTGTTGTGTCATCTTGCTGTGTCAGCTCTCCGTGCGTGCGGTGCCATTCCTGGGCAGGCTGCACTTTGTTTCGCGCTGGGCAGCTCTCCTTACGGGGCGCACTCCTTGCGCGTGGGGCTCCCCTATGCAGGGGACACCCCTGTGTGGCAGAGCACTCCTTGTGAGCATCAGCACTGCGCATGGGCCAGCTCCACACGGGTCAAGGAGGCCCGGGGTTTGAACCGCGGACCTCCCATGTGGTAGGCGGACGCCCTAACCACTGGGCCAAGTTCGCCGCCTTAATTTCCCTTTTGCAATCCCTCCAAATCAAAAAGACAGGCCTAGTTTGGATAATGTACACTTGGGAGAGGTGTCAGGTGGGAGTCAGTGAGCTCTGCCAAGGTGTTGACAAACTGTGAAGTGAGGTGCACTGCTTTGTGAATTTCCAAGTCACTTACCACACAGTTGGATAAGAAATGAGAGGAGCAGAGAAAGCAAGAGCAGGAAAGGAAAGGGGATGGGACAGGAAGTAAATGGGGAAGAGAGGTCAGGGAAGTGCCCGGGGGCTTCTCCTGCTCCACAGGGGGAGGTGGCAAGCCTCCCTCGGGTGGTCCTCCGGGAGCCAGGTCCTCAGCCTGCCAGGTCTGGCCTTGACCCTCCTTCTGGAACACCCCAGGTCAGCAGAAGCACCTCCCCAAGGGCAGTGCTGAGATGGGACTAACCCCGATCAGAAGAGCAGTGGTCAGCGCCTTGGCTCGGCTCAGCCTCCAGCCAAAGGCAGGCCGCCCTGGCTGCGGGCCCAGGTGCCGTCATGACCCTCTTCTCTGCGGCGTCCCCAGTCCCCACCAGAGCCACTTTCCTCTGGCTGGAAGAGTCTGACCACGCACCCATGTCACCTCCCTCCCCAAATTCAGGACCCAGACTGGACCCAGGCACCGGGAATGGGGGTCAAGGCCAAAGGAAAGAAGAAAGGGGTCCGCTTAGCCTGCCGCTGGCCAGCCTCTTGGCCGGTGTCCCTGGTTTCCCCACCGCGTCATGGGCTCAGGTTCTCCCAGAGTTGGCTCGAGGCATTACTTCGTGGATTTTGCCTTCAGAAGCTGAAGTCATGAACGGGAAGAGATTCCCAGAGACTCAGAAAACAGGGAAAAGTAAGTCCAAGGCCTGGGAAGGGCAGGGGGGGGGGAGAGGGCTGGCCCGGAGGGGACCCTCCCTGGTGGTCCAGGCTGGCGCAGGGCTGCGGGAGCAGGACTCAGCCTCCGCGAGAACTCAGGGACGAAGCCGGCGGCTGCGGACACCGCCATGTTACCTGATGTGGCCCTTACCAGGTAGACTTGTCGTCCCATCTCACAGCAGAGGCAACGGAAGCAAGGGGTTGGGTGTCCTGCCCAAGGTCACCCCACTGGGAAGTGGCCAAACAAGGACGATGTCTAACTCCTGGACCCCAGCTTCCACCCTTCCAACAACCGTGGGGCCAGAGGGGCCTCCCAATGCCGTGGCCCTACTTTCAACCCCAGGACTTTGGCACAACCTTGGGCTGGGGACACCCCAAGAATGACCAATATGGACGTTTCAGCAAACTGGCTGACGGGACAGCGAGACTAAAAATAAGAGCAAAGTCATACCTGCTGCGGTGGGGAGCAGGGGGCTGCCGGGAAAAGGTGGGGGGGTGGGGAGGTGAAGGGGGAACAGACCCCGGGTGGCTAGGACTGGTTTTCCTTAGCAGGGGTGGGGGTGGGAGTGGGGGTGGGGCCCCTGACTGGCTCAGGCTGAGGCCCAGGCTCCGCTTATACCATTAGTAAGCACTTGCTGTGTACCTGGCGCTGTGCTTCAGTATTGCATCTATCACCTGACTTAATCCTCCCTGCAGCCCTTTGAGGTCTGATTATTTACGTCCATTGCACAATGAGGAAACTGAGGCCCAGTGAAGAAAGTCGACTTGCCAGGGCCCCCAGCTCAGCAGCACCTGAATCCACGTCTTCCCCAGCTCCACCCCCATCAGGGACTCCTTGAGGTGCCTGGCGTGGGGCTAGGGGAGTCCCCCAGGCCTGGGCCCTTCTCCCCAGGTTTTCTGAGTGAGCTGGCTATCCACGAGGGGCATCCTGGACTTGGACCACGTCCTCCGTGGAACTTGCTGGAAGCTGAAGCAGCCCAGGCGGAGCCTGAACGGCGGGTGGCGAAGCTCAGGGCCAGTGTCGTAGGCCTGGCTGAGGAGAGGCCGGGGACACCCGCCCCCCCCGCCCCCGCCGCTGCTCTCTGGGGCCCCCGGGGGCCCGCGGGGAGGGGAGGGTGGAAGGCGGCGGAGCTGGCGCTCAGGCCTGCTGCCATCAAACCGGCTGCCATCAGGGCTGCTGCAGCTGCTGCCACCCCAGGAAAAAAGAGGAAGTGGTCAGGGGCCAGCGAGAGCCTTCAAAGAGGACGTGTCCCAACTCGGGCTGCCCCCTCCCCGCGGGGAGAAGGGGCCCCGCCAGCCTGGCGCTTCTTGGAACCTCCCACTGGGGGAACACGGAAGCAGCTCTGACCCCGCAGCGAGGTCCCGAAAACACCCTAGAATTCTGCGGGCTCCAGGCCGCCAGCCCTGGGGGAGCCCCAGGCCCAGGGGGTTGGGGACAGGCGCCAGGCACCCAGCAGGCTCCTGATCGCCGAGCGGCATCGAGATGAAGAAGGCAGCGTTGGGGTCGTGGGGTCAAATGCTAGCGCTGAGGCTCATTAGCTGTGCCCCAGATGCCTCACCCGCAAGGCGGAGATCAGAGTCCGCCCCTCTAGAGGTTGTCCTGAGGATTCAGACAGGTCTGAGAGGCGAAGGGCTACCTGCAGTGGCTGGTAGGCAGCAGGTGCTTAATAAATGTTGGCTGGCGTTAGACGTCAGCAGAGTCTCCGGGGACTGGGGCCCACAGGTTCCCAGCAGCAGGTGGCGGCTGGGCCCACCTGCGGTCCAGAGAACCCAGCAGAAGGAGAATCAGAAAGTCTGCAAGGCAGAAATGGGCAGCAGGGGTCCACCCGGAGCCCTCTGTCTGGCTCGGCCTAACCTCAAACTGCCCCCCTCCCCAGAGAAGGGGACACCACCCGGAAGCCGAAGGCCAGCAGAAGGATCTGGGGCACTCTCAGGGGGCAATGCCAGCGCTCTGCTGCCCTGCCCACAGGCTGGGGGTGCCTGCCGCCACCACCACCTCGAGTCTAGTTCTGCAGCTCCATCCAGCACTCTCTCTAGCCTGGCAGTACAGAAGCTTCTCACAGCTCGTTTTGTCCTGTCACCAAACAGGCCTAGCCCGGACTAGGCCAGGACTAGGCTGGGCGAGTGGGGTGGATAGGGCGGGGCCCCGAGGCGGGCACCTCCTTACATTTAACTCATCGCCCTCGCCTTGGCCTTGGCAATCAGTCACCAATTCCCAGCATGCCTCCCTGTTCCAAACACCTCAACCGCCCCTGCTTCCAAACTATGCACCCAGAATCAAACAATATGCTTTATAAGAGCATCCTGGAATTATGAGAAGGGAAGAAAAGTAGGAAGGCAAAAAGGGAGTGATGTTTGGGGCAGGAAGCTCCCTCCCTTATTTTCCAGGGCACTCTGCACTTCAGCTCACAGAAAAGCTCATTGTATCAGCACCAGCGTGTCCTCTGCTTCTGGTCCAGAAACCTCCCTTCCGAAATATCCTCATAAGGGAAGCACTGGAAACCAAACAGAAACTCCGCTGAAGAGACACGGAGTGGGAATTTTACACCATTTTCATGTGACAAAAGACCAAGGAACGGTAAGAGTTCAGCAGTTCACAGAAGAGGAAATACAACTGGCCGATTAAAAGAAAAGACAGTCAATCTCACTGATCATCGAAGAAATGAAAATGAAATACCATTTCCACATTTTTGTCAAATAATTTGCTAACTTTCTAAATTGTTCTATATTTGTTCGAGCCTATTGATCTCTGTGTATGTATTTTTATAGTTAGTTTCTTCCCAAAATGGCATAGTTTCCTACCACATTTTTTTTTTTATGTAAAGAATAAATTGTGGACCTGTCAGCAAACCTCACTCTTTTGCGGCCATAGTTCTCCATGCTCCAGGTACAGTTGGAGCATGGCTGGCAAACAGGTGTCTACTGAGCATCTCAGCCCTTTCCAGGAGGCCTTTGCCTCCCTCTGACCAGCAATGCTGCACTAAACATCTTTTCATGTGTATCTTTGAAAAGTTATGCAATTATTCATACAGAAAAATGCCAAATTGCCCTCCAAAGTCATTACTGTTTTCATTGGTAACAACAATTTTTTTTCTAAGTTAGAAAGACCACTTTGTTTAAGGCATATAATATAATTTGAGAAAACCAATCTAGAGACTTCCAAAGATCTTCAGGGGTTACAGAGACTGAAAAGCAGACCCAGGTGGGCTGAGAGAAGAGGCTCTCTGGCCGATTTAGCTCCTGGCCCCCTCCAACAAACCGCCAAACCAGTTTTGCGTGAACATGTAAATCAAACCCGTGCTTTGGACACCAACTTCTGTTTCCTGCCTGGAGAGCCCCTGGTCAGAGTAGCACCAGGAAGGCAGCTGGGTCGAGCCTCAGTGAGCACTGTTGCCTGGAAGTAAACTCCACCGTGTCCTCCCACCCGGGGCCCTCTCCTGCCACCCCCAAACCTTGGTGCCAGCTTGGAGACGTCACCTGCCTGAGGGAAGAGCCAGGCTCAGACACTAGACAGGATTTGGGTTCAATCCCAGCCTTGTTAGGATCTCACTATACAAATTCAGATAAGTTCTTAAGCTCTCTGAGCCTCTGTTTTCCTCATCTGTAAAATGGACTAGATAAAACCTTCCTGGCGCACAGCGTTGTCATGAGGAATAGATACAGGAACGGATATGAAAGTAACTAGCTTTCCTTCCTTCTATGTTGGATTTGCCATGCTGGGGTTTTCTGACCACAAGTGCTTTACCAGAAATGGTTTTCTTTGAAGTTATTATTTATCTGAATAGGTTATAAGTGCACATGTTACAACATTTGAAAGGCCTGTAAGGGTAGGCGTGAGAAGTTAAGTCTCCTTTCCACCTCTGACCCCCTAACCCAGTTCTCCACCCCAGAGGCAGCCTTTGTCATCAGTTTCTTGTGTCTCCTTCCAGGGCTCATCTTTTGTGCATTTCTGCAAAACCACAGCATTCTATGGAAAAAAAAAATTTTTTTTTAATTTAACGACGTTTCTTGAAGACTTTACCCTATTAGTATATATGGAGTTCCAATTTTCTCCCTGGTTTTTTACTTTGAAAATTTTCAAAACCATAAAAGTTGCTTAAATAGGAAATTGAACAATCATGTTTCTAACTTTGATTCATCAGTTGTGAACATTTGACACATTTGTGTGCCCTCTTTTCAGAATTATTTGTCTGTATTTCGATCCTAAGAAGGACATTCTCCCACATAACCGCAATACAATGATTCCATTCAGGAAACTCAATACTGATATGATGCTATTATCAAGCATGTACATAGTCCATAATCAAATTTCTCCAGGTGTCTAATAGAGTCCTTTTTTTTTTTTTTTTAATTCCAGGCTCCAATTAAGGATCATGCTTTGCATTTAACTGTCATGTCTCTTTTGTCACCTTCAATCTAGAACTGTTCTCCAGCCTAGTTTGTCTGTTTCAACCTTGACATTTTTGAGTGGCCAAGCCTGTTTTGCAAAATCCCGCTCAATTTGGACTTGTCGGATTCTTTCCTTCCTCAGAACAGATTTAGAGTAAACGTTTTTTTGAGGAATATTACACAGATGACACTGCACCTCATTATTTTAATGGCACCATAGTATTCCATTGTATGGTTGTACCACCGTTTATAGAACCAGTTCTCTACAGATTGAGGTCTAGACGAGTGCTAATTATTTGCTTTATAAGTAGCGCTATAATGAATATTCTTAGACAGCTGTCATTTTCAGTGTGTCTGTAGGATAAATACCTTCTAGTGGAATCCCTGGACCTACACATGTATGGATTTGTAATTTTGATAGTCTTTGCCAAATTGCCCTTTTTTAGAGGATATACTAATCAACACGCTCAGGATTATGTGTCTTATTTTTGTGATTTTGTGATTCCAACTCACTCTCTACAGCCTGGTAAATCCACACATTCCTCTGCTTATGGCAAGAAATTCCTGAGTCTTCGTTGCTTCGTCCCTTGGTGTCTGTTTTCCCACGGGTTTTTCCTGGGATTTGAGTATAATTATAACCCCAAAGTTATGATGAAATCCTCAATGCTCTCCTAGAGCAGAATTTTCTCGCTCTTTGTTTAAAACAAACAAACAAACAAGCAAACATCAACTTGCTGTGTAGGCTGTTATGACTAAAAGAAGAGAGAGTAAGATTTGTTATACACGGAAGGGGGTGCCAGGCACTTTGCTAGGTGCTTGGTGATGTTATCAAGCCTGCGAGGTGGGAATTATTCATGTTGAATTTACAAATAAGGAAACAGGTTCAGAGAAGTCCAGCGGCCTGTTTACTCAAGTGTGAAGAAGAAATAACCTAGGCACACCTGCCTTGCCATCACAGAAGCATGCCTGGCTTTTAGCTCCATTCCCTAACTCGATGGCTGTTGGGGGCAGAAGGAGATGCCGACGGGGTGCAGGGAGACAAAAACACCCATTAGCTAACCCTAAACCCAAAAGGTGTTACTTCCCTGACGCCCAGTTGGACGGGGCCGGGACAACCTCAGCTCCCACCGCCAGCCCCTCGACTCTAAGACTCTTCCGGCCGCTGCCACCTCCCGTGGACTACAATTCCCAGAAGGCCATGCACACGCCGCCTTGCTTCCGCTTCCTGTCCAGGGGGTTTTCTGGGAGTTGCAGTTATCGTGCCGGGGGCGGGGGTGTCTCCACCGCAGGCTCGCTGCCCCCGCCCCCGTGGCCTTTATGAGCCGCGCCCCCGGTTCGCCCGCGCTGCTCTGTTTCTGGCCGCCCCGCCCTGGGCAGCCATTGACTGGGGTTTTTTCTGCTTTGCCAACTTTAGAGCTAGTGGCAGTTCCTTTAGGAGCTTGGCCTTGAGTTGCTCCTCATTTTGGGGTAGCCAGGAGGCTCTGTCCTTTGTTCTTCGACATCATCTTGCCCCAGAAACTCACCCATTTTCTTACTCCTTGAGGCACCGCAGTCCCTTCTAAGTAGTGAAGAAAATAAAAGGAAGGAAGCACCTTGTAATCGGCTAATCTTGTTCCTACAGATGTTGGGACCGTGGTCTCGTAGACAAGGAGCTCAGGATGGAGCTTGGCGGCTGACGATGGGTTGTGAATCAGCTGAAGGCATAGGCTGCTGGAGCTGTTGGTCAAAAGCCTCATGCCCTCGCACAGCACATCAGAGTCTGGGCCCAGCTCCCCACGTGAGTCTCAGGGCAGCCAAGGTCAGGGCGCTCTGGTTTTCGGGGAGAGTGTGAGCCTGGTACTCGCCAGCTCAAGTGGACAATGGGGTGCCCAGGCCTGAGCCCCAGCTTCGGCGGATGAAGTGGTCACTTCTGTGGGGGACAGGGGCAGTCAGCGGCGGTCCAGCCCTGGGCCCAGAGTGGGTGAGAACGGGCTCCCTCAAGGAAAACGGGAGGGTGTTAGCAAGGAAAAGCAGATGGCCCCTGAATGTTCCCGGGGGTGCATACCGGGCTGAACAGTTTCTGTGGTGAAGCTCACTCATCTCCCATCCGCTCTACAGGAGGGGTTGTGACCCCCACCGAGCGGATGCATGAACTGAGGCCTCTAAGTGGAGAGAGTGGGAGTTGAACCCAGGCAGCCCCAACTCCAGAGCCCAAGCGCATCCAGGTGCTCAGTGACGTGACCGAGCCTCCCTGCAACAGCACCTTCCTTCGCAGGAGCTTTCCTGGCCGCCTTTGCTCCTTGAGGCATCTCTCCTTCTACCCTAAGAGGCTTATCAAAGTAGTTCCTAGAAACGCACATGGCCAGGACTCAGCCTGGGGATTATGGCTCAAAGGGCCCGTGAACTAGGATGAGGGGAAGATTACATCTGATTCGCACAAGCCTCTAAATGAAATGTAGCATCTCCTGTGGTTATGGCCGTAAGCAACACAGCTCAGGAGTTTTAGCAGGACCTGTGGCTTTCTCACCCGTGGTAACACCAGCTGTTTTCACTTCACCTTATACTTCCTGCAAATTCTTAAAATATCGTTTATACTCGTCACCACTGGGAAATGCTTATTATTAGACCCGCTGCTAGATCTGGTTATTAAACATGTCAATAGCAAGCACAGGTATTACTGTATCAAAATTTGTTTTTATATTTTGTTAACTGGGCAACTTTTTACTCCTTTGGATTTAGTCTATGTACTTCAAAAGATTATTCTGAAAACACAGGCACCAATCCCTGGTTCAGAGAAAGCTTGGGGAGCAAACTGTTCTCTTTCTTGTCCTGAGTCTCATGAGAAGAATCACTAAAGGACTTGGCAAGGCTCTGCTCCAAGCAGACCAGACCTGGGGGCGTGAGCCCTGGCATGCATCTTTAAGGGGCATTTGAAGTGAAGAGCTAGGACCCACGGTGGCCGCTGTGGGAGTGCAAATCTGGGGTTCCTCTAAGCAGGCTGCTCCTCCCTCATGATGCTGTGAGTCCCTTGACACCCAGTAACATCCTCTCTTGCCCGCCCCAGCACCCACTCTTGCACCCTCCTGTGAGTTGGCCACACTGCAGCCAGGACCGTCTTTTGGAACATAACCAGATCACGCCTCCCAATTGCCCTCCACCCATCAGTGGCTCCCCATTGCCCTTAGAAGCGTATCCAGGCTCTGCGCCGT
The DNA here is from genome assembly GCF_030445035.2 of Dasypus novemcinctus. Taxonomy (NCBI): domain Eukaryota; kingdom Metazoa; phylum Chordata; class Mammalia; order Cingulata; family Dasypodidae; genus Dasypus; species Dasypus novemcinctus. Next base: position 7,415,199 of record NC_080690.1, read on the forward strand.
GGCCTATCCCCTGCCTTGGTCCGGCCCCCGCCAGCCCATCCAGCCTCATCTTACACTCCGGGCCGCCCCACCCATTGCACTCCCGCCCTCTGGCCTCCTCCTGCACCTGGCCTGTGCCAGGCTCCCTCCAGCCCCCTGGCCTTGGACCTCGCAGTTCCATCTGCCTGGTCGCGTGGCCTCACGACCGCTCACCCCGCACGGCTGCGCCCATCAGGAGGCAGAAGCACAGCGGCTCTGTCAACAGAGTCAGTGTGAGGGAAGAACGACCAGGTACTGAGAATGAAAAGGCGAAGCAGGGACGCTACGGTGTCATGGGTTAACAGTGACAGGGCAGCTGCCACCCTTGGGGCTGCAGGAACAGGAAGGAGGGGGGACCTGGAGGGCGACCCCCACAGAGCCGGGTCCCAGACCTCCGAGGAGGGGCCAGCCAGTCCCTGACCCCTCCCGGCACCTGCTGCCCCCGGGTTGTGACCTGATGCTGTTAGCCTCCCGCTATCTGTCCCCGCATCAGAGCCCTGGGAGCTGTGACTCAGACACCTAACAGACTAGGCGCACAGCCCCCGAAACCAACCAACCCAAACCACCCGTCATTGCATGATTCATTTCTCAGGGACCAGGTACTGGAAGTTTCCACCCTGCCTGGCATAAGACTCTGCCAAGTTATCTAAACTCTCCGTCCTGCACCAGGGCTGGGACCAGGCAGGCTAGGCTCTTGGGCAGGAAACTGAAGGAGGCTCTCGCTCTCGGGGCTGCACCGGGGCAGGGTCCACAGCTGACAGTGAGCACCTCGCTTGCCTCCCTAGTGCTGGCCCTGCCTTGACCACCGCCTGGCCCCTAAGAGATGCTCAGTAAATGGTTGTCAAATGAGTGGATGAGGCCCGACCCCGAGTACAGCCCCACTTGGGGAAATGAGTTCCCTGGGTCGCCTCTAGGCTGAGAGGGCTATTGAGCCTCCTGAATCCCACCCCCACAGGTAACCCCTCACCTGGTGTAGTGGGAAGCACCCCTGCCTTGGAGCCGGGCTGCCTGGGTTCACACCACAGCAGTTCTACTCTCTGGCTGCATTTTCTTTGGCAGGTACCTGGCACCTCTGAGCTGCAATTGTGTCACCTGTAAAATGCAACTAAAATATTGTCAAAGCCCCAGTAGAGCACCTGACACATAGTAGATACTTTGTAAAAGCTGGTTTGTTTCTTCTTGACCCAGTAAAAGGCTGGACTGGATGTGGGGCATCCTAGGCAAAATGGGGTATCTAGTGTCTCCCCTATGTGGGAAGAAGCAGCGAGGGCCTGGCTTCAGGCAAGGCTGCATCCAGGGGCTCAAACAAGGCTTTCTTTAGGCTCCTCTCTGGGTTGGCCTCGTTCTCTCCAGATGCCACAGGTTGCCCCCCTGGGCCAGGGAAGTTGACCACAAAGAGCCCAGCCTTCTGCATCCACGTAGGAAGAGGAAGCTTTGCTCCCCAGTATCTGCACACCAACCCCAGGGACGTGCTTGGTCTGCTGGGGTCACAGGCCCAGCCCTGAACCCACAGACTGGTCACAGCAATGGGGGGGGCAACAGTTGACCTTGCCTGGCTCTTACGCCCCTCGGGGCGGGCAGGGCTGGGAGCTGAGACGGGCAGCCCACAGCCCCAGGTCCCCACGGGGAAGGGTGACGGTCCCCACGGGGAAGGGTGACGGTCCCCAGAAGGGCCGTCAATGACCAGCAGGCCTTCCTGCCTGCACGCTCGGGCCTGAGCCCTCCTGCGTGGCATCGGCTAATCCTTGCAACAACCTTCAAAGCAGCTGTCATCACCAGCACCCCATTTTACAGATGAAGGAACTGAGGCATGGGCCACTTAAGACCCTTGCTCCAGGCAGGTCAGGCTGGCTCCAGAGTCCAGGTGCTTGACCCTTATGCCACACTGCCCCTGGCAGCAGGACCCAAGACGGCCTACAGGGGGCAGGCGCGGGGGTGTGTGTCCCAGCCCTTCCCCAGAGCAGTGGCGGGGAGCAGCCTGAAGCCTGAAGCCTCTCTCAGCACCCATTCATCTAGAAAATGCCAGAGGAATTACCAAAACACGAGGTCATGCCCACATGCCACCCCAGGGGCAAAAGTCCTGGCCTGAGGACCCAGGTGCCTGCTGTGTGACCCAGGACCAGTCACTACCCTTCTCTGGGCCTGTTTCTTCCTCTTCCAGTGAGCAAAAATCACCCCATCCCTGAAGGGCCCTGGGCACCCCCAGGGAAAAGTCCCCCGGGAACCACCTTCAACTGGGCTCAGCCAGGGCCGCCCATCCCCACGGCCCACATGCTGCGGCCGCTGGACGCCCTTTGCCCCAGGCCACACACACACACACACACACACACACCCCGCGTTCCCCGGGCTTCACCCTTGCGGGGCCTGCCCCTCCCCTGGCCAGGCGGGCGGTTCCTCTTGCTGCAACTTCCCTCTCCTGGGTCTTACCCCAGAACTCGGGCCCTTGAGGACTCCTCTAAAGAGGTGTCAGCACCCACCGGGGCAGTGGGTCTTGACCGGCGTGGTAGCCCACTCCCCCCCCCACCGCCCCCGCAAGGAGCACTGCCCGACTCAGGAAATAAAAATGCAATAGTTAGAACACACTGACACTAAAACGCCACGCAGTCTCCACAATTCGGGTTTAACTGGGGTGTCCTTGCTTTATTTGGGAACAGTTGGCCCCGTCTGGAGACAGTTTTGATGGTCACAGCTGGGGGTTGGGGGGTTCTCCTGGCATCTGGTGGCTGGAGACCAGGGACACTGCTCCACAGCCTGCCCTGCCGGGCAGCCCCTCACCAGCAGCACCCAGCCCCCGGTGGCACCAGCGCGGGAAGGGGAAATGGAGGTGCCAGGAGCAGTGTCAATCCGCGTATTCACTCGCGGCCTCCGGAGCGGGCCAGAGGGAGGGTGGCCATCCTTAGGCAGAAGGCCAGGAAACTGAGGCACGGGTTAAATGGGCTGTCCCCGGCCAAAGTGGAGCCTCCCACCTTCTCTCTTAGCAGCCGGGGTTCTCCAGAGGCACGCGCCCAGCAGGACACGTGGGCGTGGATGCACAGGAAGAGGTTTATTTTAAGGAATTAGCTCACCCGGTGGTGGAGCACGGCGCGTCCCAAGGTGTTGGGGCGGGCAGGAGGCAGGGGTTCCAGGAGTGGGGTTGCAGAGTGCAAATCGTAGGGGGCTGCAAGCTGGGAACACAGAGAAGGTAGACGGTGACACTCAGGCTGGACACTCAGGAAGCAGCGGGGCTGTGGGCCTGAGGCAGAAGGTCTTCTGGAACCCGCAGCTCCGGCCCTGAAGCCTTCAGCTGTGGCGCTGAGGTCTCCCCACGGTGTCACCTGCCAGCTCTTGTACTGAAAGCTGCTTATGGCTGTTGGCCGCGGCGGCAGAATCCCTTCTTCTGTTCCTCCAGAAGATGAGCCACGGAGGGTGAAGGGTCATCCAGGAATTACAGGTACGGGGGGGAAGATGGAGACTTTCAGGAGCTCCCCCCAAACTGGCCCATTCTGGCCCCTTTGGCACAGGCAAGCCCGCTCCAGAGAGGGAGAACCAGGATGGCGGGTGTCATTAGTCGATTCTACCACGAGGGGGCGGCAGAGGCTGGGAAATAATCCTGGACCCTCCAACCTTCTACTGTGGAAGGAACTTAGAAAAGACACTGACTCCTGGGTCCACGCACAGAGATTCGGATTCAGCTGGTCTGGCCCAGGACCAGGCATTGGCTTTTTTCTTTTTTTTTTTTTTTTTTGTTTTTTTAGGAGGGTACCAGGGATTGAACCTGGGACCTTGTATATTGGAAGCAGGTGCGCGAGCCACTGAGCTACACCTGCTCCCAACTGGTACTGTTTAACGCTCCCAGGTGACTCTCCTGGGCAGCCGGCCTGAGACTCACTGGTCTAAGGCAGTGCTTTTCACCTCTGGCTGCGAGTTGAGAATCACCTAGAAGCTTTTTTTAAAAAAAAAACACCAATGTCCAAGTCCTTGGTATTTGGACTGGACCAACTAAATAAGAATCCTGAATAAGAATCTCCGAGGGTACGACCTGGTCACTGACTTTTCCTAGAATGGCCCCAGGTGGATTTAACAGGTAGTCATGCTTGAGAGCCCCTGGGCTAAGATTGTGCTAAGGCCCCAGCCCCCGGGAAGGACAGCGCGCCCTGCGGTTCATTGCGGCCATTTTAAAGTATGTCCACACGTTGGTCAAAGCTCCTTCAAGAGGTGGAGCCTAATGCCCGCCCCTTGCCTGTGGACTGCGCTTGGCGACTTGCTTCAAACCAATAGGGCAGCGGAAACGATGGCGAGAGTCAGAGGCCTGGCCGGGAGAGGCGCCGCGAGTTCCACTGCGCTGTCCGCCCCACGCTCGGGGGGAAGCCAGCTGCCACGTCCTGAGGACACTCGAGCACTTTACAGAGAGGCTCATGCAGAAAGGAGCTTGGGCCTTTGGCCCGCAGCCGTGTGAGCAGACCCCTGAGCCAGAACCACCCAGCCACGCCGTCCCAAATTCCCGACTCACAGAAACTATGGGAGAATACGTTGTACTGCTGTAAGCCACGGAGTTCTGGGATGGTTTGTTACACGGCAGTAGAGCCATCGCTCTTGCTGTGCACTTGCCTGTCCACCATCCACTTACCCACCCACCTGTTTGTCCGTCCATTTGCCGTCAGTCGATCTCCCCACCCATCCCTCCCGTCTTCCACCTAGCCACCACCCATGTAGCCACCCATCTAGGCACTCGCCCACCCACCACCCTCCGGCCACCCATTGCAGAATGCAAAACCCAGTGTATATTAGCCCCAGCATGGCCCCAGGGCCGCTGAGCCACTGGACAAGGTGCTTCCCCACCTGGGCCCATCCGGCCCCACCCTCCACCCCAAGGCCCCCGGCCTGCCAGGAGGGGAGCGTGCGCCCCCACCTCCAGGCCCCTGGCAGAGGAGGGTGGGCTGGGGGGGCAGGTCAGCTGGGGGGAGGGAAGACGGGGGACAGCAGAGCTGTCTGCCTTCCAGGGCAGCGTGTGAGGAGATCTGGGCCAAGGGGACAGCACGGAGAGGCCGACTTCCTTCCTGGGCGGGCCCGGCGTCCCCCCGCGGACATGCCGTGACCTGGATCCTGCGCAGCCCGACTCTCATGAGCCCCGGCCTGTGCCCTCCTCATCCGTCAGGCTTTCCCCGGCCTGCCGGGGACACAATGGGGACACAACAGCTCCGTCCTCCTGGGACCGTTCTGGGGATTGGATGACACCGTGCACACAGGACCCTCTGCAGAGCCACAGCCAATAGCAAACACCGCGCAGATGCCACCTGCCGCGATCAGCGCAGAGTGACCACAAAACCCCAGTCTCCCCGCGCTGCAAGGCCCGCGGTGCCCCGGCCTCTCCTTTCCCCCCGCTTAGCCTGCTCTGTCCGCACTCGCCTCCTGCTCCCTTCCAGCATGCTGCCCACGCTCCCGCCCCAGGGCCTTTGCACCAGCTCTTCCCGCTTATGGGAACGCTCTCCCGCAGATACCCACACCGCTCCCCCTCCCATCCTCTCCATGTCACCTCCTCAGTGAGGTCTCCCCTACCACCCACTCTCTCTACCTCCCCCCCACTTAGGGTCATTTTTTCCCATCATGCTTATCCTTCTAAGATATCCTATCTTTTTCTTATTGATTTAGTTTATTGCCTGACTCCTAGAATGGAGGGCAGGGGTTTTGGCCTTGTTTGCTCACTGCTAGATCCCAGCACCCAGAAGACTGGCCGGCACATAGTAGGGATAAAATCAATGCCCAGGAATGAATGAATGGTCAAGGTAAGACGAGACTGAGGGAAGCGGAGGTGGCTCGAGTGACTGGGCTTCCATCTACCATATGGGAGGACCTGGGTTCAGTCCCCGGGGCCTCCTGGTAAAGGTGTGCCAGGCCCGCGTGGCGAGCGACGCAGCAAGATGATGAGGCAACAAAAGAGAGACGCAGGGGAGAGTTGAGGCGAGACACGACAGAAGCCAGGAACTGAGGTGGCGCAAGTGATAGGGAACCTCTCTCCCGTATAGAGGTCCCCAGGATTGAATCCTGGTAAAGCCTAGAGGAGAAAAATGAGGAGACAAAAAAAAGAGAAAGAAACAGACTCAGAAGATTGTGCAGCGAATGGACACAGACAGTAAACAGCAGGGTGGTGGGGAGGGGGGTTAGGAAAAAAAACACACCGGCGCTGAGCAGGCGTTCTCCAGCTGTCTTGAAATTGGCATTGAGGTATCAGTTTCCCACATTCTAGAGAAAGTAAAAAACTGGGCCAGAACCCCAAGGGCTGGTTAAAAAGTGGAGGCAAGGGAAGCGGCTGTGGCTCAATCAGTTGGGCTCCCGTCTACCATGTGGGAGGCCCTGGGTTCGTGTCCCAGGGCCTCCTCATGAAGGCAGGCTGACTCGTGCCCATGGAGAGCTGACGGCACGTGCCCATGACAGCTGACGCAGCAAGATGACACAACAAAGGGAGAAAAGCAGACACAGAAGAACTTGCAGCAAATGGACACAGAGAACAGACAGCAAGCAAACAGCAAGGGCGGGGGATAAATAAATCTTAAAAAAAAAAGTGGCGGCAAACCAAGCTGTCCTTCAGGAGGTAGTGGGAGAACACACTGCCGCGCGGCACAGCGGAATGTTCCTCGGCGGAAGACAGGCGCTCCCAAGCCAGGAGAGGACGCGGGGAGCTGTCAGCGCGTGTTGCTCAGTGAAGAGGCTCCCATGACATTCTGGAAAAGGCAGAACTGGAGAGACAGGACAAAGAGCAGTGGTGGCCAGGGGTTTGGGAAAAGCGGGCAGGGGAGGGTGTCTCAAGGGCAGGGGCACTCTCCCGTGTGACTCCAGTGGTGGAGACATGATGTTGTGCTTTTGTCAAAACCCACAAAACTGAGTAACACGAAGAGTCAGCCCTAAGGGACACTGTGGCTGTCACCACCATCATCTGTCAACAGTGCTTGGTCAGTTTCACGAATGTAGCCCAAGTGCAAGACGCTGGCAAGGGCACAGAGGGCATGCGGGGCCAAGTGGGAACTCCCTGTGCTTCCTGTGCAGTATTTCTGTAAATACGGACTTGGCCCAGTGGTTAGGGCATCTGTCTACCACGTGGAAGGTCCGCGGTTCAAACCCCGGGCCTCCTTGACCCGTGTGGAGCTGGTCCATGCGCAGTGCTGATGCACAAGGAGTGCCCTGCCACGCAGGGGTGTCCCCCACGTAGGGGAGCCCCACGCGCAAGGAGTGCGCCCTGTAAGGAGAGCTGCCCAGCGCGAAAGAAAGTGCAGCCTGCCCAGGAATGGCGCCGCACACACGGAGAGCTGACGCAGCAAGATGATGCGACAAAAAGAAACACAGATTCCCGTGCCACTGACAACAACAGAAGCGGACAAAGAAGATGCAGCAAATAGACACAGAGAACAGACAACTGGGGGGGGGGGCGGGGAAGGGGAGAGAAATAAATAAAATAAATCTTAATAAATAAATAAATAAATAAAACTACTCCGAAAACCAGGCTGTAAAAAAACAGGAGTCACCAAGGTTCTGCTCTGCCCATCACCCCAGCGCCAACCTGAGCCTGCTGCACCCCGGAAGCCCAGGGTGGGAAGAGCAGGAGGGGGAGGGGACCCACAGGCCCCCTTGGGTCTGGGGCTGGCCTCGTGGATGCACTGGGTCTCCCATTGCCTGCCCCCACCCCAGCCAGGGCAGGCGTGGGTGCCCCAGGGGCCCCACCGAGCTGCCACCTTCACGCCGCACTTGCCCGCGGCAGGGAGAACCCGCGAGGCTGCAGGGGCCGCGCCCCTCGCTCAGCGCCTGTGTTTCTGGGGGTCACAGGGACACAGCTTCCCGGTATCCCACCCCAGAGGCTGGCACAGGGCAAGGCGACCCCAAGGGGGGTGGCGACGGGGCGGGGGGAGGCGGTGGGAGAGACTGAGCTGGGAACTTGCCCTGGGGTCCTTTCCCTCGAGCCCGCCCCCAGGTGTTCTGCGGCCACGCGAACACCCAGTGGCCCGCAGAGCGCGCCAGGGGCCAAAGCAGGACCCCGGCGACATCGGCCGCCGCGTTGTCCCCAGCGGCCTTCGCCCGGTGGGGGAGAGGAGGCGATGGGCAGGAGCGTGACCTTGGAGGTGACACTGACGAGCTCAGCCAGCTGGGCTTCCTGCTCCTGAAGGTGCCAGCAGGAGTCAGGACAGGATGACACCGAGTGAGGGGGAAAGACGGACAGACGCATGTGGCCAGCTCGTGGCTCCGATGGCCTCGGCCTCCTGGGCCTCCGAGAGCCTTTGATGAGGCTGGAGACAGCCCTGGGAGGCTGCCTGGCACCCGCGGAGCCCAGGTGGGTGCCTGTCGAAGGATGGGACACAGAGCAAAGCAGTGTGTGTGGGGGGGAGGCCAAGGAGGGGCTCCGGGCCCCCTCCCCCTGGTGATAGCCACTGGTGTGGGGGGAGGGGAGGCCGTGGGGGCCCCCAGGGCCATTTTACGCCGAGGCGTCTCCACGACTGGGTCCCACTGGGCCCCTGGGAGACAGTCCCTGGACCCCCAGATGGGGCGCTCCCTGGGGGCTCCCCGTCAGTGCGGCTGGACCACAGGGGTGGGGCGGGAGGTGGGCAGAGCGGCGAGCCTGCGGCCTTCGCTCCAGCCTGCTGCCCTCAGCCCCACAGAGCCTCCCCGGCCTGGGGGTCACCAGCAACCGCGGCAGGGAAGCTGGGGTCTCCATGGCAACACAGACGTCAGGGACCCAGGGCTCCTTGCCCGCCGCCAGCAGCCCGCCTGGCCTGGATGGGCAGCCCAGAGCCCACGGGCGCTGCCGCCGCCGACCATGCCCTGCACCCCGGCCCTCCCCGGCCACCGCAGGGCACAGGTGTCCAGCGGCCGCGTCCCCCCCAGGTCAGCTCCTCCTGGCCCTCTGTCCTCAGGCCGCTCGCAGCCACGCTGGCTGCACAGCTTCACTTCCAGGTTCAGCAACGGGAAGCCCCCCCAGGCCAGCCCCCAGCCTTCTTCCCCCCCTCCAGACTTCCGCTCGGCCTCCATCCACCCGACCCCACAATAAACAGCCCCCCATTTACCTAGGAGCCCCCTCCCCGCCCCGTGCCTTCGCCCCTGCTGAGGGTCTGCTCCTCCAGCTGCTTCCTGCCCCAGGGCATCTGCACTTGCTCCTCTTTCTGCATGGAAGGCCGCTCCCCCCACCTCCCAGGCTGGCTGACCCCCACTCCCTCTGCAGGTGACACCCAGGGACGCCTGCTGGAGCACAGCTGCTGCAATGAAAATTGATTGGGGGGGGGTTGTTTCTTTGTCTACTGGCAGCCTCCTCCCTCAGACTGGGTGGGGCCTGAAGTCGGAGTGGCGACTGTGTCACTCACTCAGGAGACCCCGAGAGCCCGGCACGTAGACGGTGCTGAGCACATTTTGAATGAATGAATGAATGAATGAATGAATGGGCGATGGCATGAATGGAAGGCTCCGAGGGCGGGGCATGGGGGTGGATGGGGAGGGTGGGTGGTTCGCAGTCCTTGTGGAGTGACAGACAGAGGGAGGCAGGAGGCTGGGACCCAATGCTGGACCCATACACCCCACTACGGGCCATCTTTAGTCCAAGGCGAATATCCGGTTCCCAGGGGAGCAGGTGTGGCTCAGTGGTTGAGTGCCGACAGCCCTTACCCTAGACGTGGGGGCCCTCCCCCCACCTCCTCCCCCCCACAGAGCGGCTCTGCCGTCTTGGCCTGGGCTTGTCATCCATTCATTTCTTTCTTTTTTTTTTTTTTAAGATTTATTTTATTTATTTCTCACCCCCCACCCCCACCCCAGTTGTCTGTTCTCTGTGTCTATTCGCTGCATCTTCTTTGTCCACCTCTGTTGTTGTCAGTGGCACGGGACTCTGTGTTTCTTTTTGTTGCGTCATCTTGCTGTGTCAGCTCTCGGTGTGTGCGGCGCCATTCCTGGGCAGGCTGCACTTTCTTTCGCACTGGGCGGCTCTCCTTACGGGTGCACTCCTTGCGCATGGGGTTCCCCTACGCGGGGGACACCCCTGCGTGGCAGGGCACTCCTTGCGCGCATCAGCACTGCGCGTGGGCCAGCTCCACACGGGTCAAGGAGGCCCGGGGTTTGAACCATGGACCTCCCATGTGGTAGACGGACACCTTAACCACTGGGCCAAGTCCGCTTCCCCATTCATTTCTTTATTCCACAAAATGCACGTGTATGCTCTAGAAGTCATTCTTGGGTGATTGGATATGTTCTCATTTAAAAACTAATTCAAATTAAAAGAGACGCTCAGATGGGGCTTTGGGTGAACCAGGCCACTTGAGTGAGGTCTGCAAGAGAGCTCTCGAGGGAGCTCAGCCCTCCAGGGCTCCAGGGGGTGCCAAGACAGGACTCGGGGTGGGGGGAAGGGAGGGGTCCCCATACATATGCCCTATGAGAAAGAAGTCTCCTTCGTGCAAAGGCTGTTGGAGCCCTGACCCCTTGCCACTCTCCCCTTCCTACTCCTTGCCACTGCCTCAGCTCCTGGTTTATAGAAATTCTAGAGCTAGGCTGGCCCCCGGCCGCCGGGGGTCATGCATAGTCACCATGAAATATGGCTGGTCCAAATCCAGATGCGCCGAGAGTGAAACTAAACCCTGGATTTCTCAGACCTAGTACAAAAAAAAAGTAAAACGTCTCCCTAAGGATTTTTTTTAATGTTGATTACACGTTGAAATGATAATATTTTGGAACCGTTGTGTTAAAGAAAAACGGTTAAAATTAATTTCACCTGTTTCTTTTTCCATTTTGGCCACGGGGCCACTAGATTTAAACTCTCTGTGGCTCACATTTCCTTTGTGTTGGACAGCGCTGGTCCTGAGCAGCCACCCACCCGGAGAGTGGACAGGGCGCTCCCCACCCCACCCCCGAGCCCCAGGGCTGGGAGGGGCTCGTGCAGGACACACATTACTGCTTTCCACAGGAAAAGCTGGGAGCAGAAAGCTGCGTCCCCTCGCCCCCTGCAAAGCCTGTGCGGCCGGGGGGAGGGGTGGGTCAGGAGAGGAGCTCCCGTGGGGGGTAATCCCGTTCCCCAGAAGCTGCTGAGGGTCCCGAGCCCCACGCCCTTAGCTTCCTTCCACTTGCCGGGATCTGCCAGCCCCCTTGTCTTCCCTGGCAGATCAGAGGAGGCCCGAGCCGTGCGCCAGGGGACCCAGCTGTCCCCACCTTCACTGCACTTAGAGACAAATCAGCAGCAAAGGGGGTTGTTGTAGAAAGCGGAGGTGTCCCCTCATCAGCTCCTGCCGTCCTGCTCCTGCAGAGATGACCATCGAGGCTCGGGGAAGGTTTCCTTTCTGGAGATGGCTCCAAAAGGCAGGTTTCAATCGCCTGATGGGTGGATCAGGGGCCAAGAGGGTTCCTCTCCTGGCGGCATCTTCTTGCCCCAGCTGCGAAGGACTAGCCCGGGGCGGGTGGCTTCCCGGGGGCCTGGTTGAACTCTGTTGCCACCGTCTTGAAATTCTTGATTATTTCTGAGCAGGAGGCCCTGCTTTTCATCTTGGACTGGGCCCCCCAGTTCTTCTCCACCTTGAATCATGGGCTCCCTTGGTGGCACGTGACTCACCTGGCCATCTTGCTGAAACGCAGATTCTGACGTAGGAAGTCTGGGGCGGGGCCTGAGACTCTGCATTTCCACCAGCCTCGCAGATCTCGTGAGGCTGCCGGTCCACGGCCCCCACTTGAGGACCCGGGGCCCGGCCTCAGCAATTCCTTGGTTACGGGATCTCATCCAGGTTCTCGGCTGTGCCGCAGAAATGAATTTCAAGAGCAGGTCGGGTGAGTTGGGCCAGGAGTTTATTCAGGTAGGGAGGGACGAGAAACGGGAGAGAATAACAGAGCAGGGGTCCCAGGTAGAGCAGAAGGGGCTGAAAAGTGACCAAGTGGGCTGACTTACGGACTACAATTCCCCATGATACTCGCATGGCCATCATGGCAGAGGAAAAACGGCGAGAGCAGGGCACGGAGGGCAGGAGCAGGGGTCCAAAGGCGAGAGAGAGCGCGAATTCAGGCCCTGTGCCTGCTTTTTGAATTGTCCGTTCTTCCACCCCTTTGCTAACGGCAGCTGTTTGCCTTTTGAAGGATCACAACCCCCCTCCCCAAGCAATCCCCCACGGGGGCCCAATGATAAAGTCCCTGGGGAATATCCAGGCTTCTCCTGGCTTCCAGAGGAAGTCTTCTTCTGAGTGGCAGAACCTTGGGGAGGGGCTCCCAGCAGCCGTCTTGGGGTTTTTGATGTCCGCGTGGACTTCTTGCCAGGTTCCAGATTCATCTATTGATTCCCCAGTTTACTAGCCGGCTTCACCTTTCCCAGTCGGTCTCATCTGTAGGAGGGTGGAAGCAGGAAGGCCAGATCTCCCAGCACAGGGGCGCTGCAAGGCACCATTCCAACCTGGAGAGGGCACGCGAAAAAGAAAGCAAAGCTCCACGCCCCTCCGCGGGCAGCTGTGCAGGTTGCGCCCGGCAGGAGGGCGCCACATCTCAGGGTCTCCATCCACGTCACAGATTTGTATATCGATTATGCCAGCAGATGGCACTAGAATGACCTGGGGAAGAGGACAAAATATTGACCAAAAGGTAGGTGGTGGTTGTGACAGAAGTCACGGTGGCATTTGGCATCGCCCACCCTCCTGGCCCAGAAACAGCCAGCAGAGAGGAGCAGCAGCCATCTCTTCGTGAAAAATATATATATTTTTTAAAGACTTATTTTTCATTTATTTCTCTCCCGTCCTCCCCCTCCCCAGTTGTCTGCTCTCTATGTCCATTCATTGTGTGTTCTTCTGTGTCCGCTTGTATTCTTGTCAGTGGCACCTGGAATCTGTGTCGCATTTTGTTGTGTCATCTTGCTGCCTCAGCTCTCCATGTGTGCGGCACCACTCCTGCACAGGCTGCACTTCTTTTGCGCTGGATGGCTCTCCTTATGGGGTGCACTCCTTGCACGTGTGGCTCCCCTACGCAGGGGACACCCCTGTGTGGCACAGCACTCCTTGCGCGCATCAGCACTACGCATGGGCCAGCTCATCGCACGGGTCAGGAGGCCCGGGGTTTGAACCCTGGACCTCCCATGTGGTAGGCGGACGCTCTATCCGTTGGGCCAAATCTGCTTCCCATGAAAAATATTTTTTGCCACTTGAGTAAAAGGATGTGTAACATAAGCAGTAAATTACACAATCCTTATGTGTACAGATGCACCAATTTTATACACATCCATGTAATCGCGGGCCGAGGCAGAGCATCTTCGTGACCCCAGAAGGCTCCCTCCTGCCTTCCCAGCCAAGAAGGCCATCTTGGGGCGGTCACTCCTGTGACTTCCAGTGGTGTAGACGGGCTGCTCCTGTTCACGAATCTTCCATAAATGGAAGCCTACAGCAAACGCTCCTTGGCCGATGACCTCCCTCGCTGTATGTCTCAGCAGCTGGTCTCGCCCTCTCCTTCTGTGGAATTCCATCGCAGGACTGGGCCATAGTTTATTTATCTCTTCTCCTCTTGTGGAACGCGCGCACTCTTCCACTCTGAGATCCCCCAGAGCTGTTTACTCAGTCCCCGTCGGTGGACGATTCCGGCTCTCACGGACACTGCTTCTGGGAACAATTCCCGTTCGCGTCTTCTGGGGACAGACGAGTTCCGTGGCCCCGGACGTGGCCCCAGCGGTGGTGCTGCCTGGTCGGAGGTGGGCGTGTGCTTTGCTTTGGTCGCTACTGAGGTTTCCCTGCGGGGTCGGCTGATTTACACCCCTACCCCGGCTTCCGGGCCCCAGACCCTGCCGGGCCCTTGGCTGAGGCCCTGGAGGTACCCCTGGAGGTACCTGCACCGGTCGGTCCTCTAGGGAGGATTCTCAACCTGTCCCTCAGAGCACGGCCAGTGGCTCTTGGTTCCCCAGAAGCAGGCCCTAAAATAAAGATCCGGGTACAAGGTGTTTATTTGGGCAGGACCAGAGGGAGGGAGTGGGGGAGGAAGGCCGACCCGGCCCCTGGAGCCCGCTCCCAGGGCGAGACTGGAAGCCAGAGCAGACACGGGCCGCCCACGCCCCACGAGGAGCGAGGGAGGGGACACTTCTATGCCAGCCCCTTCTGGGACAGGGCCACTGACCCCAGGCCCTGCCAGCCCACCCCAGGCCAAGGCGCCAGAGCCCGCTTGCTCGCCCTCTCTCCAGAGCCACCACCGAGGGTGTGCGGATTTTACTCCTCAACTTCCCTCCAACCCATCATCTCCCTGGCCTGGTCCCAGCCCCCCCCCCCCAACTTGGGGCAGGCTGTCTAGCCCCCTCCATGCATTCACCCAACAATGTTATCACCTCAGCCCCCTCCCCTCTCCTCGAGTGACCTTGACCAAGAGGCTTAGCCTTTTCCTGCCTCTGCTCTCTCAATAAAAGAGGATGCTCTCAGTCCCCACCTCACAGGCTAGAGGATTAAAAGATTTGGGGTCTGGCATGTAGTTGGTTCTATGTAGGTGTTTCGTTAAAAGATGAATAAATGAAGCATCAGCTATGGCAGGGGAGGAATGCTAGTGTGGGGTGTTATTGATGGGGGGGGGGTACATAGTTGGGAGGGCATTCTCCAGGGCATGTATACAGGGTATATAAAAATGTTCATGTATTTGTTGTGTACTTTCATAGTAGTTATATTTACAATGACAATTGAGGGAGTGCTGAGTTCCTAGCCAGGGGAACAGCAACAATCCCCCAAGTGCAAGGGCAAAGACCAGTGAGGAAGGATGTACCAATGATGAGCCCTTGATACTGATGACTATGCTTATGAGCCTGTGTGCCTGAAACTTGAACTAGACCTAGAGTTGCCAGGGTGCCTAAGAGTTACCTCCTGAGAGCCTCTGTGTTGCTCAAATGTGGCCACTCTCTAAGCCAAACTCAGCATGTAAATGCATTGCCTTCCCCCCAGCATGGGACATGACTCCCAGGGATGAGCCTCCCTGCTGCCAAGGGATTACCACCAATTACTAACAGGTGGTGCAACTAGAAAAAGACCTTGAATAAAAGAGGGAAATGGTAAAAACAAATGAGTTTGTATGGCTAAGAGTCTTCAATAAAGAGTCGGGAGGCCATCAGAGGGGTTGCGCTTATGCATGCCTCTGCAGGATCCCCGAGACAGCCAAAGTAGATACAACACCAGGTACTGGTACTCCTGAGGGCTATGGAGACACACAGGTTCTACAATCATGGCAGTTGCTCTGGAGATCAATGCATTGTCAGTGGGCCCTACTTTGGATTCTGTGTTCCTGAGTGAGATGGAGTTGGAGTCAGATGTGACCTTTCTACACATGCCTCTTCTGTCACCTCTACTGAACCTGTGGTTGGCACTGGGGTTGGTGTATACCCAGGAGACTTGAATCTCTGGACTGGCCATGTGCCAGCTGGGCCCTGAGCCTCAGAAGAGTTGGAACTCCTACTCTCTGGTTCGTTGGACTTACCCACGTCAGCTAACAGGTAGGTGAAGATGGTCAACCACCACACCAGGGAACTGAAAGTGCCTACCACTCCAAGCAGGAGAACCACACCCATCAACCTTGTGGGTCTAAGCCCCTCTTGGTATAGAGGTGGAGTGGACATCACCACTCCAGGGTCCACAGGATGGAGGGATAAAATATGGATTAGAATGGACTTACTTTTATTCTACTATAGAACTGTTGTGACTAGTAATGGAAGAAACTGTAGTATCTGGAGAAAGTGGCTACGGTAGTTGCTGAGGGCAAGGAGAGGGAAGAAGAGATGTGATGTGGAGGCATTTCTGGGACTCGGAGTTGTCCTAAAAGATACTGCAGGGACAGATGCTGGACATTATATATCCTGCCATAACCTACTGAATGGACTTGGGAGAGTGTAAACTACAATGTAAACTATTATCCATGTGGTGCAGCAGTGCTCCAAACTGTGTTCACCAAATGCAATGAATGTGCCCCAGTGATGAAAGAGGTGGTTGATGTGGGAGGAGCGTGGGGGGTGGGAGTGGGGTATGTGCAAACCTTTTATATTTTTTAATGTAACATTTTTCGTGATCTATGTATCTTAAAAAAAATACACACACACAAAAAGATGAATAAAGTCCCCGCAGCTCCTCCCCCTGGCCCAGCCCCCAGGCTCAGTCCCTAACGTCTGGGTGTGGCCAGCAAGGCTCTGGCTCACCTCAGCGTCCACCCTGCCCCTATGCCCCCACCTTTGCTGTGTCTGCTGCCAGGCTCTGGCCCAAGTGGTTCCACTCCACACTCCCTTCGGATGACGTGGCAGATGCCCTCATTCTTTGCTCTCCAGGAAGCCCTCCTGGCCCCCAAAGCCTGGATAAGGTGCCCACCCTGTGGGCTGTAGAGCTTGCCACTCATAAACTCGGACCTCCTGTCTCCTTGCCAGGGGGCTCCAGGCCTGGAGAGGTCAAGGGCCACCTCCCCTGCTTCCCAGCACCCCCACAGGGCCTGGGGGGAGCAGGTGCACAATAAAGAATTCCTGAATGCGTGAAGGGGTGAACGAAGGAATGAGGCCCTTCTCCAGGGTGCTCTGACCTCTTCCGCTGCCGGCCTTTAGAGAAATTTTCAGCAGGGCCAAGTGGGCTGTGCAGCATCGATAACAAACTACCCCTCGGCTGACAAGGACCCCACATCGAGGCCTTCCAGGGGGCCTGTGTAGACCCCAGAGTTCAGTTCCCAAGTCTCCAACAGTCCTCTTGGGAGCATTTCTCCCTGCCCTCAGTTGTAGGATTTCCCTGGAATTTTCCCGGCTATAGCCCTGGCCTTGGCCCCACTGGGTTCTCACTGGGCCCACCCTGACCTGCACCATCAGCGGCCGGTTTGCCTACAGGTCGGGTCCTGGCTGGAACAGAAGGGCCACTCAGCTGGGATTCGGGAGAGCACCAAGGCAGGGACCAGCTCGAGGCAGGGGTAGGGGCTGGGACCAGCAAGGGCAGTGGAGGCCCCAGAGCCAGCAACTGAGCGGAGCTGCTCCTACCCCCAGGTCTGCAGGGTGAGGCGCCAGCCTGGGGGCTCAGCTGCAGCTGGGGAGAAGGTGCGGGCAGGGCTGAGGGTGCCCGGACGGGGCACTAGCCGAGCGGGGAGCCACATGGCTCTGAGGCTGCAGGGGCAGGAGGGAGGGTGCTGCAGTCGCCGGGATGCCGAAGGCGGCCGTCGGGGCGGGAAGCACCCTGGCCTCTCTCTCCTTCCCCACCCGTGCCCCGCAGGAATGCCCAGGACCCGGCCGGAAACCTATGCCCAGGAGCCGGATGGCGCACCATGGGCCGGGCAGGCGCCTGCCATGTGATGGAACAACGAGCCGGGCCCAGCTGAGCGGAAGGATTCGGGCCTTGCCTGCTCGCTTGCGTGCCTGCGCAGATCTGTAGCCCTCCCCCAGGCTGTGCTGCCGTGCGCCGGGGACCCTCCACGGTGTCCTTCTCCCAGAGGCCTGCCTGACACCCCGGGCAGGCCCAGGGCTCTCTGCACCCCGGTCCCCAGCAAGATCTGACACTTAGGGGGCATGGGCCGGGCGCCCTGTCGAGGATGTTCCAAGGCTACGCACCCGTTGGCTCCGGGGCCTGCAGGGCGGGGCAGGGCGTGCATGCGCGTGGTGTGTGGCCTGGGGCGGGCAGCCAAGAGGCCGCTGCATTAGTCCAGGGCGCAGATGACGTGGTGGCCTGAGGTGGAGGTGCAGCGGGACGAGGGCCGACTCAGAACGTTCTGGAGCCGCTGCTATGGGCAGGGGAGACGGCAGGGACGCCGTGGGGCAGGAGACCCCTGGGGGCGGGGTCGCCCTTGCTGAGACGGGGGACCCTGGGGAGGATGGATGGTGACCTTCAAATAAGACACGTTCAAGTCCTAAGCCCATGCCCCGCGAATGGGGCCTCACTTGGAATGGGGGGCTTTTTAAGATGGGGGCGGTTAAGGGAGGCTGACGGCAGGTGTTCTCTGAGGGCCACTTGGACCCGCGTACTGGAAATGAGGCCACGTGGAGATGGCCCAGGGGCCCCACAGCCCGAGCAGGCCTAGGCCTCTTGGGGGGATCCCTGCCCACGAAGCCCCCGAGCTCAGCCTTCTGGCCTCCAGAATGGGGAGAGAATAACTTCTGTCGTTGTAAGCCACCTAGTCTGTGGCACTGCCACGGCAGCCACCAGGAGCTAGGACCAACGGCCACTTTCTCCTTGGACACACCAAGTTTGCCTCTTGGAGACAACTGGGAGGAGTGGGGGTCCCAGGGAGGCTGCTGCCTGTGGCTCTGGGTGCTTGCTCCTCAGAGCCACAACCCGCAGCGTCCATGTCCCTGGGGGCTCAGGCTGCCCCCCTGCATCTCCTCCAAAACTCCCCCCCAGGGACTCGTGGACCCCGGAGCCTGAGCGGCTCTGGACTGGGGTGCTCCCCTGAGCCTCGCTGAGCACTGGGACTGCAGCAGGGCCACTCGCCAGGGGCTGACCCTTCCCCCGGGGGCCATTTTGGCTGTCACCACTGTGGGGGTGCCCCTGGCTTCTAGTGGGTCGAGGCCCGGGCCGCTGCTGGCCATCCTGGGACGCACAGGGGACGCCCCTGTCCCCCCAACAGAGACTCGGGCGACCCAAGTGTCAAGGGCACCAAGCAAGAAGCCCGGTGGGCTCCCTGCAAACCCGGGGAGGGGTGGAGGGGCTGCCGTGCATCTGGACCCCCCATGAAGCCACACCGACAGGCCGGCCGTCAGAGTCACTTACAGTTTATTTTTGCCTGAAAGTATTTCACATCTCTTTGTACACAGCTACGTGACAGTAGTATTAACCATCAGGAAAAGCGACAGTGTGAAGGGAGAAGGTGGCAGGTCTTGGTTCTTCTTTTTTTTTTTTCCTTTTTAATGTTTTTTTTTTTGGTAATTTTTTTTTTTTTTTTTTTTTTGCTTCTGCTTCTTCCTGCTGCACCAGAGTGCTGTAAAGTATGGGGACGGGGATGGGGGGAGGGGGGCAGGTAAAACCAAACAACAAAAACCAACAACAATAAAACAGAACACAAAACAGATTACACTCACGCACACACACAAAATAAAACCTGGCACATAAAATGGATTAAGACTGAAACCCAATTTCTTTTTTTTTTTCCTTTTTTAAAAAAACGAGGGTCTCGTCGGGGGGTAATAAAGTCTACCTAGCAAAGTATAAAACGACAAAAGCATGGTTTCCATTGAATAAGATTAAATAGGTATAAAACAATTACATTGGCTGTGGGTTAGGTCCGGAGGTGCTGGAGGGGGGAAGTATTTGTGCTAAACCAACAGAAAGGGGGGGCTCGGGGCAGGGGGACCCAGAGACACCATAAAGGGGCCATTCTGTACAGGGGGCTTGTTAAGAAAAAGCCAACTGTTTTATAAAAGAAACGGAGACAGGTTTGCCCTCGGGGTGGGGTGACGGGAGGAGGGCTTTTGCTGCTGGGGTCCCCTTTGGGGGGACAGGGGGGAGGTGGTCAGGCGGGGTGGGCGACGTGACCTCTCTTCTCCCGGGGGACCATGCGGGGAGGAGGGCATGCTCGGGACGCGCAGGTGGCGGCGAGGCCACGGGTCTCGGGTTCTCAGCCCGGGCGGGAGCGCCGGGGTGGCCGGGTAGCGTCCCCCCACCCCGGGGCCAGGGGGGCGAGCGGAGCGCTTGGGTCTCGGAGGAGCGCGTCTACAGTGTGGGGGCCCCGCTGCCCCCTCCTCCTGCCCCAGCCCAGCCCCCACCCCGGGAGGGCGCTGGCGCCCCGCGGAAAACGGGCAATCTGGCAAGAGAGCATCAGCCGACCGAATCCATTGTGAAAAAGCAATTAATTTTCCAGGGAGGGTTTTTTTTCCCATTTTTTTTTTCTGTCTGTTTGTTTCCTTTAAAAAAATAACAATAGCACTACCCCGAACCCGACAGCTAACTGCTTCATACAGTACGACACGCCAGGGGGCGGGCGGGGGGTGGGGGGTGGGGGGGACACAGGCTCATAAATAAGAGAAGGGCGGGTCCCAGACCCACAATTTGTCAACATTTCTTAAATAGGTGCATTATTTAAATCTTATGTACAACAGAAATCACTTTGCATAGCAATGGTGAGGACCACGACGTGGGATGACGCAACTGATTCTTCTTGGCCCGATGGGGGTGGGGTGGGGGGGGGGGGAGAGAGGACCTCCTTCGCCCGGGACCCCGCAGAGGGTGGCGCTGGAGGTGACTTTTCCCACACGGCATTAGACACAAAGGCAAAGAAAATCCACATAGGGACCCCTCCCCCGAAGCCCCCCGCCCCCCCCCTTCCCCGCCCCCGCTGACAAATCCTCTCGTTGCTACAAAGTCTGTTTCAGCTCAGGTCAAGGTTTCCGATTATGAAGCTAAAAGAATGAGGCGGGGGCTGGGCGTGCTTCTGGACCCCCTCCCCACCCCCTCCCCCCGCCGCCCTCGGCCCCCCGAAAGACTCCCCATCTACGCCCCGGCCAGGACGCCGGGCTGGCCCAGGACCGCTGCTCTACGGCTACTAGTCAAGAGGCGTCTGGCGGCGGCTGCAGGCGGCTCCGTGCCGCCGGGGCGTCACCAGGCTTCCGTGTAGCGGACGTCCACCTCCTTCAGGTTGGGGAGCTTCGCCTGGGGACGAGCAAGGAGGAGGTGCGTCATGGCGACGCCGGGCCCTTCCGGAACCCCGAAGTGCTCCACTCCCACAGGGGCTGCCGGGGCTCCCCGTGCCCTCCCCACCTGGGCCGCTGCCTGCAGTGGGGTCCCCGGGGCTCTTGGCAAGCTGGGGGGCGGGGGGGGGGGGGGGGAACGCAGAGCCAGTGAGACATGCCCTGGCCCCAGAGAAAGCAGGCGGCGGCTGGTGGGATTCCAGGGCCCCGGCTGGGGTGGGCTTTGGGCCACGGCTTTGCAGGTGGAACCCCAGCTCTGCCGCTGGGCCGCGTGACGTTGGGCGGGTGGCTCTGCCTCTTGGAGCCTCAGTTTCCCCACCCGTCAAATGAACCTGAGTCCAGTTCCTGGTTCACAGGACAGTGCGAGGGACTGAGTGACTTGGTGGACTTTTTTTTTAATAAATGGGAACTATTTTTATATTTACTACTTTCTTCTTCCTTTCACTGTTATTCGTATTTTCACCATTATCACCAGATGGGCAGGGTGAGGGAAGCGGGGAAGGCAGGCCCCCTGGAGTCACGGTTCTCCTACGCAGGAACCCCACTTCAGCGCCACGGCTAGGCCACGCCGATGCCTCTTGCTTGTTCTCAGAACTGTTTTCCTGCCACCCGAACACTCTTTCTCTCCTCTGGTTCTTTTATAAACAGTCGGCTTTTTCTTCAGCCTTCACTGTACACAACAGGCAGTTGCCTAACAATTGCTCTCCTGCCTCTCGCCTACTTCCTCCTCAACCTTCCTGGATACTGGCCAGCGAGGCCTTTTGTAACACACACACGCACACACAATTCCTTGCTGCTCCTCTCCTGGGCTGAGCAACCCTCAGCGGCTCCCCACTGCCTCGGCAGCGGTTACAAGCTGGCACATGCAGCCAGGTTTTGTTGGGCCGGTGCAGTGCTGTAAAATATGTGCACCAACAGGAGACTGTACAGAAGAATCCAGATTTCTAGGTTTTATTGAAAAAATGGGAAGATGTGATAGGACTGGGCGGTATGACCGCCTGGCCCTGAGGGGCAGGCAGCCCCCAATCTGCCGATGCCCACCGCGCCCTGGCGTCCCCTCGGCGCCGAGCCTGCGTGTCACTGGCCAGTCACCACCGAGCTGGTGCCGTGTCTCTCGAGTGAATTGACTACAGGCGACTTGCCTGCCTCAGCGCCTACTTCGTCCCCCCTTCTGCTTGGTCTGAGGAGAGTTCGGGTTCTGCGATTCCCTGAACTCTGGGATAACCTGCGGCGGCGCTTCTAGAGCTTTAGTGAACCCTGGCACGAGTTGGGGTCTTTGATGACACCCTCCTTTGGATCCAGGAGGTGCGGGTGGTGTGGGGGGCCTGCGTACCTGACGAGTCCCCGGGGAGGCTCAAGCCCCTGGGTGGGCTCGCAGGCCCGCCGGGAGCCTGCCCCCCCGCAGCCCCTCCTCTCGGTGCTCCTCTTTCAGTGCTCCCTGCACCCTGTGGGGAGCGTGCCCCGGCCTGTCGGGCAATCGCATCAACCCAGACAAACCCGCTTAGTGAAGACCGAGCCGACGCCCCTCCTCGCGGCCCCCGGGGTCCCGCCCGCCTCCGCCCACTGCACCCGGGACCCGCCTCCTGCTGGGCAGGGGTGGGGCTGGCCGCTCCTCGGTGCGCCCCGTCTCCAGCATGGCCTGGCGAACAGCAGGTGCCCCGTAAACGCCCTGGCGCGGGAGGGGGGCCGAGCTGGAGACCGAGGCTGGAAGGGGCCACCCAGCGTCCCTGCTGGACGGGGTCCTTGGCTAGGGTGGCCAGAGGAGTCCCCCTAAGTGGCTTCTGGGGCACCGACTCTGCTTTCTCGCCGCTGGGCCCTGCCCTTCCTTCCCAGGGGTGCTGCCTCCGCGGCAGCCCCTCCCCTTCTTTTGGAGCTGGGGCGGGGGGTGGTGCTGGAACCCCCGCCCCCTCCAACTTCCCCAAGATGGGTGTCTACAAGCAAAATATGCCCTACCTTCCGGCCCTTGGGTCGCCTCGTTTTCCCCGATGGCACCTTGCCAACTTTGTGCAGGCTCTTCTGGGAGGACTGCACCTGCCCTGTAGCTGTTCTTCTGGCTTCTACCCTCACCTCGACTCACCCACACGCAAAAAATCCACTTTCTGCACAAGAGCCAGCAAGCGCTTTTAAAAGCATAACTCGCGACCCTTCCTCGAGCCTCGGAAAGCTTCCCACTGAGCTTGGACGGACTCCAGAGCCTTCCCCGGGCCCACCAGGCCTTCTCCGACCAGGTTCCAGCCTTTTCTTTCCCTCTGTTTAGCTTCAGTTGCAACAAAGCCAGTGCACACCAATCCCGGCTGCCTCAGGACCTTTGCACTTGCCCACCCTCTCGCCCCTCGCAGCTCCGGCTTCTCATCTTACACATGGTTTCCTGGTCTCTTCTCCAAAGGGAACGTCTCTGATCACCCGCATCACACGAGCCCTCCCTGTTTACAGTCTCGCAAATTCCTGCTGCTTTTCCCTTATCACTCGGTTCAACCTGCCATTGTTGTGAGGGTCTGTTTATGGGCTGGTGTCACGGCCTCTCTGGCTGGAGGAGAGGCCCCGTGACAGCACCGAGCGGGTGGCCTAACGTCAGGGACAGGGGAAGGAGGAGGTACCTTCAGGTCTTCGTAGGTGTCAGCCGAGAGCTTGGTGCTGTTCATGTTTAAGCTGCAGAGACTCTTCATGGCTGCGCAAGGACAGACACACAGACGGATGGACAGACATTAGAGGGGCCCGAGGGGTGCCTGCAGGTGGGGGCTGGCCAAGCTGGGGGAGTGGTCGGGATTTCAGGGCCCTTTCTGGGAGCTGGAGGGGAGGAGGTGACCTTTGAGCACAGCGGGGGCCACCAGTGGCCACTCCGGCCGGCCGGCTGGGCAGGGCTGGGGCTACCTGCTCTCCCCGCCCTCGGGGCCCCCCACTCCTGGTCCCTCTGCCGGGTCCCCGCCCTGCCTGGACCAGGTGGCCCCGTGCCCCCTTGCCACACCCCAGTCTGGCTCCAACGGGCCACCCAGGAACCTGGGGGTTCTCCCAGTAGGAGCTGACTCAGCTTCCTCCAGGAGGGCCCCTCTTGAGCATGCGCCGAGCCCGTGGGAGCTTGGTAAAGATGCTGCACCCCTGCCTCACACCCAGAGCAGCTGGAGGGGCCCGGGAATCTGCATTGTCACCCAGCCCCCATGGGACTCCTGGGCGAGTGGTCCAGAGAACACATTCAGGAAGCACCTCGACCCTTGTCCTCAGGCCCCACTGCTAGCCTGTGCCCCCGCCCGAGCTGGGCCATCTGGAATTGGGCCACTCCTCTAAATCTGAGGGTGTGATAACAGGAGAGCTGGTCAAATGCAGATTCCCAGGATCACGCCACCCCTCAGTGGGTTAGGGTTGGGGTGCAGGAATCAGCATTTCCAGGTTCCTGGAGGGCCGGGGGCTCCTTCTATTACAGCAGTGCTGCTCAGGCTGTAACGTGCCGTCGAATCCCCAGCATCTTGCTAGAATGCAGATTCTGAATCTGTTAGTCTGGGGCCAGGCCTGAGACTCTGCCTTTCCAGCCCGCTTCCTGGGGCTGCTGCTGCTGGCTGAGGGGCCACGTGCGGGGTCTTAGAGCACCGTGCCTGGACCTGACCCGCAGCAGACCGGGAGCCCGCGAGGACGGCCCTGCTCACTTCCTCGCTTTTCCTTTTTCCTCTAGCACACGAGCTCATGCGGGCAGGGGTAGGATTACTCTTCCTGTTTTGTTCAAGGGCTTGGCACCCACTAGATGTTCACAAACATTTGCTCCATGAAAGGACGGATGGCCGTTCCCCAGCCCTCGGCACAGGGCAGGGCGCGCAGTGGGCGCTGGGGAGGGACTCACAGCTCAGGGCCAGGAGGCCGGCGTCGGTGACGGGCGTCTCGCACAGGTTCAGCACCTGGAGCATGGTGAGGTGTTCCGACAGGAGCCGCAGGCCGGCGTCTCCAAACTGTGGGGCGCAGACCTCTCAGTGCTGGGGCCTGGCTTGGCCTCCCCCCGGGCACCCCTGAGAAATGGCCCGAGGCCCGGGGGTCCCCTGGCTGGCAGGGGCGGGGGCTGGGAGACGGGGAGCAGGGCCGAATGCCTCTCTGGGCCTGAGCGGGGGCCAGGCGGGGCCCCCCTCCCTGCCATCCGTCGGGCAGGGGATCCTGAGCCCACTATCTCTTCCGGCCTGGCGGTAGGTGCAGTGGCTGCTCGGTCGTGCCTGGAGGCGGCCCGCCAGGGGTGGCCGGTTCCCTTCATGTGAACGAGGACGATGGGTGAGCCCACACGTCACAGGGTGGAAACCACACGAGCCAGTCCCCGCCCGGGGCTGGCGGGCGCCGCGTCTTGGGCATGGTGCCCGGCAAACCTCAGCTCTGCTCTGCTGCTTTTGATCATCTCGGAAAAGACCCGGTCACCCCCGGGCTGCCCAGCGGTCAGCAGGGCCCCTTGGCATCTCAGCCCTGCCTCGAAGGGCCCCTCGGCCACCGCCGGACCGGGCCCTGCCCTGAGTCTCGGCCTCAGCCACCACACAGCGGGCCATGAGGGAGCAGGACGCCTTGCCTGGGGGGAGTGGGCACCGAGCTGGGGGGAGGCAGGGGTGCGGGGTACTGCTCGGGCAGGGGGGCGGGGTGCGGGCAGGCGGGGCGGGGGGTACCTGAGTGGACCACAGGTTCAGCTGCTTGAGAGAAGGCAGTTTGATGAGGTGCTCGGCGCAGGCACTGGTTACATTGGTGAAGGCCAAACTGAGGTTCTCCAGGTTTCCGAAAGAGCCGGAGCTCAGCAAGCGGGCCAAGTCGGCGTCCTGTGGGCAGGCGGCGGGCGGCCTTAGGCGCCTGCAGCGCCCCTGGGGCCCTGAGCGCTCCCAGTTCCCTCCCGGGAAACGGGCCCTTTCCCATGGCCCCACGGAGCACTGCGGCCCCGAGCGGAGGGGCCAGCCCTGCCGGCGGGGCCGCGGGCGTCGCCGGGCTGGGAGGGGCCGCCTGCCCGCCCCGTGGGTGGCAGCCGCCGGGTGGAGGAGACGCCTCAGTGCAGTGACTCACAGCCTGAGTCACCGGCTGGGGTGCTCCGAGGCCCGGGGCCGCCCACAGGCGAGGGTGCGTGTGCGCCCGGAGAGCAGGGTTCCCGTTTCCCACACGCAAATGCTGTGAGGCCCCCGCGGGGACCGTGAAAGCCTGGGCGCTGCACTGCGAGGTGCTGGAGGGCGGAACCCATACTCCCTTCCCGCTGGGCGACAGGATCCTTGATTTTCAGCTGTCCCCTGGCTGCCCTGAATTAAGACTAATTTCCCAGCCTCCCTTGCAGCTAGGGGTGTGCACGTGCTAAGTCGAGACAATGTATAAGTAGAGGCGTCAAGTGGTACTTCCAGGAATGTTCTTAAAGACTCCCTGTCTCATTGGCTGGAATGGAGAGAAGATGGCTGGAGCCTGAGCGGCCTTCTTATGAACCATGAGGTAGAAGCCATGTGGCAGGGGTAGTGGGACATCAGGATAGAAAGAACTAAGATGCCTGAAGACTTCGTAAAATGGGAACTGTAAGATGCACCGGTCTTATTGTTGTGAGAATAAAGCTAACTAATACTTAGCAAAGTATTAGTTCAACAGTAATCATTGTCATGTTTTGATTTTCTCTTTGGTTTTCTCTTTGCGTTCCTGCAGCCTGGAGGAGCTGGCCTGCCCATGACCATGCGGTCCTTGTCCCCCTCGCCCTCACCTTCCATCTCGGAACAGACGCTGTCCTGCCATTTCCAGCAGGCCTCCCCCCCCGCCTCCTCCCCTCCTCCCGGCCCTGCGGAGAGGACCACGGCGACTCACCGTGGACTTGGAGGGCAGCGTCAGCCGGGTGGGCCCGCCTTTCCTTTGCTGCAACAGAAACCAGGCTGGTCACTCCCCGTCCTGCCCCCGAGCCCTCCCCCTGCACCGCCCCCCTCGGCCCCTCATGGCGCCAGCTTCATTTTCTTGGGGGGAGAAGGCACCGTGGGGAGTTCACCTCGGAGGCAGACCCCGAGACGGCAGCTGGTTCACTCGAGAGGTGATCTCGGCAAACACCAGCAGGGGCGAGGGGCAGTGAGGCGGGAAGGGAGGGCAGCTGGAAAAGGGGGGCTGGCGGGGTGGCACCCGGGGCCTGCGCCCACGGGACGGCTCTGGGCAATGGGGGGGAAGCCACGTCCCGGAGACACCCCACTGCGGTCGGCGGTGGACCTGTGCAGGAGTCCAGGGCCGTGGATGCCCTGCTGCCTGCCCCGTGTGACTGCTGTCCGTGGCTCTGGGAGTGAGCAGGGACCAAATCCTGGCCTGGCCCCTCACGAACTGTGGGACTTGGGGCCCTTTACTTGACCTCTCTGTGCCTCTCCCGGGTTAACCGGAAAGTGGCAGGGGGTAATCCTGGCCTCTTTGGTTTTGGAGAATGACACCAAGGCTCGTACAGATGCAACCACCAGTTCCTGTGCTCTGTGCCCACCTCCCCCGCGGGCCCGCCTGGCACGGAAGGCCCCGGAAGCCGGGCCGCCGCTGCTAGGGACTCACCAGCTCCTTCAGCTCCCGCTGCCGGTCGCACAGCTGCTCGTACATGCGCTTGCCCACCTCGGTGCTCTGCAGGGTGGAGATGATCTGCAGCTGCGTGTCGTTGTTGTCAATGATGTTGTACTCCAGCATCAAGCACAGGATCTGCCCAGAATGCAGAGGGGCCTCAGCGGCACGGAGGGCGCGGCCTCGGCCCATCCCAACAGCCCCCGGGCCCAGCCGCGCGCACCCCGGCCGGATGACAGCGGGCACATCCCCGGCCCTGGTTCCCCACCTGTAAAGTGGGGAAAGGAATGCACGGCCCGCATGGCACACAGTGGGTCCTCGGCTGATGCATGCCAGGCCCCCAAGGGCTGTTACAGAGGCCAGAAGCCCAGAAGGCTCTGTCCACCCCGAGTCCTTCACCAAGGCCCGGCACGTAGTAGGGGCTCAGGTACTGCTCGTGGGATTGACCAGAATGGGCCCCACTACGCCCTCAGCCCCCGGCCTCCTGGAGGGCCTCGTCAAGCTGCTTGCGCCCGCTCTCCTTCCCAGCCACCGCCCTGCCCAGGGCCAGCACCCCAGAGAGCCCTGCCGTGCAGAACGTCCTTCCAGGAACTTCTCCTTTGCCAAGGAAGCCCGCCAGCCAACGCACCCCTGTCACCTCCCACCCGCCTCCTCTCTGTCCCTCTGCTCAGTCCCCTCAGCCCCAAGCCCCCTTCAAGGGCAGCCAGGACCATCATTTGGACTGAAGCCCAAGTCCTCACCAGGATCTTTGGCACTTAATGGGTTTTTTCAGGTATCCCAAGCCCCCCGCTCTGCTCACCAGGCTCCCCCTGCCCTGGCCTCCTCCTGGCTCCTTCTGCCGCAGGCCCTTGGCATATGCTGTCCTCGTGGCCTGGAATGCTTTGCTCCTACCTTCCTCTAACTCTTCCTTGGTCCTCACATCTCACTGTAACTCCCCTCCCCATGGGCAGCTCTGGTGACTTTATGACACATCTGCAGTTTCTTTGACACTCCTGTCACCAAGAGGTGGAGTCTAATTCCCTGCCCAGACTATGGGCCGGCCTTGGCCACTTGCTGCCGGTGGACAGAACGCGACCGAGGCGAGGCTGCCCGGGTTCCGGGGCGGGAGGCAGGAAGCACCACGGCTTCTGCCCGGCCTCCCGTGGGATGGTCGCTGCAGGAGCCCCGGGCTCCCAGGGATTTGGGGGAGTAAGTGGGGAGAGGAACAGGTGAGAGGTGACGTGAGGGGCCGGGGCGGATGTGCGCCCCTTGATGACCCAGAGGGCTACCCTGAGGCCCCCGCAGGGAGAGAGGCCTGGGGAGCCCCAGCCGGCCCCGCCTCACCCCCCAGGCAGGTGCCATGCACAGGTGGGAAGTCCTCCAGGTGGCCCTGCCCCAGCCCCCATCTGGCTGCCACTGCCTGAGAGGCCCCCAGTGAGAACCGCTGGCCGCACCCAGTCACCCCAAGGTCCGTGAGCAAGCCACACGGCCCTTCTTCTTTCTAGGCACTGTTTGGGGATGGTTGTTACGCAGCCCAGATGACCGGGACAGAAGCCTTCCCTGCTCCCTCAGGCCACGGCCCTCCTCTCTGCCACATGTGTCAACAATCAAAACGGAGAAACTGCTGACCGAAGGTCTGTTTCTCCTGCTGGGCCCAGGAGGCCGGGGCCTGTGCCCGTCTCCTTCCCTGCTGTGCCCCAGCTCCTGAGACAGGCCCTGGCTCTAGCAGGCGCACAGCAAGCAAGAGCAAACGGGGTCGGGGCGCCTCCTCACCTCCACCATGGTCTGGTTCCCCCTCAGCGCCAGGAGCATGCAGGGCCCCAGCTTGTTTTCCGCCAGGGACAGCAGGAACTTTTTGGTCTTATAACAGGAGCCCATGAGGATGTGCACCTGTAAGGAGAGGAAAGCCTAGGTGAAGAGGTGTGCGTGCCCGGGGGCCGAGGCGCCAGGAGACCCTCGGCACACCCACCCCGCGCCCTCCATGGACGCTGGCTCTGGAACGGTCACCGGGTCCTCCTCTGGGGATTCAGAACCGCCCCCTGGCCACCCCCCTGGGGACTCTCAGTGCTGTTAGAACTGGGCAGAAGCGTCCAGCAGCCCTGGCCTGCGGGTGCACGGGCCCGGCCCTCCCGCCTGCGGGAAAGCGCACGTTAGGGGCTCTGCTTGCCTTGCCCCTCCCTGAACTCTGAAGGGTGTTTTAGGAGACCGTCTGCCCCTTGAAATCTGGAAATTGGCACAGACTGCTCCATCTTGGGTTACCCGATGCCAGCCATTAAGAAGACTTTCTGCCTGGCCCATCTTGGAGCTGGAGACCCCAGGTGACGTCTGGGCGAGCCCCAAGCCCCTCGCCTGTGCTTCCCGCACTTGGTGCACACAGTCGCCCTTCCGTGGTGGGAATGGCGGCCTAATTAAGGGGACCGCTCCAGCCCGTGTGTCTCCATGGAAACGATGCATTTTCACGCCAGCGGCTGCCCGCTTTCTTCCCCATATATATTTTCTCCTGCTCCATCATTAATGACCCTGGCATACAAACGAAACCTCTCGGGCTGGGCAGCTGCCAGCCCGAGGTCTCTCGCACACCGAGTCCCTGCCGTGGTGAAGGCTGTGACGTCAGAGAAGCCAGCAAGAGGGGAAGAGGGAGGGCGGCGGTGCAGGCAGGCGGGGATACGTTTCGGGGTGCGCGGTGCGCTCGGGAGGGTTCAGCTGGCAGCAGGCGCGGAGTGGAAAAGGAGCGTGTCAGGAAAGGGACCTAAAAATAAGCCCCTCTCAAGGCAGCGCTGCGGTCTGTCGTCACTGCGGAGCCCTCTGCTGAGCTCGCTGCAGAGCACGCTCTGAACGGCCCCCCACTGCGGCAGTCGCCCAGCGGAGAGGGGGCTGACCGCAGCCGTCACTTCCAGGCACTGACGGGCGCGCGGCAGGCACTAGCCCATGCGGCTGACACTGGAGTTCCTGGGAGGCCAGGACCGTGCTCCCTGCTTCCTGCTTCCTGGACGAGGCAACTGAAGTGGCGGGGTCAGGTTCCCAGCCCCGGTCGTCAAGCTCGTGGGTGACTGGGCTGGCCAAGAGCAAACAAAGCTCACGCTTCTCCCCGTGTGACCTCGGCTTGGGAAAACGAGTGGTCTGGGGACAGGGGTTGGTTCTGCCAGCCAGCGGGAGGGCGGAGGTCACTGGCTGCCCACTTCTCCTTCAGTCTCTGCCCCTGGGAGCAGGGGCAAGCTTGTGCTGGGTGGGCTCTGGCACAGACCAAGGAAGGGACCTCGAAGCTGAAGGCCTGTGTGACCTCAGGCAAGTCACTAAACCTCTCTGGCCCTCTGTTCCAACATGGGTAAAATAGGGATGATAAAAGTAATTAACAGAGGAATTATGAAGGCTAAGAGAGTACATGGGAAGTGTCCAACACAGGACCCAGCACGATGAAGGTTCTAGAAGCTACTCTGGAGGCAGTTGCTGGTTGGCCTCGGATCCTCCCTCTGTAGCGGGAGTGGGGGGGTGGCGATCGTCCCGACCCTGCTGTCTCACGCCGGGATTAAAGGAGCTGGTGGGTTCCCCGGTACAGGTGCAGGCGACGCGGCCGCCAGCTGACCGTGTGACCCTGGGCAGTGTGCGCCTCCACTCCTCAGCTGCCTCATCTGTGGAATGGGGTGAGAAGAACCGACACCCGCCCCCGCCCTGGGTGCTTGTGACACTGGCTGAGATGAGGCCTGTTGCGCCCCCGGCTCGGCGCCAGCTCAGGTCGGCCACAGATACGTGTCGGCCGTGGCTGTGCTCGCTGCCGGCGGCTTCGGCATCACCGTCCTGGCTAGAGGCTCCCGGCCGGTCCCCGGCCCACGGCAGGAGGCGCCCCACGGAGCCCCGGCCACGTACCATGCTGGCGAACAGCTCCCCGTCATCGTCGCAGGCCACGCCTCCGGGGCTGTAGAGCTGGAACCAGCCGTCCTTGCCCGCCCGCACGCTCAGCAGGCACGAGTGCACCTGTCGGCAGAGGAGACGCGGGTCCTGTCAGCCCTACGTGGGCCCGCGGCAAGCGACCCGGGCTCGGCGCTCGCGCTCGGCCAGCCTGCGGCCGAGGGGCCCGTGGCTCCAGACCTCTCTGATGGCCAGCAACGGCACGTTTCCTTTTGAGAAACGCCTGCTACGTTGCACGGAGGATGTTCTAGTGCTCCTGGAAGCCAGGGGCGGCCGGGGACTCCGGCTCGGTCAGTGGCCGGGCGGCTGGAGGAGGGGTTCCGAAGGCCCCGTCCTCCAGGCCCGCCATCCGGGGAGGGTGCTTTCCCGGCCTTCTCTTGGTCTCTGCCCTCCTCTCTTTGAAGCGCTGTCCCTCTCGGTCCCTGCTGTCGGCCCCCTCCTCCTCCACGCTCAGCACCGACCCTCCCTAGATACCTGTCCCCGCTAATCTCGCCCTCTCGGGGGCTCTGAGCCCCTCTCTCCAGCAAAGAGCCTGTCCAGGCTGGGGGCGCGTTTCGATGACTCAACGACAGCTGTGGCTCTCAAGCGCCTTCTCAGATGCGTGTATGCTTGCACGCGCGTGTGCATTCGGGTAGAATGCCACATCCACCCCACCCCCCCAACCGCGGGGAGAGAAACAAAGGGCTGCTCTTTGTTCCCCTCAGCCTCCTCCCGTGCTGGGAAGAGGGCACGAAGCGCCTGATGGTTTCCCTCAGGAATGAAGGACAGTCTCTGCCAAGAGCCTCAGACACCCAGCTCCTCACACCCCACACGGAAGTAAACAAAGCACAGGCAGGGGGGCTTTTATTTTTCCCTCGGGGTTGGAAGAATATAAAGTGTTAACTCCCCTACTTCAAAGAAATAAGGAGTTGAGAGCTTGAAACTCTTCAGCAAACATAGCAAAAAATTAGAAGAAAACAATTTTTGGCTTCATCTATGAGGGAGAAAATAGGAGGGGAGAGAGGGAGGGAAAGTGAGGTGGGAAAGGAAAGAGAGAGAGAGAAACAGGAGAGAAAAGGAAAGAGGCAAGACAAGAGGGAGTGAAGGAAGCGGAAGGGGCAGCTGGGGGGCGAGCCGAGGGGCGAGCCATTGAGCCCTGCTCCTTCCGGGGCGCCAGGCTTCCCTTGGAAACTTCCCCTCCAGCAGCTGGCGCTGACGCTGCGCTCTGGGAAGCTGCTGGCACCTCTTTTGTTTTCCCACTTCGAAGCTGGTGTTTCCCCGAAGGACCCTGAAAATCTGTCCTCACACAAGGCAGGGAGGGACAGGTCTAAGGAAACGGAGGCTCGCCAGGTCGTGTCCACGGTTGCGGCGCTGCCTCGCTGTGCCTGAGGGGTACCTCGGGGGTCAGGGTTTAGAATCATGGTGAGCTGCGGGAACCTCCTTCTAGAACATGGTTTCCACTGTGGGGCAAAGGCCACCGCACCGGAGCCTCCCGCAACGCTGGTTCAAAACGCGGGCTCTCGGACCTGCCCAGATCCTCCAACTGTAATCGCTAAGGGGGCGGCGGGGAGCCTGCTTCTGAACAAGCTCCCCAAGGGGCAGGCTCGAGAACGCTGCTCTGGAGCATCTGGATGGGAAGCGAGGAAACCTGTGGGGCCTTCTCCAGGCCGGGTGAAGGGTCACAGCTCACTGCCGGCCACGCGGCCCAGACAGCCCCGCTCGGCGTTACCTCCTCTAGGAAGCCTCTCCGGGAGTTTCCAGTGAGAACAACTCCCTCCCTCCCCTGCCCCCTTCTCCACCCTGCACTGCAGGTCCGTCCCCACCTGGGAGCCACGTCCCGGTCCCACAGACAGAGACGTGGGCTAGAAACTGCCCAAGGGCCGAGCCGGAGCCTTTGCTCATCTCCACAGCTGCGGCCTGGGCTCAGGCGAGGGAGCCCGACTCCCTGGGCTTGAACCCTGCCCCTGCCCTGTCACAGCCGTGTGACTTTGGGGCCGTGGCTGAACGCCAGCCTTCTGAAGGGAGGGTCCTCGTACGTGTGACGGAGATAACAACGGCACCGGAGGCACAGGACGCGTGGGAGTCAACAAGAAAAGGCACGGGCCTGCGCTTCGAGGCCCTCACAGACAACCACCACCGCTGCCAGGGCTGAACTGCTGGGTTGACGGCGGGGGGGACCCAGTGAGGGGGTGACTCCCAGCCCTCTCGAGGCCCTTGCTCAGACGTTCAGGCTCTGGGGGGCGAGCTGCCCTCACCCTGGAAGCCCAGCGCTTTCGAGGGACAGAGAAGCCCCTCGGGGAGGTCCTCGGCCACCAGGCCCAGCAAGGAGGAGCGGGTTCCCTCCTCAGCCCGGCAGGCCCTGGCGCTGGCGGGAGCCCGGGCCCGCCCTGCTCCCGGAGGCCTCTGCGCGTCGAGAGGCCGCCCGCCAGCGCAGAACCAGTCCTGTCAGCGCAGTTTACAGAAGAACGCGACATCGGAGGCTCGGTTTCCTCACAAGGCAAGGGGCCTTCCGAGCCGCTCCGGGCGCGCTTTGGCTGAGGGAGGCCCTGACTGTCACAGCCGCCTCAGGAGGCCCGCGGTGCACCCATGAGGGGGATGACGGAGGGAGGGGGGTCTCACCTCTTGTCGCGGGTCTTCGGCGAACCTCTGGATCACGTACTTCAGTTCCCTGAAAGACACGAGGCCGGGGCGGGGTCACTCCCGGGCATCTGGCCGGGGTGGGAGGTGTGGGCTGAGGAGACGGGCGGGAAGAGGGGGCAGTTCACGGGGCTGCGGGGCCAGGGAGCCAGCGGTCCCCGCTTCTCCCAGGAGACGCCTGGAGGGGCTTGGTCACGGGACGCAGAGAGGAGCCGGGACTCCCCTCGTCTCCCAGAAGGCCCATGACACAGAGAATGTTCTGGAAGAAGGGCTGGCCGTGGAGGGGTGACCTCACACCGAGGGCGTCTATACCGGAAGGCAAGGAGGGCGGTGCCCAAACACTCACTTGGTGAACTTCTCGTGGGCGAGAGCTCTGTAACAAAAACCAGGGGAAACGGCAGTTAGTGCCACCTTCCAAGACGGCGCTCTGGGATGTCTCTACGTCTGACTGGGAGAATGGAGAGGGGGCTGAGCGCGAAATGCCGGCATTTGTCCCTGCTCAGAACGGTGGCACAAGGGCCTCCTCTGACAGAGGCGCGGGCCCCAACCACCAGGCCCCGCACCTGGATGGCGGGGCCCGGGCTGCGTGGGCGCCGGGGCCCAGGTGTGCTGGGTAATTGTGCCACAGGGTCGTGCGGCTGTGTAATTACCGCCCTGCGCCAGGAAGGCAATTACAGACCGCTCTCCCCAGCGCGTTGCATCATAGCCTGCTCTCGGGCGCGTCCCCTGGGCCCGCAGGGACAGCGGCTGCAGCCAATGACGGGCTGCTCTGCGGAGATGGCAGCAGGGCCTCCGTGTCGGATTTCTCTGGTCTCCAGTCCCGGGGGGCCCCTGGGGGGGGGGGCCAGGCCGGCAAATGGGGCAATTACCGGCTGTAATGTCCCCCTCAGAGAGGCGCATTTCATAAACACAGGCCGCTAATGGGGCCCCCGGGGAGCCCGAGCACCTCCCCAGGGGTCCTTCTTCACCAAAACAGCGGCCTGCAGGCATGTCAGGGCCTGGCTATCGGGCAAAGCCTGCTCGTTTTCTCCCAGTTCTCCTGTGACCAATTCAATACTGGGATTAAGGGCTGGTGAGAGAGGGGCCGAGAGGCCGTTTTGGGCCAAATTCAGTGGGGAGCAGGAGCTAACACCCATAAATGGCCTCGTCAAAAGCTCTCGGCCGTCGCTGTGGTGCAGGAGCAGGTCTGCGGGCACCAACTTTGATTTCCACGCCCACCTCTGGGACGGGAGAGGCAGGCATCCCTGTGCTCATAGGATTCCCAATAAAAACCAACTTGATGGCAGGCAAGGCACTGTGGGAAAGGCTGGGTGCCCTCCTTGAAGGCTGACATCACCCCAAAAGGCAGTTTTTAAGAGGGCGCCGGGCCTCCCGGGCCCATGGCTGCGGGGGCCAAACCAGGACCGCCCCTCCGTCTTTCAGTCCCTGGTCCCTCCCCGGGACGGGTCCACCACAGGCTGGACTCCCAGCGAAGGGCTCAGGGGACAGCTGAGGTTTTTCTCACGGGCCAGAGTTCCAGAGACACGCAAGGGACTTACTCTTTGGGGAATGGAATGGGCTGAAGCAAGCTGGCCAGGGACGGTCTCCAGTCGTCATAGTCTGACCTGGATGGAGAGAGGGGACAGTTAGGGTCGAAGTCCCCAGGCACTGTCGCGGATGGGCCGAAGGCTGGGCCGAGAGTCTGGGGGGAAGGCCCGTCGCCCGGCCCGCTGTGCCGCCCAAGCCTGCCCTTCCGGGGGCGGGAGGA
This sequence comes from Dasypus novemcinctus, assembly GCF_030445035.2. Classification (NCBI taxonomy): domain Eukaryota; kingdom Metazoa; phylum Chordata; class Mammalia; order Cingulata; family Dasypodidae; genus Dasypus; species Dasypus novemcinctus. The sequence continues at coordinate 7,450,517 of NC_080690.1, forward strand.
CGAGCGAGCCAGCATTTGCCACGTGGCCACACGACGCGAGACGTCCCCTGCCGTAGACGTCTCCGTCGTAGGCTGACGGCAGCACCGCTCACACCCTCTTCCGCGCTTCCCGGGAGGGTGCGTGGCACGGCAACACCGCGCTCGTCTTGGACCAGAATGGAGCGCGATGACTACAGATGACCCATAGCAAATACAAGTTAGGCGGTGCTTTTTTGAAGTTCGGGTCAAGTCTCTTGATTGACTGGACACAAGAACTGCTTCAGGGGTTCACAAATGAATCGGATATGTTTTTACTTCCGGACAACAGGATGGTAATAACAGCAGTGAGAATAATACTGACAACAACAGTAATAATGAAAAGTAACAGCCACCATGTCACCGTCCCCTTCTACGTGCATTGTATTTTGCTCAAAGCTTTAATACCTCGGATCATTTATTCTTCACAACACTGCAGTGAAGCAAACATGATTAGTCTCATTTAACACATGGGGAAACTGAGGCTCAGGGAGGGCTAATAACCCAGCAAGGAAGGGGCTCTCGAGGAATCACTTCCAGGCGTGGCTGACCGCAGGGCCTCAGCGCCCGCCTGCCCGCTCGGCCTGCAGCAGGTCCTAGCAGACGGAACCCCTGCTGGGGCAAGGAAGGGGACAAACTCCACCCGGAGCACCCCTCGAGGGCAGGGCCAGGCCGGGCCATGCTCCGAGTGGCCTCGTTTCGCGCCCTTAGCCTGGCCCCGGGCGGCCTTTCCCCGGGTACATGGGAATGAGGGTGGCAGAGGGACGTTATTCACCCAGAGTCGCCAGACAGCGGGGTGAGGCACGGAGGGGAGCGCGATGTCGGGCTCTGCCAGGTCGCCGTCCCACCTCAGCCCTGGGCTGAACCCGGCGTGCGAGTGCCACGTCAGCCCTACAAGGGGAGACCCCGGGCACACAGCGCAGACGGTGGCTGCCGGGTCCCGGGCACCGGTTCAACCTGCACGGGCCCAGGGGCCCTCTGCCAGGCTGGACTGCGGACGACACGGAGACCTCCTCGGGCGAGAGCCCCCAGGCCGCGCGGGTCCCCAGGTCTGCACGGGGATCACCACGCAGGCCCTGCGGATGGCCACAGCGGCCCGAGATGCAGGGACAGGAAAACAAAGGCTCGGAGGGGCTTTGTGATCCGCCACAAGCCACGAGGAGAGGCAGGACGTGACCTCAGGCTTCTCAGCTGCGAGCTCTTCCCACCGCACCCCAGAGCGGCCGGGGCGACTCGCACATCTGCACTGCCCGCCTGGGACAGATTCCCCTGGCCTGGGCTCCCTGTCCCTCGGGGGTTCGGGGACTTGGCCAAGCTCAACGTTTCTGACATTCCAGCAGCCCCTGCCCATGCCGGGAAATGGTCTCTGGGCACTCCTGACCACTCGCGCCCTGCCCCGTACCCAGCCCTGGGAGGCTGTGTCTTGGAGCCTGGGGGACGGAGGGCCCTCGGGGCTGTGGGCAGGAGCCCTGCGGGGCACCAGGCGCCTGCCCAGGGGCCTGCAGTCAGACCCACGACACCCGGCAGTGCCCTGGAGGGCCCAGGGGGGAAGGCCTTCCGGGCTCCTCCAGGCAGTCCACGGGAAAAGGTCCAGGAGAGGCCAGGCCGCTCCCGGGAGGGCTCAGCGTGGACACGGAGAGGAGAAGCTCCTGCTTCCTAAGCACTGCAGGGCCTTCCTGGGGCATCAGGAGCAGCTGAGGGGGACGGAGAGCGCGTCACACCTCCTGACAGGTGAGGAAACCGAGGCCACGGGAGCCCCGGCAGCGAGGACGCACAGGGTGAGTGTTTGAAGCCAGGTCCTGACTTCGGCGCCCGTGACTGGAAACCTCGCGCCCAGCTCCCGGAGCATGTGGAAGCCAGGGCCCCACTGCACCCAACTCGGGAGAGGCCCCTTGGTGACTTCACGCCTGCAAGCTTCTTCCAAACAACCTCTTTTCATTTCCCCCCGCCCAGCTGTCCAGAAAATCTAAACGTAACAAGAGCCAATGGCTCGGGGGAAGACGCAGTGGGAAAGCCACTGCCGCGCCGGTGGCCGCGAGCGAGGCCACTGGAGGACCCCTCCACGCTCAGATCGGTACGGGATGGGGCAGGCGTGCCCTTGGCACACGTGCTCCCACCAGGCACAGACGGTGAGAAACAGCTGCTCCCACAGAAGACAAACCTGCTGGCCCAGCACCCAAGGCTGGGGGCCACGGGCTAGCCCCCTCCCCTGCTGCACGGGGCTCCCCATGCCAGAGCCTTCCAGGCTGCGGATCTGCTGGTCTTACACGCCCAGGGCGCTTTGTGTTGCCAGAGAATGGCCTTGTGGCTCGGCACCCAGGACCTTGTACACGGGAAATGGGCGCTCAACCCGAGGTGCACCCGCTCCCCTGACCTCCTGTTTTAAAGTTTCCTTAAACTTTATGCGGGAAACCAATTCCTAACCTATTTATGTGAAAACAAGATATATATATATAGAGACCTGTAAAAATACAAATAATAGTTGCTAACATATACATGAATTAATCTATATTTTACAAAGGGAGGTATTAATAATAAAATGTAAATATGTAAAAATGAACATATAAACGTGGTGGCTTGGAGTTACGGGCCCCAGACACACATGTTCTTAATCTGCATCCGTTTCTGGCGCAGGGACTTCGGGGGGGTGGCCCGCTCGCGAGCACATGCTGCCTCCGCCTCCACGGGGAAGGCCACAGCGAGGGGAGCCACCGGGAGCAGCCCACGGACTCGGGATTGGAGAGAAGACGCCGCCACGTGCATCTCCACGTGACGGAAAAGCCGAGGACCGGGGGCGCCTGCAGCCAGCCCAGAACGCCGCCGTCTGGGGACCAGGCGCTGCGATGGAAGCTTGTCACACACTCAACAGCTCTGGGAACCAGAATGCATGGATGGGGATCGTTATCTTTACTGTACAAATGGGGAAACTGAGGCGCGGGCAGGTGGAATAACGCGTCCCAATTTGGGATGGAGTCTGGGCTCGATGCCGGTGAACTCTGCAGTCAAAAGGGGGACCCCCCACCCCACTGCCAGGCACCCCAGACCCCGAGGGGTGGTCGGCAGTGGGCAGGACTGAAAAGGCTGGGGCTAGAGACCCAAGTGGGGGTCTAGTCCCCCCGGCTTCCCCCAGCAGACACTCCAGCAGGGCCCACGGACTTTGTCCAGAACCCAGCACTGCTTCCAACTTCCTTTCCCACTGTGAGCCTGCTCCAGACCGTCTCGGCCACGTGGGACCTGGCTTCCCCAAAACCCCTGCACGGACCACAAGTTTCTTCCCAGTGGTGCTGGGGCACTGGGTGGGGCTGTTCTCCGCCCAAAAGGACGGCCCTGTGCAGCGCAGGAAGCTTCCCCTCCCTGCCTCCCGGCCGAGGGGACCACCCCGGACCTGTCCACGGCCTTCCAGCCAAGTCTGGATGACATAGTACTAGGGGCCACACGTGGGCCGGCCGGCAGAGTGTCGAATGCCCCGTCGCTGCTCCTGGACAGCTGCTCTCCCATCCCTGGACAGAGGAGAGCCACACCGCCCGTGGCCCCAGCGAGGGCCAGCAGCTCTTGGCGCACCGTCCCACCTGCACGTCTTGACAACCCGCCCAGGAGGCAAAGCCATTCTGTGGCAATGCTCGTGTTCCCAGGGTCGGCGTGGCATAACCTCACGGGATCCTGCACTTACGCCAAGGCGAGCGTGCAGTAAATGACGATGGAAAATGCACAAACAGACGGTGAACAACTACGGGAACCACGCACTGGCCCGGCAGCAGAGGAGCTGACTCCAAGCTGCTCTTGGCACCTGCCCTGCCGCGTCGGGTCCCCGAGTCCCTGTTCCACCCCATGCTGCGACCTCAAGGGGAGATGCTCTTCCAACGTCTGCCTTGACCTGGGCTGGTTTCCCTTTCAGGGGTCTCTGGGGATTTCTGGCAGTTTGCTCTGCAAAGGGGTCAAACTCTAACAGAGCGCGGGTCTCCAAGTGGTTGGTGAGGGGCTGCGCCTGGCAGAGCCGCGGCCGTGGAGGGCTGCCCCTACCCACACTTCCGGGCTGGCAGCCCCCACCCCGGGGGAGGCAAGCAGGGCCGGGGCTCTCATCGGAGCTGCCTCAGCCCTATACAAGACCCTCCACGGCGCAATTCCACAGCAAATCACCCGCTCCTTCCCATCCTTACACGCAAGGACACATGTTACTGAATTCTCTTAACAGAAGAGGAAAAAGCATGTGTCAACTGCCTGATGAAGCTCAGTCCTGGGTGAAGGAGAAACACGAGTCATTGTGGAATGCCCCAGAAGTTTTAGTACTGACTGTGGCAGCTCCCTGGAATCAAGCAGCAGACGCTGGGCCAGCTCTGTAAGGGTGCTACAGTACCTGAATTCTTCCAACAGCCTGTGGAGGAAGGCACCCATTTTATAGGTGAGCAAACTGAGGCCCAAGAACCCCAGGACGCGGCCCACCGGTACAAGGAAGCCGCACGGCCGCATTCCCCCCCTTCAGGTGCGTGCTTCTTGCATGCCAAGTGTGCACCGAGCACCGTATCATTTCTCCCCCCACTTCCAAGGATGGAGCTTAATGCTCAGAGGCATCTTAAAATAGAGGAACCGCAGTTTTCGCCGTCAATCGCCATTAGGCCCTCTCCCGTTTGGGAGCCGAGGCTCAGAGGACAAAAATCTGGTCCAAGGTTGTGTGCTAACATGTGGCCTAAGTGGGACTTGAACGCAGGACCAAATCAGCTTTCTGCAATGCATCAGACCCTGCAGCCTCTGGAGCTGCTGGGGCTGTTGGGCTCCAATGCACTCGAGGCCTCAGGTGACTGCAGCCTCCAGCAGGGCTGGAGAAGGAAAGTTCTAGACCCTAATGTTACCAGGGGGTAGACCCCGGCCCGACGGCGTGCTCTGAGCCCCCCGAGTTGGAGGTCTCTGGAAGCGTAAGCCCGCTTCACGGTGCCCTGGGCAGGGGGTGCCACTGTTCCAGCCGTGACACGGCTCCGCCCCGCCCGGGCCCCGCTGGGAGCCAGCTCGCACCCCCGGCCCCCGCCCACGCCCTGCCGCGGGGCCCCGCAGGTGGAGGCCTCGAAGCAAACCTGGAAGGACAGAGTCCCCATTCACGAGCGTGTTTATGAAGGAGGAGAAAAACCCCGTGTCCACTGCCCACTGAAACTGAGTCCTGGGTGGAGGAGAAATACGAGTCGGGGGCCCGAGGCGGCCAGGGGCCGGGGCACGGCCGGAGTCAGGGCCGGGGTGGAGGGCGTGGCGTCTCTAGCCTGCGGGCCTCCGCTTCATCCAGAGTGGTAGCCCCAGGACCTTGGGGGCGGGGGTCCAGCGACCCACCCTCCGGAGATTCGTCCCTGCCTTGAACACACCGCGAGGCCCTGGCTGGTACTGAAGGTTCTTGCTGAGCCTGGATTTGGGGTCCCTTTGGCTGTGGGTCACTGACTGCTCTGGGTCCCTGGCCCTCTGCTTCCGAGGCCGCACGTGGCCGAGGCTGCACTGACCCCCAGGGAATCCACCCTCTCCTCTGTGGGGCCAAAGCCGGGGCCGAGAGGGGAGGCCGCTGGCCAGGGAAGGCGGGAGGGACTGCTGCCTCCAGTTCCCCTCGCAAATCGCTAGAAACCACCGTGAAACTGTGTGTGACTGCACACTGTCACAGACACGGGCCCCTGTGTGTACATGCCCATGTGCCCCATGTGTGTGCATGTGGGCCTGAGAGCCCATGTGTGAGCCTGGGCGTGTGTGCCTGGGCACACCCATGTCCACGTGCAAGCATGTGTGCAAACGTGAGCTCACCCTCACAGGCTGTCGGCCTTGCTTTCTGAGCACACGGGCCACCCTTGACACCTCTCGGCCGGCTCCGCCCGCTCACCAGGCAGCCAGGGGTCACCTCCGCCCTCCACCAGCAGGGTGGTCTTGACTGGGGAGGGACAAGCACGCCACGGTCAGAGACGGTGACCCACCCCGGGAGCCAGGCTCCCAGGCGGCCTGCCCCAGACGACGCAGACACCCCCCTGCCCCTCTGAAAGGTCCAGGACCGTCGCTGGCGGCACCTGGAAATCCAGACTTCTGGCATCAGGGTCTGCTGGGGACAGGGCCGAGCTCGGCTCTGAAGGAAGGGGTTTGTGGGAGTGAGGGGGGCTCCTGTGGAGGTTCTCGGACCCCCGTGGGGCCGCAGAGAGCGCGGCTCAGGGGAGAGGAGTGTGGCCAGGGACCCACTCAAACTGGGACTCAGGACTCAGGAGCTCTTGGGTTTGAGGCAGGCCTGAGGGGGCAGAATTAGTGAAGGGCAGAGCAGGAAAGACCTTTGGGGGTCATGGATTAAGGATCCCCCCATTCTAGACTCACCAAGAGAGGCAGGGATGGGTCCAAAGCTTCCCGCCCAGGGCAGCCCCGAGACGCAGCAGTGGCCGAGCCCACGCGCCAGCCACCGCCCCCCCAGGGCTCGGCCAGCACCGCGAGGGTCCAAGACCTGGGGAAACTCCAGGAGGGCCGTCCCCGACATCCTTCCCGCTACACACACAGACACCCACGTGCACGGGCACAAGCACACCACCCACACCCACACCACTCCCACCAAGTTCACTTCCACACGGGACCCACACCCCAGCGGACACCAGCACCTCCACGCCAAGCACACAGCAAGCACACACAAGCCGGGAAGGCTCAGCAACGCAGAACCCCGCTCACACTCACACTCATGAGCACACCTGCACATACGTCCAACTCCTGGGCGCAGACCCTCAGACCCACACTTACACACTCCATTCATGCACAAAACCGCGCACTTAGCGCCACACAGGCACGGAGCCGCAAAGGACGCAACAGGCCGCGAGAGAGAAGCTGACGCAGCCCTCCACACACGCGCCCACTTGCAACTCCTACACACACACGACCAGACACACACAGAAACTCACCTGGTGAACTCTGAGCAAATCCACACCCCTGTGCAAGTATGGCGAGGCTCGCACACACGCAGGCACACCTCGATGCATATGGACGCGCACGCACGCATGCCTGTGTGAGTACCCGCCGCACGTGCAGACACTCGAGCATGCATGTCTGCGCAGCACCACACATGCACCTACACATGCAGGTGCACGTCATATATGTTCAGAGACGCACACACACCCCAAAGCCACTTGGGCACATGCCCAGAACATGTGTCCTCAAACTCCTGTGCCACATGAGCTCGTGCCCCCCATGCAGGCCCGGGTACTCCACTTGCAGCCACACTTGGGCTGACACACGCACGGCACATCTGCCGCCAGCCTATGCTCACACACACTTGTATGACAGGCATGTGTGCCCACCGTCGCCCATGCCCAGCCTTGCCCGCGCCAGCCCTCGCACGTACCTGCTCTTGCCCATGCCCTCCCTTGCCCGCCCTCGCCCGTGCCTGCCCGTACCCGCCTGTGCCCGCCCAGCACCCTGCGCGCGGGGACACTCACAGCAGCTTGAGGATCTCCACGTAGCAGCCGAGCGTGCGGTCGGCCTGCGGGCCCAGCTCGATGCTGACGCTGCTGCAGGCCGGGCTGACCAGCAGGCAGTCGATGAGGTTGGGCTCGCTGTCGCTGCCCGCGCCGCCCGCCAGCGCCGGCGGGGCAGGGCTGGTGCGCTCCACCTCCACGTGGATCTCGCTGGAGGCCACGACCACCGACTTGAGGCGCGCCTCGGACAGCGTGGCTTCCTGGGACACCAGGTCCGGGCTGGGGTGCAGAAGGCGCAGAGGTAAGGTGGGCTTGCGGTCGCACGGCTGCTGGCAGCCATTCCGGATCTCCTTCAGGCTCGGGGAGTTGTCACGGCTGCGGGAGGAGGCAGAAGGGGCATGTGAGGACCAGCCGGCACGCTGCGCCGACGGCCCCGCATCCCCCCACCAGATAGGCCCCCCACCAGCCCACCCTCTGAATACGGCGGTGGCGGCAGTGGAGCTAGCGTTCAAACCGAGGCTGCAGTCCTCACGTGTGGCAGGCGCTCGGCAAATATCTGCTGAACGAATGGGCAAACGTGCACTGCGATGTGATGCGGAGGAGACTCTTGGCATTGGGCTGCACCCAGAGGCCTTCCGAGGCCGTCCTGACACACCCGAGACCTTCCGGTTGCTTGCTGTAGCCTCACTGCCTCTTCCGTGCCACCATTTCCTCCAAGGCAAGGCCTGGCCCCAACTCGACCGTCTCCCAACCCCCTCCGCCAGGCGAGAAAGCCCAGCGACCCTCTGCCCCAGGAGCCTCCTCAACAGGATCCCAGCCCGAGAATTCCAGCCCAGCTCCTGGGGTTTGCAGGTCCCCTGTCTTCCACCCCTCTTAGCTCAACCCCTAGTTACAGGAGCCCCACCTGCTGCAGGGACCACGATGCACGGGGCGGGGGGGTTCACATCATAGTTGAGAGAAGGGCTCTGGGCATAATTAATGTCAGATGTGTTTGGGAAATGCTGCCCCGGACACAGAACAACTGAATGAGGCCTCTCTGCAGCAGGACTTGTCAGAGCCTTGTGCCTGGTTAAAGCACCCCCTTCTCGCTGCGCCTTCCAGACATCCCCGGTTCCCGGGAGGCAGGGCTTCCAGACCTCCACGGGGCAGGGGAGGAAAGGATGTTCCAGGGGTTTTACAACCAACTCTCATCACCGCTGCTTAGGAGGGGCTGGGCCTGGAAACCAGCATTCTCTGACTGCCAAGCCCAGGCCCCCGCCCCAGGAAGCCTGCCTGGATTTCTTCTAACTGCCGCCCCCTCCTTTCCTGCCCTCTGCTCCTCCAAGCCAGGGCCCTCCAACCCTGGCTGGGCACCAGCCTCCCCCGGGGCACCTGCAAAGGGCCTGAAGCCGGGGCCAGTTGGGTCATCTCTGGGGGGGGGGGGCCAGACATAAGCAATCCTAAAAGCTCCCAGGGGCGCGGCCAAGGCTGCAGGCCGCAGCTCTGGGCGGCACAAGGCAGCAGGGCGTGAGGGTAAACAGCTGCTTCTCCAAGGAGGCATGTGGCTGCTGGCACCGTGGGCACACGCGCGCCCGCAGCACACGAGGGTCTGCGCTCATCCAGCGCATGCGCCGAGCCCGCCGGGAGCCGAGCCCACCGTGGTGCTGATCGAGCCACTTTGGACTTTGCTGGGAAGACGCCAGCCTGCCGGCTACCGTCGGAGGAGCTGGGGACGGTGGAACGTGTGTGTGGTCCGCGGGCGGGGCTGCTTCAGACCTCCTTTGCTCCCCGAACACTCAGCACTCACTTGCCATTGTTTGCCTTTGCTGGGATTTAGGAGTGGATTTTCAAGGCTGCTTGGCTCAGGTCAGTGATTTTCCAGAGAGCCACAACAACCTGGGTCAAGCTGTCCTTCGGTGTGGAGGGACATCGTGCACCCACCAGGAGCACAGCGGGTGGTCCCCACAGGGCTTTGGCTCGAAGGGGCCGCCCCACGGGGCCTGACGGGCCTGAACAGGCCACGTGCTGCCGGCGCCACGGCCTTCGGCTTCTCTCCTGGGGACACGGAAGGCCCGGGCTGGATCCCAAGCCCACGTGGCCTCCCGGGCGCGGCCGCTCTGAGCTGGGTCTCCCTCCCCAGAGCCTCCATCCCTGGCACCCGGAAGACACGCTCAGGCCCTAACCACTGCTTCCAGGCATGGGACCTTCTTTGGAAAGAGGGTCTTGGAGGAAGACGTGATGAGTTCAGGACAGGCCAGTGTGGGACAAGGTGGGCCCTGCCCAAGAAGGCCTGGAGGGAGAGCTGGCCATGGACACGCAGACAGGGGAGAGGCCGGGGGACGCAGAGGCAGGGACGGGGTCACGTGCCACCAGCCAAGGAACGCCAGGGCTGTGCCGGGGCTGGAAGAGCCAGCGAAGGCCTCTCCCCACAGGGTTGGGGGACAGGGGGCAGGGTCCCGCCGTGCCCGTGGACTCCCTGGCCTCAGATTTGTGAGACGGGCGGTCTCTGCTGCTCAAAGTTCCTCCATTTGTGGCGCTTTGTGGCAGCAGCCTGGAGATGCCAAGACAGCCCCCAACCGGGCCCCCCAGGTCATGCCTGTCCCCCTCGATCTATCCCCCACGCAGCAAACAAGGATGCTCCGGAAAACCGAAACCTCGTCATGCCCCTCCTCTGCTTAAAACCAGCCACGGGTCTCATGTGCTCCAAGAATAAAATGCTGCCGTTCAACCCGGGCTGGGCCTGCGGCTAGAGCGGGGACTGCGGACCAGCAGCGTTGGCAGGGCGCGCAGCTTGTTAGAAATGCAGAGCCTTGGGCCCTTCCTGTTTGCACACAACTCCCAGGTGAGCATAGGACACCAGGAGGTCCAGAAGGCCTGGCCGGTGAGCCCCCGGTGGCCTGGACCGCCTCCTCTCCGCCGCCATGTCCCGCTTCTCTCTCCCTCGCTCCGCTCCAGCCAGCTCCTCGGCCACTTCAGCTGCTCCAGGCGGAGGCCTGGCAACGGGGAGGCAGCCCTCTGCTCCTCTGCTCCCAGGAGCCTCTAGGGTGGCCTGAGCTTGAAACATATGCAGGACAGCTTCCGACCTGGAGCATGTGGCCAGGGCCGAGGACGTGTGGCCAGGGCCGAGGACCGTTGGTGGTATAAGGGATGCCGCAGGCGGCTGTGCAGGCCGTGCTCTGCCCTGTCCTCGCCAGGCAGTCTGGGCCCCTTAGACTTGTACAGTGCACCGCCTACACAACTGGACGGGGGGCTGCAGCAGACACTGTCCACACCCTGAGCATCAGATCCCCTCTAATGACCCTGTAATTCATTGCAGAAAGTTCCGCACGAGACAACAGCATCCTGTGTCACTGCATCCCAGTAGCGGTCCTCAACCAGTGAGGAATGGGACCGGGGACGAAGCCCCCGGGGTCATCGGCCCTCTGTGCGGTGACTGAGTCATGCCTACACAGTCTCCCTGGGTGACCCCGGGGTAGGAGGTGTCCCCTGCCTACAGCGGCCACCAGCTACTAACACACACCACTGGCTGCCTCCACTTCCTGTCTCCCTCCCCGCCGCCTGCTTCCACCGGTCCCAGGAGCTCCTTGTACCCAAATCCTGGCCCCAGAGCTGGCTTCTGCCTTGCCTGCTCCTGCCCGCTCTCGACCACACAGCTCCGCCTTACTGTCTCCTCAGCATTTCCCACCCTCTGGCACACCTGTGTGCACACGTGTATGCTGGCTCCCGAGTGGACAGCAGCTCCCCGGGGGCAGGGCTACTCCCTAGCACCCAGCAGGTGCTCAATAAACAGGCCGAGGGTGCAGGCTGCTCACGAAGACCAGACGGAACGGAGCAGACGTAGCTATGGCTTGTGCCCAACACACGCGTACACAGTGACATGGGCAAACATTCACACATTCATAAACACCGCACACACGTACCACGTGTGTGCAGTCACACACTCAACATGCACCCACATTCGTAAACAAGCAAAAACTCATGTATGCACACTCACATATTCACTCATGTGCAGTCACACATATGCAAACACAATGCACATATTAAAATGCATCCACACAGGCACATGTGCACACACGCTTAAAAGCACATGTACACGTAGCCACACACATTCACCCAGGAACACACGTACTCTCACACATCCAAAGTGCACATGTCCACATGCAAATATATTCACACACACACAAACACATTCACACACATTCATAAACACGCCCAACAGTTTCTCACTCATGCACACATATATCATATGGGCTGCACATGCCAGGTGGTAAGAAATCTTCCGAATTTAGAATCTGTCTCTAAAGACAAGTCAACATAACACCCGTCTGCTCTGCCAAGATGCCGCTGGGGTGTGGCCCTTGAATCTACGGGCTCGCGGGACTTGGCACCCAGGCTGCAGCGCCGGCCAGCCAGAGCCACCCCTCCCCGGCATGCTGCCCCCCATGATGCCGTCCTGCTGTCCCCTCTGGGTGGCAGTGCCCCCCAGGCCGGCGGCGGGGACTGACCTGTTGATGAACTCTTCGTAGCAGGAGTAGATGGCGGCCAGGCACACGGCCACCAGGTTGGGCAGGACCCGGGGGTGGGGGCAGTGCCCGGTGGGGCCGTGCATGCTGCAAGAAAGCAGAGGGGGGCGCTGAGGGCCGCGGCACAGGCGGCGGCAGGGCGGCCCTTCCGGGGAGCTGGGCACCCCCCGATGCGGATCCCGACGCTGCTCCATGCGGGGAGCAGGCAGCGGAGCTCACACCATGTGCTCTAGATGCAGCGCGCTGGGTTTGGAGCCAGCCAAGCGGCCCTGACGGTGGCCCTCGGTCTCCTGAGCTCTACAGTGGGCACAGCTGCCCCTCCTCACTGGGCTACAGTGAGCATCAAGTTTGCATACGATGACCGGATGCCCGGCACAGCCACACTTAGTGCTGTGGGTCTGGAGTGCTTATGCCTAACACCCGGGTCTGCGCTCGAAGTCTCCCAGGCTGGTCCCTCAGCTCAGCCCGAGGGCCAGGACACATGGCCGCCTCCTCAATAAATGCCGGCGACTGCGACATGCCATGGGCATCCCGGTGCCTCGGTTTCCCACTTGAAATGGGGCGAGCACCCACCCCAGGGCTGCTTGGGAGAAAGGGGTCTCGGGTGTGACCCTCCGGGCCACGTTCGTTGTGGGCAGAGGTTTAACCAGAGGTCACAGCCAGGGCTTGGGACAGGCCCCGAGGACAACAGGGCTTCCGGGAAGGACGTGCCCGGGGAGTTCCGGGGAGCGCACCTGGGAACCCGTGGCTTTGGACACGGTGTAAGCAGGTTTATTCTCATTTCCTTTGGGAATGAGAAGGGCAGGAAGGATGGCTAACACAAGGCACACCGCTCCTGGGCGGTTCTTGGTGATTTAAATGTTTTGACCCATTTAGTTTTCACATCAACTGGGCGAGGAAGGTAGTATGAGTCTCATTTTACAAACGAGGAAACTGAGGCACAGGGAGGCAAGGGAAAGCAAAAAGCAAACACAAAAACCCCCAGCAAAAGTGAGTCAGAATAAAAAACCAGGCTCCCTGGCTGCGCTGGGGGAGGCGGCTCCTCCCGCCCGGGGAATGACTCTCGGACCACCAGAGGGACCCTCTCCCGAGCACGTGGCATCGCAGCCCCGGGGTCGTGAGCCCGAGGAAACACGGGCATTTACTTAGGACCACTGGCGTTTCTAGAGCTCCGGCTGGGCACCAGGCACTGTACCCCTTGTTTAATCACACGACCACCCCAGGGAGAGCTGGGGAAGCCCAGGCTCAGAGAGGGGCAGGGACTGTTTTGAGGGCACACAGCATGTCATGGCTGGGAGGACCCCGCGGAGACCCTCGAGCCTCGGCACCACCAGCGGCTCCTGCCCAGGCCTCAAGGAGCCAGGGGCTCTGGAGTGGAGAGGGGAGCCCGCTGCGGGCCGGGGCAGGGCAGGGGCTGGGGGCGCCTCACCTCTGGATGAACTTCTTCACCACTTCCATCCCCGCGTTGAGCTCGTTCAAGGCAAGGATGTACTCCTGAGTAAACAGCCTCAGTCGTGGGCACTTCCCGAAGTCCTGTGGAGGGAGGAGAGGAGATGGAGGGCGATGCAGCAGGGGCCAGGGGAGGGGCCGGGGGCCCAGCTCTGCTGGGAGCTTGCTGTCGAGAGCAGCACGGACACCGACGTTCCCCTTTTTCTAGAAAGCACACGCATTCTGCACTTCAGAAACTTGGCCCCTTTAGGGGCTGCCCACGGAGATCTGGAAATTTCCTGGCATTAGAGCTTCTTTTCCGGCACTTGCTAGCCAACACACTGGCGTGGTGTCCGCTGGCTTGTGAAGGAGGGCAGAGCTCAGCGTGCCACAGAGACAAGTGGAGAAAACAGCCGAGCGTGGCTTCCTTCTGGCAGGCACCAGGGCCGCACAGGTGCCTAGAGGCCTCACACCACCCTGTCTTTGGGGCAGCTAGAAACACTTTTTCTGCAGGCAGCTGAGAGTTTCTACCGCCCCCACCCCCCCAGCTCTCTGAGTCGCTCAGCAAGGCCAAGTGAAGAGATGCACCAGCCCAGGGGAAAATTGATTTTGGGGCGGGGGTGGAGGTTGGGATTTCCTGGGGGTGGAGGTTGGGATGTGGCCTGGGTGGTGTTGGACACACAAACCCCCCGTGACTCCCAACTATGCCATCCTCAGTCCAGAGACATCTGCTCTTTCCCCTGAGGAAGAAGAGTGACAGGGCCAGAAGGCGTCACTGGAACCTGGACGTGGCCGGGCTGGGCGTTCCCAGGGGCAGGCTCCGCAGGGACCTTCCCCGCCCCAGACGTCCACCACGATCCAGGACCGCAGGCCAAGAGGCCTGGAGGACCTTGCCTTTTTGGTTGCAGAAAAAGCCACCCTCAAAGGCACCGGGCACCCAAGCGGGCAGATCACACAGATGGACGGGCTCGGGGAAAGCGGCTCTGTGAATCAGGGTGCAGGAGAGAGACGTACCCGGGGGACGAGGTGTCGGGGGCAGGTGGGTGCGCTGCCGGGGGAGGTGGGCCGGCGTGGGTAGTCGAGTGAAACCCTAAGAGGGAGGCAGAGAGGAGTTGCATCCATCTCCACCAGCAGCGCTTTGACTGAGCCAGCAGGGCAGGTGGCCGCGGCTGAGGCTGAATTCTGAGGACATCGACTAAGGACAAGCAGACCCCCGCCTGCGCCAGGTGACCGATGTTTCCTCCGCTTGCCCGACCCCCGGTGCCAGCGGGGCAGGTGGTGGAGAGCACGGCGAAGAGGCGGGAAGGCAAGTCCCGAGGGCAGGGCATCTCAGTGGGGCCCTGGCTTGGGCGCAGAGGAGCAGCGTCGGCCAGGAAAGGGCCAGCCGAGGCTCGCGGCCCGCCCGCCTGCCCTCCCGCGGGCAGAGCGGGGTGAGGGGCACGGAGGCTTGTCCTCTGACTTCCAAACCTAGAAGCTGTGCTGGGAAAACGGTGCAGAGGGACGAGCCACGTGGGGTCTCGACCCGAATCTCTCCAGAGCTGCGGGAGGCTTGGGTGGCCCCCACCCTCCCGCCCGTCCACGGAACTTGCTGAAAAAAATGCAAACGGAGTCAGGAGTCCAACCCATGAAGGAAAATAAGAGTGGAAATTTGCCTTAGGGGCCACAGGGAGTTCAGATAGGGTCCCTGGAGACAATGAGAGGGCTCATTTACCTACAGCCCACCCAGGGGTAGTTAGGCTTTACAAAAGAAGGGCAGGAGCAGACGTGGCTCAAGTGGTTGAGGACCTGCCTCCCACACGGGAGGGTCCGGGTTTGCTTCCCGGTGCCTCTTGAAAAAGCAAAAACAAACAACAAACAAAACAAATGATAAAACCAAGCTCAGTGATTTGAGCGCTGGCTTCCCACGTACAAGGTCCCGGGTTCTCCCTGGTTGGCCTCCAGTACCCCCAAAAAAGGAAAAAAAAGGGCAGAAGGACCAGGGAGAAAGTACAGAAGGATCAAGAAGAATCGCATACAGACAGAGGTGCACACCCAGACACACAGGCCTGCACACACACTGACCACACACACAGAGACACTTTTGCACACAAACATACAGAGACACATACGGTCCTGGTGGGCGTACGAGGCCCCTGCATCAAGAGAGCGCTAGGACTCACTTCGGCTCAGTTTTCAAACTGCTGGGAAAGAAGCCGGAATCCAGCAGTCCACTGGGAATGGGGAGCAGGAAGCAGGGGGGCCTGGGGCTGCCACACCCCTCTCTGGGGCTCTTTTCCCCACTGGAAAATGAAACTCAGAAGAGGAAGCGTCTGAAGGCGCCCTCCCACCCCTAAGGTTTGACAAGTCTATGAAACTGCTTCGGCTGAGCCCTATTAGAAGTAACCGCTATTACCTTCGCTAGCAGTCAAGGTCATTGCCTTGGAGATGAACAGTCAAGGGACGCAGCGGTCTCTGACCTTAGGCTGGAGGACATTTCGCCTCCTGGAGAGGCGAATCTGCTCCCCTTGGAGCTCAGGAGGGCAGATCGCCCAGTGGCCCATGGGGACACAGCCACAACCTCCCGCCTCCTCCGCCACAGAACATTCCACGAGCGGCGAGTGGACCCAGGTCATTCTTGTGGATGAAGCGCAGCCAGGTGTTTCTGGGCTTTTCCAAGCCAGGTCCATTCTCCAGGGGGCCACAGTAAGGGACGGTTTCCACTTGGGTCTAACTTACTTTGGCCGAGCGAGGAACTGTGTGAGACCCTTAGCCTCTCTAAGCTTCAGTTTGCTCATCCGTGAAATGGGTGCAGGATATAATGGCAAGAGGTGCTTTTCTGATGAGCGGGGAGGCTCCGGAATTCAAGAACACCATGGCCTATGACTCCCCCAGCTCCCCCGTGCTCGACGTCCCCCTGAAGAGGGACTCTGCAAACGGGGTGGCGAGGAGCCACTGCCTGCACGGGTGGGTGGCAGGCGGGCGTACTCACTCACCAGCGGCTCAATGCCAGTCGCCCTCCTCCACCTGGGCGGCACCCACGTCCCCAGCGGGGCGCCTGGCCTCTGATGCCTCCGCGCCAGGCGGCGTTAAATGGGTGAACGCCCGGGGTCTGCTGGCCGCCGCCTGCACCGCCAGGATGACCGAGACAGCGCCTCCCCGCGCCTGCCCTCAACGCGCGTCCACACACTGAGGTCCCGCTGGAGCTGCTGACCCTCCCTGGTCCAGCCTGCAGTCGTCCGACAGGGCACAGCTTGTAATGATAGACGCCAGGAGGACAGTGGAACCACAGCGCTTCATAGCCCCCCGACACCGAGGACACCTCGCGATGCTCTCTGAACGGGAAGCGTGCATTCATGCCCGAGGCGCTGTGAATTCTGGATTTGCCCTGCAGCCACTCACCTTATTACACGGTCAACCATCCAGGCCACATCCAACCAAATACAAGGGAGATGTTGCAGGGGGAGCCGAGGGAGGCTGTCAGGATTTTGACTTTTTTCCTTTGAAGTCAGATGTCCCAAAAGAACCTTTCCTAAGCAGTTTCATGATGGTGGTGGAATATTCAGGAAGGTTTAGGTGACCGAGGAGGCCTGGCACCGAGGAGGAGCTTAGTGAAGATGGGGAAAAGGGCCTTTGCAGGAGAACGCCTGGAAGCTTTGTTCTGAACTCCGAAAGGGCGTGGCACGAGCCATCTCAAGGCCAACAGAGACCTTTCCTCCCGCTGGCCACAGCTGCAGGGCGCCCTTCAGGGAACTGTTGAGGCAGAAATCCCACCTGGTGGTGAGTGTCCTGGCTAGTCCTGCAGAAGGAATCGAAGGGGCTGTCCTTCCTCTGTGTTCAGAAACCAAGAAGTGAACTGATCCCAAATCAAGCAGGACCTCATGGAGGCTTGTGATCACTTAGGATGCAGCATGGTAAACAGGATTCATTGTGGGACCCACCCGGCTCCTCAGCTAGTGGCTGTCGGCATCGAGAAAGGCCCAGAAGCTACCTCTGCGCTCCGCAGAGAGTGCTGGGATCGATTAGTGAGGTCTGCCCAGAACGTGGGAATGGAGGGAGAGGCTCCCTCGCCCCAGGTTTCCATTCTTGTTTGGGGCGGGGGTGCAGGTTGCGCCATGTTCCCTTGTGGCGTGGTGGGGAGCCAGGGAAGGTGCTGCATAAACTGAGCTGTTGGCAGGTCAGCCGGTCCAGAATGGTTTCCACCTGCCGGGTCTCGGCATGGGAGGGCATGGAGGTAGGGGCTCCCAACCGGTCCGGGAGCTTGAGCCGAGCATCACAGATGCCCCCAGGCCACCCTGGGGACTCTGAGGTCCAGCCGGAGGCTGGTTTGGGACAGCCTGGCCTCCCACTGCCTGCTCCCTGGGCCGGCGCCTGAGCCTTCCTGGTCTCAGACTCCTTATCTGTAAAGGGGTGTCGCAGGGCTGTCGTGAGGCTACATGACGCGACACGTCACGCTGTAGCCGGCTCCGAGAAGCTGCTTGATGAACACCTGTGAACTCAGGTCAGTCACTCTTATTCCTGGCTATGGCTCCGGGAGCCAGTGAGTGGGCCTCACCAAGCCTCAGTCTCCCCCTGCGTAGGAGGGAGAGAATGAGGATACGAGCTGCTCTTTGGATGGCTGAGAGAATGCCAAGGGCCCATGCAGGGCACAGGTGCCTGGCCCGCGGTAGGCGCACCTTGAAATCTGGCCGCTGCATCTTCTTCATTAACTGAAGTCCCGCCCTTGATTCAGATTTCCTTCGTTTTCACCTACTGTCGTCCCACGCGGCATCTAGTCGTCATGTCTCCTTCGGCTCCTCTTGGCTTTGAGTTTCTCAGACTCCCCTTGTTTTGGACGACTTTGACCGTTTTGAGGAGGATGGTCAGGCATTTTCTAGCATGTCCCTCCACTGAGGTTTGTGTGACGTTGTCTTCAAGGACTTGGGTTATAGGTTTTGTCAGGGAGACCACAGAAGGGAAGTGCCCTTCTCATCACACCCTATCGAGCGTCCATGCTCCATGGGCCTTATCCCTGTTGATGCTGACCTTGACCACCTGGCTGAGGTCGGGTTGACCTTGACCTTGATTACCTGATTGGGGTCACGCTGGGTTTCTCCACCGTCAAGTTACTTTCCCCCCCTCTCCACACGGAACTCTCTGGAAGGAAGTCACACCTGAGGAATGGGGAGGCAGGCTGCACCCCTGTGAGGGCGGAGCATCTACCTACATTATTTGGAACAGGTTTGACTCTGCTCCCTGGCTGTATTATTATTTTTACTACCTACTGTGAAAAGAGTCTTCTTTTTGCCTTAATTAAAAAAATAAAAATAAAAAGGTCAAGGAGGCGAGGCTGCTCGAACTCCCCCAAACTCCCCGGTTCTGCCGGACGGGGCCCGAGCCGCCCAACCTGGCAGCTTTGGGGAACAGCCCGCGGCCACCCGCCCGCCCGCTGCGCCCGGCGACTCACCATGTTATGCTTGAGGATTCTCTGGACCACGGGGGTGAAGACTTCGATGACCACCATGGACCGGGGGCGCTCCCTGCAGTGCTGGGGAGAGAGGAGGACCGGTCAGCGGGGCCTGGGCTGGCTCCCGTGCCGAGCACGGCTGCAGCGCTTTAAAAACTCGCCCTCGGAGGGAGGAGAGTGGGCAGGGTTTGCTTTTCGTGTGGGTGAAAGGTCGGGAGGCTTTTAGACGGTCTGGGCAGGCGTCTGCTCTAACACGATCTTATTTAGCGCCACGAGAGTAAGGCGGAGAATGGTGGTGGGAGAGAGGCGTCTTCCTTGACAACTGGGTACGGGAGCACTGGGGCTTCAGGGTTTGGGCTCCAGAATCTGGCGGGCTTTACCACGCGTCCACTGTCTTCTTTGATCATCACTTGGGCAGTCTGCGGGCCAAATCCGGCTCGCGGGCGGAATGTATTTCACCGGCGTGGCTGTGTCTTTCGTTTTAAGATGGGAACTGAGGGCCTTTTGGCCGTGCAGACAAGGCTCCACCGCTGCCCACCGCGTTTCCTACATCAGGCAGACGTTTCTAACACGCCTGGTCCCTGGAAGGGGCTGAGCCGTCAAGCCCTGGAGGAGGCGGTGGGCCTGGGCTACTAAAATTCAGGGCTCTCCTGGGAGATCCAAGACAAACAGTCCTCGGCCCTGGGGTGACGGCCTGCGGCCTGGCAGGAGAGGCTGCCTGGTGTGTCCAGAGAGCTCAGAGGGGGCACGGCGGGGGACCCGTTCCCTCAAATTCTCCTCTCGGGGCAGGCTGCCGGGTGGGTGTGACTTGGGGCTGCACCTGGGACCCTCCCCCTAGTTGGCAGGGCCCTGTGCACTTTCACGTGGGAGCGGGCAGATTCTATCAGGGAATACTAAAAGGCCTCCTTCGACATCATCCTCTCTCTTTGCGTTTCTTTTTTATTGTGGCAAAATATACATTTACCATTTTAACCATTTTTAGTGCAGAATTTAGTGGCATTAAAGTGCATTCACAATGTTGTAGAATCACTGCTATCTATTCCAGAACATTCTCATCACCCAAACAAGCCCTTGGTCCCCACTAAGCAATAACTGCCCCTTCCCCCTCTCCCAGTGCTGTTCTGCTCTTGCTCTCTGAGAATTGGCCTATTCTAGAGACTTCACGTAAGGGGAACCATATGATACTTGTCTTTTCTATCTTTTATTTCACTGAGTGTGATGGGTTCAACGTCCACCTGTGCTGTAGCATGTATGAGACCCCCATTCATTTTTCCAGCTGGAGAATATTCCACGGTGTGGATAGAGCACATTTGTTGAACTGTCCATCAATTGATGGACTCTCGGTTTGTCTCTGTTCCACGTCACTGCTTTTCTCCTGGGAGCCTCAGGGGCAGCCCTGGGATGGGAAAGGGGGCAGGGGTGGAGAGAGACCCCTCCCTGCCAAACCACACTTGGTTTCTAATAATGTCTGTGCTTCCAGGGAAGATTTACTCTGAACAAAGGCTTGAAAGTCCAGGCAGCCAGAGAGGAGAACCCGAAGCAGGTCTGGATTAAAATGGACAAAACACCTGGAGGAGATGCCGGCCTGCTGGGTAAGGGGGTGGCTGGGCATTCCCTGAAGGGCTCCTGTCCAGGGTTACGTGACAGCGCCCTGTGGGGACATGCTGCTCGAGGGCTGGGGGCAGGGGGTGGTGTCACTGAGCTGTCAGTGACACAGGGCACATGCACATCCTGCTGGCACCCCCTTGTCGGCCCAGGTGTGCACGCAGGTATCACAGCGGGCCCTGGCGGGTGCTCAGGTGCACACGTGAGAATGGGGGGCAGGTGGGGCCCAGCCCCGGGATGGCCCTGACAGGTTGGGGCAGCAGGTGGGGCCCAGCCCCTGCTCTGCGGGTCCCGGGGGAAGGTCTTGGGAGAAGTAGCGTCACACCAGGAGGACGCCACAATCCTGCCTCTTCGCAGGACGGACACTGTGCTGGTGGCGGGGCCCAGCGGTCAGGGGCAGCTGGTGGCCCTGCTCTCTCCCTGGAGCTTGCGGTCCAGACCCCCCAAAAGGGCATCTGCAGTTGTGGCAGGAGGAGAACCAGGGAGGAAGGAGGCCGGCGAGGTAGGAGCCGGATGGCGGGAGGGCTGGGAAGCAGCAAACTCGAGGCCCTGTGTGGTTCTCCTCAAAGTGAAGAACCGATGGGACAGGTTTGCGCGCCGAGCCGGCCCCGAGGCCTTGGCTGCGCTCTGGGCAGCGAGGGGTGCCGGGCCCCGGCCTTGCAGGTGCGCTGTGCTCCCGGGCAGGCTGGCAGCGGCTCCTCCCAGCTCACCTGGCCATCGCGGCCCATGCCCTGGGCGGGGAATGCCCCACGGCCGCCCCCCATGTGGGCCAGCCAGCGCGGAGGAGCCGTGGCTAAGAATAACCCAGCCCTGACGTCAGAGGCCCAGAAAAGCTGCTGCAAGCTGTCTCCAAGGCAGCCGCGAAGCCGTCCCCGTAAAATCCGGGCGTGCCTCCGCCTGCCGCCGCCGGGGACTCGGGCTCGAGGGTCACCTGTCTGGCAAAAAGGGACCGTCACCCCCAAACGGGGTGCCCGGCGTGCCTTCCGACGGTGTCAAGGCCCCGGCGGTGCTGGCCATGTGCCAGCCCGTACCCTAGCGCGCAGGGGCCGGCTACGCCCTCGGCCGCCACAGAAAGGCCTACCTTGCAGAAGAATTCACAGAGATCCGGCGGCGGGTGGTTGTTCTCCAGCAGAGGAGCGATGGCCTGAAAGACAACGGGCAAGCATCAGCTGGCCTCTCCGGGAGGAACCGCGCGGGGCTCCGGCGGAGGGGCTGTCGGCCAGAGAGGGCGGGCGGGCAACGGAAACCACCACCTCGCTGTCACCCGTGGGGCAGACGGGCCTGTTTCCTAACTCGTAGCTGACGAAGGCCCCCCCAAAATACCCCAATAATGAGGCATACACTTTCGGGGTGCCCCTCCATGGGCCCCAGGGACCGAGGCCCCTGACCCTGACGGGAGGCGGGATGGCGCGCGAGAAGCAGTGACTTTGGAGGAAGAATCCCGGGTGTGTGACCTCTGGCCGTTCACCCTGGACCCTTGCCCCGTCCTGCAGGGGGAGCGACGAAGCTGCTTGAGGGCTGGAAGCCAGGGTTTTCAGTCTCAGCTCGGCTGGTACCCGGCCCAGGTAAGTCTCCGTGGTGGTGCTGTCCTCTGCCAGGTAGGAGGTTTAGCAGCACCGGTCTTAGTCCACCAGGTGCCAGCAGCAGCCACGCCACCCCACCCCACCCCAAGCTGTGACAACCGAAAATGTCCCCAGACACTGGCAAATGCCTCTTGCGGTAAAGCCACCCTTGGCTGAAGGGCCTCTCACAGAGCCTAAAATGAGGCCAGCTTACGACAGATGCTAGTTCCTGGGTTGCTAGGACCCACTCGAAGTCCATTTTCCCTCCTGTCTGTCATGTGGGCACAAGGTTAGGAAGTAGGAAAGCCGGGACCCACGACCCAGCCCCAAGTCTGGCTGCTGTGTGACCTTGGGAGAGTAGCTCGGCCTCTCTGGGCATGAATTAGTGTCCTAGTCCAGAAAAAGGGGAAAACAAGTGTTACTGGTTCACGGAATTGTTGGGAGGATTTGATGAGAGAAAAGTCTAGAAGCTTGGAGTGCTGGGCTTGGGACAAACCCCATTACAGTACCACCCACCAGTCTCACAACCGGGGCCTGGGCTTCGAGAGAAACTCATTCGCCCAGCGCACGCCTTTGACGCCACCGCCGAGGGGTCTCGTCCGGGTATGCTCCCTGATGACGCCTTCGCCCCGCTGCCTGCTCTCACAGCTCAGACCTGGACTGCTTGGCGTCGCAGGGTCTCCTGGGCCCTCCCCATGGGGACGCCGGGGCACAGCAGCGGGCTCTCTCCAGGCTCCCACTGGTTCCCGGGGCCGCTGGGGAAAGGAAGGGCTGGCCGGTGCCAAGGAGGCCTGACCGTGAGTCGACCCAGCCACCACCGACTCGGCGATGGCGTCTTGGGGAGGACGGGGCCGCCACCCAGGGTGACAGGAGGAGGCACCGGAGCCCAGGGCCCGGGCTGGGGCCGTCCAATACGGCAGGCACCGGCCTCGCGGGCTCCATGTGAACTGAAGCCACGTAAATCATTCTGAACGAAGTAAGATTGAAAATACAGTTCCCCTGTCCCACTGAGCCCTTCCAACCCACCGCGGCCCGTGGCTGTCGGGGTGGCGCGGGGCAGCGCCTTCCCGTGACTGCAGAGGTTCCACTGGGCAGCATGGGTGGTCGGGTGGCACCCAGCAGACCGCAGGAAGGGGCCAGCCATCCTCGCCCGCTCCCCTCTGCCCCTGCCGCATGGGTCGACAGTGAGAGGACGGCGGGCATGTCCGCCACCGCAGCTGTGACCGGGGCACCGCCACGCGCCAGGCTCTGTGCTCACTGCACCGTTTCCCTCGTCTTCAAGACCTGCTGGAAGGTGGGTATGAGTGCTGCCCCCTCTCCACAGAGGGGTAAACTGAGGCCACGTCAGCACGGAGGGGCCGGCAGGGACTTGCGCCCCCGTCACCATGCTGCTTCACAGCACCGCTTCTCTCCATGAGCAGAGGGGGACGACCCGTCTGGGGGCAACACCTACACACAAGTAGAGATTTGCCAACAAGACAGAACAACCCAGAGCGAGCCGGCCTGGCGCTCCTGCGGGCTCGCTTGCGGCAGCTCAGCGCCCGCCCGCCGAGTGACCTCCACCAGCCTGTCCGCTCGCCTCCCAGGCAAAGCAGCTCATGCCGAGCTTTGGCTGGCTGCCAGGCGGCCAGGTGGGAAGAGGACAGGCCCCCTCCAGCTGCAGGTCACCGCCTGGGCGGGTGGCTCTGCTCCCAGGCCCTGCACAGGGCGCAGCCCCCCGGGGACGGGACCCCTCAGCTCCCCGCCTGCTGAGCCCCCTCTTCCGCAGGAATGGGGGGGAAAGGAGTGGACGCTTATTAAGAGAACCACGGCGTGTCAGGCGTGGGCTTGGTGCCTTCATCGCCACTACGTCGTTTCATCCTCACGACCACACTGGGAGGTCAGGCTGTAGTTATTTCATTTGTATGGATGATGAGACAGAGGGTCAGGGAGGTTACGAGGCCTGCCCCGGTCACAGAGTACAGATCATGTCTAAATGCGTAATTACTAAGAAGAGCTACTATTTTTGCGGACTCGCTCCGAGCCTGGCCGTCTGCTGGCACTTCGTCTGCCGTCGCTGCCTTGGCCCTCCCAGCAGCCCTGTGAGAAAGGTGCAGCCGTTACACCCATTTTACAGGTGAGGAGACTGAGCCTTGGACAGGTAACCGGAAACCATCTGAACGGCCATCTGGTTAAATAAGGTTATTCTACAAGTCGTGAAGAAGAGTGGGGTGGACCAGTGGCTATGCCCCCCAGGGGCTGCTGACTATGTGAAAACTAAAAGCACAGCTGTGTGTGTGTCACCACCCGCAGACAGCAGAGGTCTCTGAAGAGGGCCCGGGATGGGGGTGAAATCTTTTTATTTTCCAATGACTATATATTCACGAAATACTAGCAAAATTAAAGGCTTTTAATAAAACCAAACAAAAGTGAAAGCGCTTTCATCGCTCGCCCCACATCTCAGCTCTTGGGCGGGGGGGGCAGGCCCGAGCTCGCCTCTGAACTGCAGCCTTGGCCCATGGGGGGGCGCAGGCCTGGGGTGTGGACCCCGTGCCCACGCACGTCCACTCACACCCGCTGTTTCTACTGCACGGATGCCTGACAGCCGGACTGAAGGAGAACGCGTCACGTCGCGGGGGAAAGGGCACGTGAAAAAACACCAAGGCCCGCTGGGGGAGACTGATTGCCAGGAGGTCCAGTAGGGTCACGGAGGTGCGGGAGCGGAAGGCGGCTTTGGAAGACGTCGTAATAGTAGCGACGACAATAACAGAGTCCTGGAAGGGAGGCTGTGGGGGTGGGAGGGGGAGATCGCGGGGCGCACCGCGCAGCCAGCCCGGTTCAGGGGTCAGCACGGCTGCCCGAGCTGGATGACGGTAGCCTCGAGTTCTCGGATCAAAATCAAAGATGCCCCTCCCCCCCCCAGGCGCACTGAGGGCTCCTTCCCTGCGGCCACACGGCTTCCTGGGCCCCTCCCAGCCGAGCCTCACCCCTGCGCCTCTGCCAAGCGGGGTCCCCTGCCTGTGCTGCCTTTCCCTTTCGACCTGTTTACCTGGTGCGCTCCTCCTCATCCTTCAAGACTCAGCGTGGTCACCGCCTCCTAGAAGCCCTCCATCTTCCTCCCTAGCACCCTCCCCATTACCAACACCCTCCCCAGCAGAGGAGATTCTGAGTCCGCTGTGCTCCCCTAACACCTGAGCAAACCTCAAGGATCACCTTAAACTTATGTTAATTTTTGAAGCCCTGCCGACCTGCCAGATTCTCTCAGCACATGGTAAATTCCTCGACGGCAGCCCATTTCCTGTCTGGCTCTACATCCGTGGAGGAGAGACGGTGCCAGGCTCCCGCTCATTCAAAGTACCCAACGAACGTCTGTCAAATGCATTTACTAATTCACAGTATCCCAGAGAAGAGTGGTTGTGGGTGACCGGCAGTGCGCAGATGCCTCTTTCCCCTCTTCTGGCAGGAGGAGGCAGGGGATGGGCAGGGCGGAGCACGGAAGGGCCACACGCTCAGACCACGGGGCTGGGACTCCAGAGAAGTGCCTGCCTCTGCTCCCCACAAAATGCCCCGTGCTTCGCCTCCTTCCATGCCTAGGGGACCCAGCAGGGGCGAGGAGGGCAGTTCTCCAGGCTGGGCCCGCCAAGGCCGAGTGGGTGGGCCCAGGGCCGCGGGGCACGGGGGCCGGCAGGCAGCGTGGCACTGCCTGGGCAGGGGAGCGGAGTGCCAGGACCTGGTCCAGCCCTCCCAAGGCTCGGCACACCGTCTTGCCCCTACTTTCCACCCCAGACTCTCTGTTTCCCACTTCCTTATACCCTATGCTCCAGCAACGCTGAATGGCTCCCTGCTTCCGGAACATACCACACCGTGTGAAATCTCTGTGCCTTTGGGCAGTTTGTTTCCTATCTGTTATGCCTTAACCCCAGTTTGCCACTTGGCAAACTCCTGTTGTTCCTTCAAAACCCAGTGCAGACATCACTGCCTCTGGGAAGCCCTTCTGGCTCCTTTCCAGGTGAGCTCATCACTCTACACGCCGTGCCTCTATTTTGGTGGTGCACATGTTTTCCTGCAATTTCACGAGGAACTCCTTGGGGGCAGGGACAGGCTTACCAGCCTTGGATTCAAATGCCAAGCACAGGACGTGGCACTTTGTGGGTGCAACTTCATTTCTTTCTCCTCTCCAGCGAGAGGCACCTCACATAGCTTGAAATCAACCAGGCGTGTATTTTATTCCCAAGATGCTTACGTCAGAGCCGAGTCCCAGAAAAACAGCATCTTGCTTTACATATTAGCGGGAATGAATTCCAGGTTCTATTTGTGGATTAGTTAGGAGACATGTCCTGGGGCAAGGAAGAGACCGTTTACCCTGCGGCCAATAGGGTTACCCCAGGTGCATCTTAGGGTGTCCCTCCCGCCTTCAGCGCCCGGCGGCTGACCCAGGAAGGGGCGGCGGTTAAGACATGTTTGCTATAAACCTTGAAGACTGATAATGACCGCTCTCCTCCATAACGGGGCTCTGAAACATGCAAATACACGAGGGAGACGTATTGAGACGCTTGAGAGAAAGATAAACCCGGAGCAGGGCCGGGGGCTGGCCGATTATGTAGGCACTTCTGGAATTAACTCGACAGGGGACAGGACGGGAGTGGAGGGGGAGCGAGATCGTGGGACACTTACCACAATGATGTTTTCATGCTCCTGGGTGGTCAAGTTTGTATTCTGAAGGACAGAGCAGGGCAAGCCGAAGGAAGAAAAAAAACAGTATTGGAAAACGGAACATCTGCATCTCAAACTTCCAAAGGCTTTCAACCTCTCAGAGAGTCTCAATGGAACAGCTCAGGGGACCCTCAGAAGCAGGGTGCGGTGGATGAGGTATCGCAGAGACCTCCAGAACAGCCACTGTACTCTTTCTTTACTGGTTAGTGGTATGCTCTGCTTATCTCTCTCTGTCTTGGTGGATGTGGGCTTCCGTGCGTGCACATTCATTTTTCCGAATGGAGCCACAATCCGCATTCGATCCGCGAACTGGCAAGAGCAACTCCACCAAGGGTTCTGGCAGGAGCCCCGGGGTCCCAGCACCCGAGCAGTTTACAGGGCGTGGGGGGTGCCTAAGGCGTCTGTGCCAGCTGAAGGGGAAGGAATTTAGCAACTGCCCGAGGGAGGACCTGGGCGAGGGCTGCCTTCCATGTGTCCTACCGGGGATGGCCCCGTGGCCCCGGCTGTGGCATGACTCTGACCTGGTCAGGTTCTGGCTGAAACACACTCATGATCCTTAGACTCCAAGAACACAGGGAAGGATGACTTTTGGGGATCCTTTTTCTTTTTGGGGGTGTTCGTGGGGTCTGAGCAGCCTGTTTCTGGTAGGTTACTAGGCATCGGTCCCTCTGCAGCCCCAGGTAGAGGGACCCTGGTTTGGGTCTTTGCTGGCTACTGGTGACGAGCTCCCTGTGCTGCAAGCTCCGTCAGAGGGCTTTGGTGCACGCATTGCCCCGTGTTTCCTTCTGACTCTGAGACCCAGAGGTGCAGCCATGCCCAGGCACAGGAGGCTCGGCGGTGGAGGGGGGCCCTGAACCCCGGGCTGCCCTGACCCCGAAGTCTGTACTTCCAATCTTTGAGCAGCAGTGCCCGCCCCACCCGAAGGGCAGCTCCATAGTTGAGGCTGCCGTGGACAGCTCCGAAGGGACTGGCCCACCCTCTACCCCCCAGCACCTTCCCAGAAGCCCCCAGTCCTCCTCGTGCCCTTGGCAAACCCAGGATGCCGTTTTCTTTGTCCCAGTCAGCAGTGGCAGCCACGTCTTTCTGCAGGGAACCTTCTCTCTGCCAGGACCACTGCTGACCCTGAGGGACAGTGTTCACTCACAGCTGCTGCCTTTGCGGAAACACTTGAACCCAAGCTGAGTGGCCACGTGGCATGCATGGTACGACCAAGTGCAGGCAGGTTGGGCGCGCCTGGCTTGGCTTTGCCCGTGGGTGGTCTTGGAACTATTTGCCCACTCAATGGCTCTGTCCATGTTGTGCTGTCCTCTCTCTCCCAGTGGTTGGTTGGGGACACCTGGTGCTCTCCTGAGGAGGACTCAGAAGCAATTTGAGTAAGGAGAACGGAGGAATAAGCCAGCACCATGTATTCTAAGCCAAAAAGGGTGACAAAGTAAGAGGAGTCGTTTGCATTACCGACTATCCCCTCTAAAGTATTTATTAAACGCTCACTATATCTTAGGCACAGAGCTAAGCATTTGCTATTTGCCACCTGAAAAATCCTCTGAAATGGGTACTACTATTAGGCCCTATTTATAGATGAAAAACTGGGGCACAGAAGGTTTAGTGACTGGGCCGAGACCACTGAGCCCCCAAGGACAGAC
This sequence comes from Dasypus novemcinctus, assembly GCF_030445035.2. NCBI lineage: Eukaryota > Metazoa > Chordata > Mammalia > Cingulata > Dasypodidae > Dasypus > Dasypus novemcinctus. Next base: position 7,478,789 of record NC_080690.1, read on the forward strand.
TCAGGTGGGAGCCTAGCCAGCCGCTGTCTATAGTTGCCATCTCTCCATAGGCTGGAGGTCTCCGCCAGCCCTCAGCAGGAGGGAGGACCCTGCAATCCACAGCCCAGGCTGCAGCCTGGCTCACCACCTCTGGGAGCGACCCTGGCAAGCTACGCGATCTCTCCGAGCCCTTCCTCCTCTGCAAATTTCAGTACTTGCCTTGTGGGGTCATTGGGAGAAATCAATGAAAAGATCAGTTTCCCCAAGCACTTGGCAAAGTATTTGTCACACAGTAGTGCTCAAAGAAAATGCCGGTGTCCCTCCGAGAAGCACCGCTTCTCAAGGGGGCGGACGCCTGGCCTGGGTGCTGGGTTAGAGTCCCAGCTCTGTCCCTTCTGAAATGCAGTTCAATGGGGTGATGACACTGAGCCCACGCCTGGCACTCGGAAGGCTCTGCCTTCTCTTCTAAGTGCTTGTTGGTCAGCTGAGTTTGAGGTTCTTGCTGTAAAGTCCAGGAAGTGCTGCTAGGCCATGGCTAAGTGCTTAGACCATATGTGAATGGGAAAAGTCCCGGCATGCGCCAGCCGCCCTGCGCATCCTGTCCTGACAACATCCAGGTCTAGCAGAGGTGGCTGAGGCTGGCGGGGCTGAAGGGCTGTGCAGGTGGCCGTAACAGAGCCAGGCAGCCCTCAGCTGGACAGTCCAGCCTCACCATGAACCTGCCGGGGGGCCGGGCAGGTCGCTTGGGCTCCCTGGGCCTCCATTTCCTCAACTATAACGCAGACACAGCACGGCTCATGTCTCGGCAAGAAAGTGAGTGTTAAATGTGATGCTGTGAGCCCGACATTGGGCACCTGCCCGGCACACAGCAGGTGCTAACTAATGGTATGCTGCTTTTCACCCTCCAGGTGAGAGGCTGGCCCCGTGGCTGATCTACTGGGCCTCCTTCCCTTGGGCACGCGCCCATCTTGGCCTCAGAAGTGCCGGTCTCGGATGCGGCTCCTTCCCTGCTGGGGTTCCAAGGCTGGGCTGGCACCCCGCGCATGCTGCCCTCTGCTCCTCCGCCTGTGACCCTCCCTGCGGGCTGGAGACCCCACCATCCAGCTGACCCAGGGGCCTGTGCAGCAACCACGGCCGATGGGCAGCCGGGGCCTGCGGAGGTGGTGTTCTTGGTGGTGGGGGCCTGTGGGGGAGCGGGGGGAGCTACCCAGGAAATGGAGGTGCTGGAGGAGCGGGGGCGGGGACAGAGGCAGCTCTCTGGTGCTGGGGTAAAGTCTACACCGGCCGCCGTGGAGCCCAGTGTCCCGGGGGGGCCAGGCGGGAAGTAAATGAGCGCTATTCCGGTTTGCCAAGGGCTTGGATAGCACCGGGAGCCTTGGCGAGGCAGCAGCGAGCAGCCCGCCTGCCGCCAGCCCAAGTGCTGGTGCGTGGAGTCCCTCCTGCCTGCCTCCCGGCTGGAACGTAACCTCCCAGGGGCAGGGGGCTCCGCTCGGCTCCAGCACCCAGAACCCCCGGCCAAGCAGGCCGGGCAGGGTGTCTAACGGGGCGCTTTGCGGTGCCAGCCGCACGCCACGGCCAGGCTCGCTGCTTCTAAAGAAGGCCTGGAAGTTCTGCTTTGCTGTGGAATCCCCTGCTCTTAAAAGTCCTGCCGGGGTGGCTGGGGCAGAGTGCCCAGTCGGCCTGGACCCCGGGGGCTGCAGCAGGGCCGGTGCCAGGGAGGTAGAGGTGGAGCCAGCCCCACGGCTCCAGGAAGGGGCATCTGGGGGCTGTGCGGCCTGCGCCCTCTCAGGAGGGGATGGGGACCTCTGCAGGCAGCGCCTGGAACCTGGGGTCCCACAGCTGCTGCCGCAACCCCCTGCAGCCCACCCTCGGCCTGAGACCAGCACCCGGAGTCCCGCCCCCGAGCCCTGGTCGGTCTTGGGGCTCAGCTGGGGCTGGGCGGCCACGACGCCCCCTTCAACCTGCCTGCCACCCTGGCCCGCCCTGCTGGACGCCCTGGAGGCAAGTCCCCTTCTCCACCGCCACCTTCCCCGCCTAGGATCACCCGGGCGGGGTGGGGACTCCATACACCAGAACCGAATCCCATGGGCGCCTGCATCCGGGTGCCGGGCGGGGGCTCGGTGGAAGCCGGGGAATTCGCTTCCGAGCGCGGGGAAGGGGTGCGTGGAGCCGGGGACGCGCGTACCTCTGAGAGCAGTTTTGAGACGATCTCCAGGGGCGCCTGGTTGATGGAGTCGTCCTGCAGGGGAGACGCCAGGGCCATGTCCACCAGGGTCCGGATCTCCTTCAAGACCACCTCCCAGCGGCTCGGGTTGCTCAGGACTTTCTTGTATTTGTAGATCTTTTTCTGGGCGGGGGAGACAAGGAGACGAGAGCATGTGACCGAGGCGCGGAGATGAGAGGACCAGAGGCCTTGGGCGGAGAGGGACGGCGCTGGGGGGACCCGGCCCGGCCCCCCGGGGCATCCAAGCCCTGCCCGAGGCTCCTTGGGACTCCTGGACACGAGAAGACCGATTTCCCACACTTTCCCCAAAAAATTTAAAAAAAGAAAACAGAAAAACAGAAAAAAAAAGGCATGCGATGCCTCTTGGGATCGCGTCTTCTGCCAAACTCTGACTCCCCACGTACTCAAACACAGTAAGGGTGGGCACCCCCCGCCCGCCCAACGCCTCCCTTGGACCTGAGGGCCCTTTTCTGCTGGTGTTTGCTCATCCGGGCCCTAAGAGGCCCCCGCGGAGGGCTGCGTTCAGCCAAGACACCCGCCGGGCCGGGTGCCGTCAGCGCCAGCGGCCCCGGGCGCCAGGTGGGACCAGCACCCACCTGGCGAGGAGGGCGGGGGCACCCTCACCTTCACTCGGGCGCCGGGTCCAAAGCCTTGAGCGGCCGGGGCGCGGGCCACCAGCTCGATTTGAACCCCGGCGAGGCCCGCCCTCTGACGTCATGGAAACAGCCCCCCCCCCCCCCCCCGGCCGCCGCAGTCCCCCCACCGCCCCGGCGCGGCCTGGCCTGCCTGGGAGTTTCTCCTTCCAACTGGATGAGCTCCTTCATTAAGTGCTCTGCTCCCGGGGGAAGACCTAATTTTAGCGTGGCCGTGCCAGCAGCCAGCTGGGGTGACAGGTCACCATCTCTGAATGAGGGCCGGGGAGGGGGAGGCGGCGTGGCCCCCGCTCGCCCCGGAGATTTGAACAGAAGCCTGTGAGCCTCCTGGACGCAGCAGGCTTGGGACCGAAACCCTGAAAAGAAGTATTTGGGGGACACAGGACCACTGGGCACGGAGCGAGGCGGCCCGGCGGGGCGGAGGACAGGCTCTGGGGTCCCAGGAAGTACCACCCCCGCCGCCTCGCCCCCCTCCTCTGCGGCCTGGGCCAGAAATCCCCTCGCGGGCTCTTCCCACGCATGACCTTTAGGAAGCCCGGGGCTCGGCGCCCCACGCCACCTGTCAGTCACCTCCGCTGCTGGGAGGTCTGGCGGAAGCGCGAGGCAAGTGCGGTCAGGTGGGTGTCCATGGAGGGGCACACGGTGCGGGCGGTGACGACGACGGGGGCCTGCCCTCAGCTCTCGTTCTGAGGACGGGACGCGCCAGGCCACCGAGGCCCTGCCGGACGTGTCCCTGGCCCCCTCCCGGTTGACCCTGGCACTGTGAGCCAGCAGGCACCGTCCCCACCTCACAGCCAAGGCGCTGCAAGGCACAGGGCGTCCGAAGTCGGGCGCGGCGCGGGCGCTTCCCGGGGCGGGGACCCAGTCCAGCTCAGAAGCGTGAGTGCTCCTCCGAGGCCTGCAGCCTGCGGACTTAGTCTACGACCGGAGAACTGTTTAATTTTCAAATGACCGTGAAATGGTCACAGAAATGCACTGTCTACTTGGCCCCAAAGAAAACCACAAGGATCCGGAGCCACGTCCTCCCCAGCAGATCCTAGATTTGACTGTGATCTAGGCTCTAAGCGCCCTCTCTTGTGACCAGCTGCAAGTCCCGTACTTTTGAAAGAACAATGACTTATTATTTTTATGAATATGAGGCATACTCATTATAAAAGAGCCAGGCCATACTGGAAGGCACAAAGAAGGGCAGAAATGAGAAGAGGCCTCGAAAATCCGATGTCAGAAATAACCGTCGTCAATACTTGGCAAACGTCATCCCAGCCGACCCCTACTTAAACCTCGCCGAGTGCAGCCGGCCAGCCTGCTGGGTGGCGGGTCCTGAGCACGCTCTGACCCCCACATGCAGATGTCGCCCCAAAGGTAGAGGCCACGAGTCCACGGGAAGCTGCCCGGCTGAGCCACGCTGCATCACTGGCCACTCGGACGAGCCGCCTGCGCCAGCGAGCCGAGCCTCCGTGCGTCCTTGCTTAGGAGACGTCCACGGACAACCCTCAGCGGCCACCTTCAGAGGGCGGCCCGGGCAGTTGCCACAAGGGCCACTGGCGAATGAGCACCAACTGTGCGCCAGCCCTGGGCTGAGCATGGTAGGGGCTTGGCTCGTTTAATCCCGCCATCACCCTAAGAGCTGGGGCCTCATCATAGGCTGAGCCCCCCCCAGAAGCAGACCCTGAGGCGAGGGGCCAAAGGTGGACGGTTGATTCAAGAAGTGACTGTAGGAAACCACAAGGTGGGGGTGGGGGAGGGGAGCAGGACTGGAGGAGAAGGCCGTGACCGACAGGGCGCCATCGGGCTTGGAGAGGTGGGCGACGGGCGCTCGGCCTCGCCGGGGAACTCCGGGAGCCAGTGCCGGGCAGCCTTAGGGTTGACCCACCCAAGGGGCGAGGAGACAGGGCGCATCGCCACCGGTGCTGCCTGTCACTGGTTGAGGCCTGCTTCCGGGGCATTCTCTCTAGGACTCCAGGCCCGAGTGATTCCAAAGCCAGAGAACACTCGGCCCAGGGCAGCGAGTGACGGGCGCTCACCGTGCAGAAGGGTGCAGGAGGGTGCAGCGCTGCCGGGACTGTCGGTGGCCTCTGCACAAAAGAACAGCAAGGCCCCTTGAGGTTAAGTGACTTGCCCAAAGCCACAGAGCTAGAAAGGGAGGCTCAGGGTGCAAAAGTGGCTGACTCTAAAGTTCTTGCTTTTTCTGTCACATTGGCAGGACCAGTGGGGAGTTGAGTGGAGAGGTAGGGATGGAGAGGGAGGGGTGGAGAGGAGAGGTGGAGAGGGAGGGGTGGAGAGGAGAGGTGGAGAGGGAGGGGTGGAGAGGGAGGGGTAGAGAGGGAGAGGTGGAGAGGGAGGGGTGGAGAGGGAGGGGTGGAGGGGGAGAGGTGTAGAGGGAAGGGTGGAGACAGAGAGGTGGAGAGAAGAGGTGGAGAGGGAGAGGGGTGGAGAGGAGGGGTGGAGGTGGAGAGGAGGGGTGAAGGGGGAGAGGGGTGGAGAGGAGGGGTGGAGGGAGAGAGGGGTGGAGAGGAGGGTTGGGGAGAGGCAGTAGAGAGAAGGAGAGGAGGGGTGGAGACTCCAAGAGGTCAAGAAAGCCTGGTGGTGTGGGGCAAGGCCCAGGGACAGATCCAGAGGCCAGGGGACAAGAAGGTGGAGGAACCACAGGGAAGACCCAGAAGCCTGGGTGGGGGCTGGTGGGAACAGCAGGTGGAGATGGGGCAGCAGCGGGGAGAAGGCATGTCCAGGACCAACAGGGGCTGAGTCACCCATGGCAGGTGACAAATTAGCATGTTTCACCCAGGAATCTGGGGAGCTCAGCGAGCAATGAGTCATGGTGGCACTGGGACAGAGGTGCTCAGCCCCTCACTGTGCGACGCGGCCTTTTCCCTGGCCCACACTGCCCAGAGTGGCCGAGCACGGCGTTCCGGGGCCACTGGGTTCTTCAATGGACTGCCTGTGGGTGGACAAAGGGTGACACAGATGTTCTGGAGAAAGGCTCTGGCTGAAGGCAAACTACAGAAGGGGCAAATCTGGCCCCCAGCCTGATTTTGAACAGTCAGGAGCCAAGAATGGTTATGCCTCTTTTACCTTTTGAAAACAAAACCAAACAAAACAAAGAAGGTGTGTAGAAACCGAATGTGGCTCACAAAACCCAAAGTATTTACTAGCTGGCCCTTTACAGAAAAAGTTTGCTGATTCCTGGTTTAAAAGGTCAGATCCCAGCCTGGGAAAAAGCACACAGAAAGATACGCAGCATCATTTGTCATCAGGGAAATGCAAATCCACGATGAGCTGTCTCTTCACACTCACCAGGATGGCTAGAATCAAACCGACAACCCATACAGCTAGTGGGGCTGTGGAGGAGCTGGGACCCCCGCGCAGGGCTGGTGGGCACGTAAAATGGTGCAGCCGCTTTGGAAAACAGTGAGGGCAGTTCTTAAAGAGTGAAACATAAATTTATCATGACCCAGCAATTCTGCTCCTTGGAAACTACCCGAGAGAAATAAAATTATACGCCCACACAAAGACACGTATGCGAATGTCTGCAGTAGCATTATTCATCATTGTCCCAAACTGGAGATAACCCCAATGTCCCTTAGCTGATAAATGGAAAAAGAGAACACTGTGTGGCCACACAGTGGGGTAGAATTCAGTCATAAAAACGACCAGATTCCTCCGACAGGCCACGATATGGAAGAACCTCACAAATAGTATGCTAAGTGGAAGAAGCCAGATGCAAAAGACCACATATTTTACAAAAAGGCCAATATACAGAGACAGAGAATGGAGCCATCCATTGCCTGGGGCCGGGGTGGGGGCGTGGTGGGGGCTGGTTGCAAACAGGCACCAGGGCATCATTTGGTGGGACGGAAATGTTTGAAAACCAGATAGTGGTCGTGGCTGCAGGACTCTATACATTTACTAAAATCATGGATTCATACACTTACAATGGGTGAGTTTTATGGCGTGGAAATGATACCTTGGGGAAGCTGTTTAAAAAAAAACAACCCAACTTAGGGAGGTAGAGGGGGGCATCAGATCAAGCCAGAGGTAGTACTGCAGAGTGGTCAGGGGCACAGGTACAATCAGCAGACTTCACTTATTAATAAAACCCACGTTCCAGTTCGTCTGTCTGTACATCCACCCACCCATCCAGTCATCCAGCCAAGACAACAGGAAACCATCTACTACAGCGCGCCAAGCTCACTAAGGATACCTGGTGACAAGCAGAGAGGCCCGGTGTTCATGGAGCCGGCGGCCCGTGACCTGCACCCTAGTTTCCTTCTGGACAGTGGGGTGAGAGCGCCCGCCGCCAGAGGCCTGCCGTGTCGGTTCCCCGAGGCAACATGCACACAGCTGCCGGCCCGCTCCGGCCAGCCTGCAGCTCCCAGCACCGCCACCTACCAGCTCCTGCGAATGCGTGGTCCAGAGCAGCTGGGGCTCAGGCAGGCTCCCGCCGTCCGTGACTGCACCCCCGGCCCCCGGAGCACAGAGCTGCCTGCTCCCCGCCTGGAAGCGGCAGTCACTCCAAGGCCGTCCTCGCCCGCTCTGCTTGTCGCGGAAGGGACGTTACCTGGGCAACGCCCGCCATCGCTCTGGTAACTGCTCCCGCAGCAGATCAACCACAGGCGCCTGGCTGCTCAGGTCTCCGAGAGCGGAGCTCCTCAGCCCCTGCACGGGAGACAGGCTGCTACTGGGAACGCACCCCTAGCCGGGAGAGGCGTGCCTTGGAAGGTACTGGAAACATGCCTCCCGGCGAGGGCTGCTGCTCTGGTGTTGGCGGCAGCTGCACGCCTGCAAGCACGCATGCTCCCCGCCCCCAGGAAACGCTGCTCGGGTGGCTCTGTGCAGCTGCGGGGTTAGGGGACCCCGCACAGAGAAACGAGCAGAGGAAGGACTGGACTGGCTGGTACAACCTCTTTCCAGGGCAGGCCCCGAGGCTGTGCTGCAGGTGACCTCACAGGTAACTTAGAGAAAATGACGTGCGACTCGAGATTCAGTGATTCGGTCACACCGGGCACACGTCAAGTGGCTGGATGGCGCAGGTCTGGAACATTCCATCATTGCAGACAGTTCTACTGGGCAGTGCTGCTGTAAAGGCTCGCAGTCTCTTCCGTCGCCATGGCCCCAGGGCCCCAGCAAGGAACCTGTCTCTGATCTCTCCCTGACCATCGGTCAATGCTAATTTGCTGGGACCACTGTATGTTGACCCTCACCAGCTCATGAGCTGGATTGCCCAGAGGCTTAGCCCCCAGAGAGAACCCACACTGCAGGTCCCCCTCCCACTGCCAACCCGCCAACTTCCTCTAAGGTCTACACGTGGTCCCTCACCCCGTGGGCCCTGCACACCCCAGAAGACGACTGCCTGGTTAACTCCTCCGGCTGCCCTGACTTGTGGACAGGGGCCCCTCGACCTCCCGATGCCATCAGGACCCCTGGGCTGTGGATGCCAGCCTGCCCTGCAAGTCACCCTCCCGGCCACGCTGGTGGGGCATTTCCGGCCTTCTCTCCGGTTCTCCAGAGTGGCTTCCTTAAATCCTTTCAGCGCCAAGGGGGGGTCGTCCTTTGCCTTCAGATGCAACTTGAGCCTGACTGGCCCACGTGTGACACCCCCAAACAGCCAGTCCGGACCCCGGGTCTTAGTCATCGACTTCGGACCAGCACGTAACCTCTCAGCACCCCCCTTGCATCCGCACAGAGACCCCAGGGGTCAAGTGCAGCTCCCGAGCTCACTCCAGGTGCCTACGCTTCTGCGCGATCTGGCTCCCACGGCCAGACCCTGGGCCTTGGCCATGATTTGTCAGGCCGGTGGCCAGGATCGCCCCGGGAACAGCGCCCATTTCCGGGGAGACACCCGTGTCCTCAGCACCAGGGCAACTGGCGGGCTTTCATCAATCCCAGTTCAACGAGGAGATATTTAACAAGAAGTAGACATCCTCCAAACTGACTTTTAAAGAAATATTATAAATGCACATTCCAATTTGGGGGGGGGTGGCGGATTATAGATGAGGCCTTGGGGGCCAACGACCTCCTAGGATTAGATGGAATGCTCTTTTTCCCTCTCCAATTGGGGTCTTTCCTAGCCCCCGGGCTTGGAAGGGGCAGCCCCCACCAGTGCCTTCAGGAATCATGAATCAAGGGCCTGCCCAGGGGTTCCGGGACTGAGAACCAGGCCCCAGCAGGGACCAGGGGGCTGTCGTGCTTTTCACTCATAACGTTTACCTTTATTGAGGTAAGGCTCATGTAGCATGAAATCACCCACGAGCCGTTTAGAGTGTGCAGTGCAGTGGCATTTAGTACTCACTCGCTAGATCCCCGGTCTGGTGCCAAGGAAGGCTGCCGCCTCAAAAGGAAACCCCACGCCCCTTAGCAGTCACCCCCGCTGCCCTCGGCCCCCGCACCCGCGAACCTGCTTTCTGTCTTTCTGGATTTATGTGTTCTGGAATTTCACATCACTGGACTCGCACACTACCTGTCCTTTTCTGTCTGGCTTCTTCACAGCAGAACGTTCTCTGGCCATGCTGTGGCAAGTTTCACGCTTCCTTCCTTTCCAGAGGGAACAGTCATGCATGCTGTGGACACAGCCTGTTCTGTCTCCCTCCTCAGCTGACGGGCCTCTGGCTGCTTCCCCCTCGGCCACCCTCAGCGGTGCTGCTGGGGACGTCGGCACTGGCGTCTGCCACCCTGCCCTGGCCTGTGGCTGCATGGGACCAACGTAAGGTGCACTGCAGGGCAGGACGGGGTGTAAAGGGCCCCGCAGGGCCCAGTTTAGCTGCCTCTGGATGAATTAACCAACGAGTACTTTCCCGGGACTCATTTCTTTCAGGATGCTGAGGGACACCTATCCTGGGTGCGGGGGGAGTGGAGGGACGCACACAAAATGCGGGAGATGGAGCCCCCGCCCATGCCCAGCACACGCTGCTCTTATCAAATTGCCGGTTATGGTACCTGCTGCCCAGGCTCGAGGAGTGCCGCCCCCTCCCCAGCAACCGGCCTGTGAGGGGCTGTGGCGAGTGGCCCAGGGTATCACCGTTAACACTTTGGTGGGCTTGGCCAGGTCCTTGCAAAGCACTTTACGTACAACCTCTTTGTCCTCAAATCACACAACGAGGTGAGTCGTAGAACTGCCCCCCTTTTACAGATGGGGAAACCGAGGCTGCGAGAAGTTAAGTCACGGTACTGTAAGAGCCAGAGTTGGCGTGGGGACCGCGGTCTGGCTTTGGATCCCCACCGCCTGCCCGCTGGCGTCCTGAGGTTGCCAGCGCTGCCCCTGCCCGCTGCCCTGCACGTTGGAGGCTGGCGCCCGGCCTCCTCGGCTGCCCAGGGTCAGCATCAGACCCGCTGCCACTGGGCGCCCAGCCGACGTCTGCCCAGAAGGCTGGCTCCTGGGGAGACGGGCAATTTGCTTGAATGAGGGGAAAGAGCCTGAGCGCTCGGGCCCCTAAGTGCCCACCAGAGGCGGCCGCCCCGAGTCATTGCTGCTTCCAAGGAAACGGCGGGAGCACAGGCGCTGTGTCTTGCTCGGCCGTCTCTGGGGCATCGGCTGGTTGCCCGGGTAACCGCGCGCCTGGCTGGCGAGGAGATCGGCGGGCTGTGGTGCCAGGCTCCCGGCTGGGTACCAAATCCTATCTGGTACTCCAGGGCCTGCGCCAGCCTTTGTAAGATCCAATCATCGCTGATGCCATTTTACTGCATTTCGAGAAATTGTTATGTGGCCGTTTTCCTCCCAGGGCTACGAACCGCTTCGGGGCAGGAATTAAGCTTGGTGCCTCAGTCCTCTGTTTCTTCCCCGTTTGGCCCCACGACTGGAACTGTGTAGGGCACGTGGAAGGACAGTGATAAGCAGAAATAATGGCTAACCTGTGCAGAGGGCTCACACCCCGCAGGTGGGGCAGCGGATGCTTCTTGAGCTTTAACGTGGGTACAGACCACCTGAGGGTCTGGTTTAAAACGCAGAGTCTGACTCAGTAGAGCTGGGGGAGGGGGCGGCAGGGAGTCTGTATTTGTAAGTAGCTTCCAGGTGAGACTGGAGGCTGCTGGACGTTTTAACCCGTGCCTGGTTTACCCCTCCCTGTGAGGTGGACCCTGTCCTCACGTTCCAGGGGAGGCTCTGAGAGGCGAGGACCTGGCCTGGGGGCTCAGAGCCGGGAAGCAGCCATACAAGCACGGAGCGCAGGAGGCCGGGTCCTCAGGCACGCCGGCACCCCGTCAGTCCTCTTACTTTACGAAGGCGGTGGCCAAGCAGCCGCCAGCACCCAGGCTCTCGGCACCCCCTCCCAGCTTGTCCTCAGCTTGTGATTCTCGGGTTTTCTCTCCCTGCGGGGAGAGCTGAACGTCCCGGCTTCTTCTTGCTCCCTTGGGGCACAGAAATGCTGGCATTCTTTCTCCAGCCCAAGGCCACCCCCGGCCCAGTTCTCGATTGCATAAGCCCCTGGTCTGCAGCCGCCACACCTGGTCACCTGCATCACCCGTGATGTCAGGAGGACCCCTGGCCTCACCTGGGGGCCCAGGGAGGCTGCAGGGGCCCTGCCAGGAGAATTACGGCAGGGACGTCAGGACAGGGCCGGCGTGGAGTCCTTGGCAAAGAGGAGCCATCGGGGGAGGGGTGCAGGGTGCAAGGAGCCCCTTTCCTTCCCTGAGGGTCCCACAGGAGGCAGCAACAGCACCCAGCCTAACGCCGAGGCCAGGGCGCGGCTGCAGCCACCACACAGGGCTTCCCGGGCCTGGCTGCACGCTAAAACCAGCCGGGGGCCGGAGCCGGGGGCCGCCCCAGCCCAATCGCAGGGGACTGGGGGGTGGGAGATGGACGCCGGGCCTCAGCACTTCTTCCAGCACTGGTCCTCCTGGCGTCCCCAGGTGACCGGCACTGCCGCTGGAGCCTTCCCACCAGCCCCTGGGGCAGGAGGCAGGACCACAGCACAGAGGCCAGCGGCCCTGCCCCGGCCCCTCTGGCTTCAGGTCCCCTCATCGTCCTGAGCAGGCGCTCGCTCTGCTCAGGACGTTTTGCCCACAGGCCCAGCCCCAGGAGAGCCCTCGGAAGACTCGGAGCTTCCCGGGGCCCTAACCCGAGGGGCGGCCGTTTCACCCAGGACCCTGTCAGGCCGGGGCGCGCCCTGTCCCAGCGGAGCGGACCTCCTCTCGCCCTTGAGCGCCCCCCCATCCTGCTGAACCCCTCTGAGCAGCGGCCAGACGCCTGGCCCGCTCCTCCCCGAGCCCCCAGAAGGCTGAGCTGTGTGGGCCTGAGGCAGGCACCCGCTGAGGAGAAGCCCTGCCTGTTGGGCCCGGGACAGGCTGCGGGAAGGCGGGAGAGGGAGGCGACATTCTCACGTGGACGCGTTAGGGTGAGGGAGCGCTCGCTGAGGAGGAGGACGGTGAGGAGACGGGAGGTGACAAGGGGGGTGAAGAAGGTCCCCTCCGTGTGCCTGCCTCTGCAGACAATCAAGACTCGGGGGGCCTTGACCGAACTCCCAGGCACATCCTCTCCACGACGCTACAGCTGGCGGGGGGAGGCCAAGGGCTGCCCGACATCCTGCTCCAGCAGGCTGTGGCTTATTAACTAGAGGGGAGGAGGGCTGTGGCTGGGGACCCGGTCCTCAGAAGAGGAACTTCCACCAGCTGTCCTCGTCAGATTAGCTGCCACGGAGCTGAGGCCTCCCGAAAGCTGTGCCCACATCAAATTCCTGGGCCCTGGGAAGGCGGCCTTATTTGGAAAGAGGGGCTTTGTGGAAGTGACTAAGGAAAGGATCTTTCGTGTTTTTATTTTTCAGGAGGTACCAGAGATTGGACCAGGACCCCCTACAGGGGAAGCAGGTGCTCAACCACAGGAGCATCCTCTGCTGCCCGTAAAGGATCCGAAGACGAGGAGATGATGCTGGAGTGTCTGCAGGGGCCCTGAGTCCAATGACAAGTTTCCTTAAAGGAGACAGAGAGGGCCTCTAGGGGCAGCCGGAGTGGGGAGGCCCCGTGAAGACGGAGGCAGCGATGGAGAGAGGGGGCTACAGGCCAAGGATTGCCGGAGCCCCCAGAAGAGGCAGGGAATGGATTCTCCTCTGGAATTTCTGGAGGAGGGCAGGGTGCTGGCTCCTCCACCAGGAACGTCTGACCTTGAGAGCTGAGGCAATCACCTTCCGTCCTTTCAGGCCACTGGGCTGACAATTGGTTGTTAGGGCAGCCCCAGGGCAATTCCAGGCTCCCTAACCACCCCGGGCTCAGCACAGCTGCTATCAAAAACCAGCAGCCCCAGGCGCCTCCTACCCCCCCAGTTCCAGGCTCTGCCCTCCCATCCCCCAGCCCGCGTTCAACAGAAGCCGAGGCCAGGCGGTGTTCCAGGGAGCCCATGGTAATGGCCTTAGACTGGGCCCAGCTACTGTTACAGTCTGGGTGGCTTCAGGTGAATTACATCACTTCTCTGAACCTTAGTTTCCTCCTCTGTAAAATGGAGCTAATGGTAGCACCTGTGCCTCAAGGCACTGCAGAGAGGATTGCAGGAAATTAGCTCCTGGGCGCAGAAGCAGAGTCATGAAAAGGACACTTTGAGGAAACACGTGGGTGACTAGAAGCCCCCAGAATGTCCACCGGTGTAAAAACGCTTAAAGAAGCCACAGCCCTTCCTTTGGGGCAGTCCTATTGCCAGGGCCTGACTCACGCCCCGTAAGGAGGCGTCCAGTCCTGACCCCGGCCCTGGGCGAGAACCCAGCAGTAAGCTGGACCCGCGGAGCTGACCGCCGGCACGGTGTGGACTTGCGTGCGGACAGGCCCTCGTTCACACGAGGCCACACTGAGTCAGCAGGCCGTATGCCATGTGGCTGAAGTCCTAACGAGCAAGGGAAGTCTGGGCGCAGAAGTCAAGGAGCCGGCGGAAACCAGAGGGGCAGGTCCAAGGAGACGGGCCCGTGGCGGCGGCGGGCCGGAGGCTCCAGATCCGGGAGGAAGCGAGTCCTGCCAAGCCCTCCGCGCCAGCCTTCCAGCCTCCCAAACCGGGGGGCAACTCCCGTCTGCTGTTCAAGCCAAGCCATTGTGTGGATGCGTCGCAGCAGCCCTGGCAAACCGGCGCAGCGAGACGGCAGGTAAGGGGAACGACGTCGAACTAAAGACCTGACGGGGCTTCCATCTGTATGGCGCACCGTCAAGTGCAGAAGCAGTAACATGCGGAAGCTGTTTTTACATGCACGGATCTGTGGGTGGAACACACAGGGCACAGGGGCAGGACAGACAGCGGCCGGCAGCTCTGCTGAGGAAGGACCACGGGGAGGGCCCCGGTGGGGGGCGGGACGCAGCTTTAGCTGCCATGTCTCCAATTTTTGTAGGAAGCCGTATCTGTGTATTGCACAATTAATTAAAAATAAGAAAAATAAATGGGGGGAAATCCCCAAGGATTTCAGAATTTGGGACCATCACAGAGGTTGTACTGGACCTTCAACAGAATCCTCACGTTGTTAGGATCTCATACTCTTAGAGGGAGCCAGAAGTTATCTTAGACCCCATTATTTTGGACTTTTTCAGTGTTCTAGTAGATTGTCTGAGTTTTGAAATAAAAAACGATCTTAGAAATTTCTGAATTGTTCAGAACAGTGTTAGGAAAGAGAGCAAAGAGCCAAAAGGGCCATCACTGGCCTTGCACGGTTTTCTTCTGGTGACAATCACTGCACAGATTCTCCTTGTGCATGAACACACATGCACACACAGGCACACACACACACACACCCAACGCATACCTGTAGAAAATGTTAGGTCAGACCACACATGTTGTTCTGAGTTTTTGTTCTGTTTCTGTTTTAACCTCACCTCTGCCCCCATGCTAGAAGCCGTGCTAACCTAAGGGCTCTATCAGGAGTCAGCAAGCTGCTTCTGTAAAGGGCGCTGTGCGCCAGGCAGACTGCTGCGGCTCGGCTGAAGCCAGAACGGGTATGGCTGTGTGAAGAAAGGAAAACCTGTATTTACAAAGACGGGGCAGACTAGTTTGCCAATGCCTGGTATGTATCATTTCGTACATTTCTCATCATCGGATATGATCAAATACAAATACAGGGAGAGATGGCTCTGGTCCTCAGTTTTTGCTGTGGCTCTGATCCTCATTGCCTTTGACACAAACGGCCCGGCGGTGAGCCTGTGTCTTTGCAACCTGCTTTCCTCCCTTAACACCACCTGGCCGTGCAGGCCTTCCTAGGCTATCCGGTTTTTTTTTAAGCCACCGCTAACATCACTTGGCAAAGAGAGGGCATAAATGCCAAAAGTCAGAGCGACACGAACCCAAGTCCTCCAGCTTGAGCTCCGCCGTGTGTCCAAATCCTCTCTGGTCTTCCTGGCATTGGCCATGAGCTTTGGCCCCCAAGTCCTCCCAGGGGTCCGGCCTCTCTGCTCAGGGACACTGCCTGCCCCCTCAGCCCAGTTTGCTCTCCCAAGGCCCAAAGAACTTGGTCCACCTTCCCTCCCCCGGCTTTCACAAATCAAGGGCTGGTGCCCAGTGGCTCCCTAGTTTTAAACGTGACATAGTATCTCACACCCAAGGCAGGGAAGAGACCCCATGCTTAAAAAGGAAAGTTTAGGAAGGGACCGACTTTTCCAGCGACCAGTGACATTACAGCATTGGAGCTGAACTTGAACTCCATCACAAAGGCCGCGGCAGGGTCTTTTACACAAAGGGCATTAATATAAGGCGGTACCTTCTGAGAAAGCATTCCTGATGAATAGCAACCCACCAAATAAGCTGAAAACCAAAATGCAAGTACTGTACCAGAAGCTGCTCAGCTGCTCTTCCTCGGCCTGGCTGCAGGGGCTCTCCCTGCCCTGGAATGTGCCGCGCACACAGCGGTCTGTTTCCTTTGGGTCTGATCAAGGGAAGTGTCTCTACCCCAAATAAGGACTTCCCTTGCTCAGCCTCAAGTTGGCAACATGTCAGTGGGGGCCTCTTGTTTAAACCAGAAGTTCATCCAGTGTGGGGAGGATTTCGGGGGCATCTGATCTGTTGGTCTCTTTTGTCCGGGAAGCCTCCAATTCCTGGCCAGGCCGCCTCCTCAGGGCTCCTCCAGGGGGCCAGGATTTATGAGCACCCTGGACAAGGAGCCAGTTCCCCAGTAAATTTACTTACTGCCGGTCTCCACTGTGCCCCTGAATGGGGGATAAGGCACACCCCTGCCTTCCCAACGGGGGGATTATGGTTAGAGGCAGGTGGTACGTGGGGGCTGGTGGGAAGGGGCCCTCCTTGGCCCGGCATGCTGAGGCCAGGCCCAGGGCAGACCCCGGGAGTGTGGCTGCGATGGTGTATCCTAAGTTACCTGCACAGATGGAGGGGGGTCTGGCAGGGCCATCCAAACACTCTGGAGAAGTTCTCAAGTTTGCTTGATCTCAAGCTGTGAGCGATTCAGGTCTAAAAGAAGCAGAGGTGGCTTTGGACCTGGGTTTGAATTCTGGCTCACACATGGGAAAGTGACCTAACCTCCTGGGGACTCTCCTCCCTACAGACACTGTGAGGCCTAAGGAAGACAGCCTGGATAAAGTGGAGGGAAAAGAGCAGGTTCCCAAGAATGCTTGTTCCTCTTTCCCCTTCTTCAAGCCAAGGCGGTGGTTCTCAAACTCTGGCACGGAAGATGCGTGAAAAGTTGTATTTCTAATAAGCTCCCGGGTAACGCAGACGCTGCCGGACTGGACCACACTTTAAGAACCAATGGGGGAAGCGGATGTGGCTCAACGAACAGAGCGTCCGCCTACCACATGGGAGGACCTGGGTTCAAACCCAGGGCCTTCTGACCCGGGTGGTGAGCTGGCCCACGCACAGTGCTGATGTGCCACGGAAGGGTGTCCCCCGTATAGGGGAGCCCATGCACAAGGAGCGCGCCTGGTAAGGAGAGCTGCCCTGCGCAAAGAAAGCGCAGCCTGCCCACGAGTGGCGCCGCACACACGGAGAACTGATGCAGCAAGATGACGCAACAGAAAAAGGAGACACAGATTCCTGGTGCGGCTAAGAATACAAGCGGACACAGAAGAACACACAGCGAATGGACACAGAGAACAGACAACAGGGGTGGGGAAGGGGAGAGAAATAAAAAAATAAAAAAATCTTTAAAAAGGAAAAAAAAGAACCAATGGGTTATCGGTTCAAAATCACTGGGTCGTTAGAGGCCAAGGGGCCTGGGGCGAGATAAGGACATTCTAGACAGGAAATTCAATGCAGCTTTGACAGGGGCCTCGAGGGTCACGAACCGAAACGGTCAACCCAGGCCTGCCTACCTGGTCAGCGCTGAGTGGTCCCGGCCGCCCGGGGAGCTCTGCAGGGCCCTGCGCTCCTGTGCGACTGTGCCAGCTGGAATCACATCAGCCTGCTCTTCCAGAGGCTCCTGTTTTCCCAGCCCTATAGGACCCAGAGCCAGCAGGTCCCACCTGGGGTGGCCTCAGGGTCCCCCTAATTGAGGGTGTTTGTTCCAGGGCTTTTGCCAAACTGTGGGTTGTTTGTAAGAGAGCTTCAGGGTCCTCTGGGGGGCAGGGTGCTGGGTCAATTAGCACTCTCCCAAACACCTCGCCCCAGGGCTGAGCTGGCCGCCCCCTGGGCATTTGCGGATGTCTGGGTGAGGTAAGGGCTAATCCCCGAGGCGGGGGAGGCGCTGCTCTTTTCTAAGGCTCTGGCCTGTGTCCCTGCGGATGGGCTGAGAGGACACCTGGGGGGGAACCGAAGCCCCGCCCGCCACCCCCCCCCCCAAGGACCACCAGCTCTACCCAGCACCTCCTCCCAGGGGCCGTGCGACCCCTCGGGCCGTGGATGGGCCCCCTGTGGAACAAAAGGACTTCCCGCTCAAGAAAAGACCTCACACTTATTTTTTAAAAAAACTTCTTTAAAGAGAGAAAAAGAGAGGAGGAAAAGAAAACTGCTTTAAAGGGCAGAAAACAAGTCCACCCGCAAACTGTTTACGTGAATAAAAACTTCCTTTTGTGGCTCAGTGACTCATGAGCCCCCGGCCAAAAGTACGTGGGTGACACACGAATGCTCTCGTCCCCTCTTCCTTGCCTGCAGGAAAAAAAAGCCACAAAGGCCACTTTTTGGCAGTTTTGTGACTGGGAGCTGGGTGTAGCGTTTCCGAGGCACAGGAGAGGCATTTGGCCTGGGCGGGTCCTGGAGACCCCCTGGCCTCACGCTGCCCCACTGTGGGGGGCTGGGGAGCGGCGGGCTGGGGCCGGAGGGGGCAGTGAAAGGCCTTGGGGTGCCCGGGGGAGGGTCAGGCAGCAAAGCTCCTCCCACTGCCGCTGGTCCCCGAAAGGCGCTCAACAACTGTGTTGCCTCTCAGGAACTCGGTTTCCCCGTTTGGAAAACAGGGTGTTTTATTGCAGGACCCAATGTCCCACCCCACTTTACCCTCCTTTATCTGAATGGAAAACTATGAAACTGTAAAAAGGAATCAAACAGACCTGTGTGTGCTACTGTGAGGACTGCCATGAAATAGGACTAGAGGGAAAAGGGCGAGGAGGAGAACGGCGAGGTTCGTAAGATCTGTGTGGTGTTTATATAGAAATATTCATAAAAATCTTCCAATAGGCCACAAAAAAAACTAACAGTGACTGCCTGTGGGAAAATGGACTTGAGGGAGAAGGACACTAACTTTTAAAAAAAAGACAATAATATTATGCAACTTCATTGATCTAAATGCTAACAGGCTATCCAGAAGGGGGAGGGAGGGCGTGGAAAGGAGCCCGTGGGAATTTTCTGGAAGATGGAAATGTTCTACCTCTCCTTTTGGGTAGTGGTCATTCAGGTGACTACAAATTGTCCAGGCTCACTAGTTAAGACGTGTGCATTTTATTATATGTAAATTATAGCACAACCTTGAGGAAACCTGAAAAAGCGTTAACAGAGCTTGCATGGCTGGTGAGATTTCTTTTGTTGTTCTCTTTGTCCTTTTCAGTATTAAGAGAAAGCCCCAAACTTGATAAATGCAATTTTGAGATGTTCTCTACCTCAGGACTTTCGTGCACTGCTGCTGGTGGGAGTGTGAACTGGTATGACCACTTTGGAAAACCATCGGGCAGTGCTGACTCATGGCGAATACATACCCACGATCTGCAAGAATTTAACTCCTAGGTTCGCTCCTCGGTTACAAATAGTGGGTCTACTTGTAAGAACCCCAAACTAGCAACATGTCTCCACACTCGAATGAACAAATCAGTCAAGTAGATTCATGCCGGGGAACCCCATCCAGCAAAACGAATGAATAAATCATTGCTACGCAGAGCAGAAGATGAATCTTGTAAACATAATTTGGAGCCAAAGAAGCCAGTTAGTTCCAAAGAGTTCAGATGTATGATTCCTTTTACATCAAGTTCAAACTGAAGGCAAACAAATGGACGTTGCTAGAAGTCAGGCAGTGGTCACCGGGGGGAGGGGATGCAGTGCCTGGACGGGCTCAAGGGGGCTCTTGGGAGACCAGTCCTGCCGGTCTTGATTTGGGTACTGGGTGCATGGGTGTGTTCAATTTGTGAGAATTCGAGAGGTGATTTTTTTTTTTTTAATAACGTGCACTTTTCTATATGGATATTATCTTTCAATGAAAAGTACACTTAAAAAAACAAACAAAACTGCCCCACATCTCTTCCAAAGAGAACTCTTGTTGGCAAAAGCAGAAACGGACTCCAAGGGCTTGAAGCTTTGCCAAGGTCTGCCCTGCACCTGGGGCCTCAGCGACAGGGCTGGGCTCTAGCAGGCAAAGCCCTGCCCGGCCCTTCCCAGCTGCACACCTGGGCCAGCTCCTTTAGGAGAAGCCGAGGAGCTCACAGACCCTCTCGGCAGGGCCCCGGTTCCAACCCAGCTCTGCCAGTCCCTACAGTGTGCCCTTGGACAAGCCCCTCCTTCAGCATGGGCCGAATAAAACTTTGAGGAGGTTCCACGAGATTAGTAGGTGCCCAGTAATTGTTTTCTTCTCCCTCTTCTGCAAAGACGGTCCATTGGAGGGTGAACTCTCTCCCCCAAGGCTGCCCATTCCTCTGCCACTTGTTAGTTTCAATCCCCGAAGCCTCACTTGTTGTTGGCGACGGAGTCCCTGGTGACCCACAGAAGGGAGCGGGCGGTGGCGGTGGACGCCGGAGACCGTGGTTCTCGGGGGGCGCTGAGCCCCGGTGCCTGCACGGCCCCCTCCCACCTCCCGCCTGAGCACACGTGCGTGAGCCCTGCTCCCGGATCTCGGCTCCAGCCGCTACAATGCCTCCCTGCCGAGGGCCCCCCGAAATCTTGGAGTGCAACGGGGCTCCCTACCTCGTGGGGAAAGCCCCTCCATTCAGTTCTCAGTGGAATCCCTTTGATCCGTCTTAGGGGGCCATGAAGCCCTCTTTGACTGAGGGCCAGAAATTAACCTGGATGGAATTCTTACCTTTCTGCTCTGGAGAAAGTGGACATGGGGTCTGCCGGAAGGGAGTGAGGCCAACTCCTGCCTTCCCTGTTTTGCCCTTCCTTCACGGAGGGCAGGATCTGGGCAGTGGAGACCCAGCCGAGAATGCCTGTCTACAATCTTCCCAAAGGCTTCTGTGAGCAAGCCCCAAAGGGGCCAGTCGGACACCAGGACTGGGTATCCATTTCAGTCACATTCGATGACCACTGGCCTCGCACAGTAAGTTGGGGTGGGGGAAGCGTTTCGCTCCTTTTGCCAACTCCAGTGGATCAGCAGTGGCTATGTGTTCTGTGTCAGTGGAATGCGTGCTGAGATTGATTAGTAATGCCTGCCGTGGGCAAGTGTGTTGTGATTGAGTGGTGATGCCTGCCATTGGCTCACTGGGGGTGGGTGGCAGGTGTGCTATGCATGTGCCTTGCAGACCTCCTAGAGCCCTACATTCTAGGATCCTTCTATACAAGAGACAGGGTCCTTATTTGTCAAAGAATGAGAACAATAAACATTTATTGGGTGCCTGTAATGTGACAGGAATGGTTCTTGTTCTTCATGGATATTAACTCACTTAATTCTCACAAGAACCTAATAAGCTTGGTTTTGTTATGACCCCTTTTTATTTTTGAGGAAAATAAGGCTCAGAGAAGAAATCACTAGTCCAGGTCACATTGTCGCTTGAGATGGTAGAGCCAGGATTTGAACCCAGGCAATCTGGCCCAGAGCCCTCATCCTTAAGCATTGCAGAAATGATTCTTTTGGGAGCAAATTGGCAATATCTGTTAAGAGTTACAAAAAAATACCTCTACTCTCTGGCCCAGTAACTCCAGTTCTGGAAATAATTCAGAAGAAGCGCAAGGCTAGATACGGGGTCGTCCGAGTGTATCGCGTATGACTGAGAAACTCTGGGCACTGCCTGAGGGCCCAGCAGCGGCCGCGCCCCTTGTGGATTCTGCTCCCACCTTTTCACAGAGGCTAAGAAGCCCCTTCCTGTAGGCCAGGGTGACGCGGTAAAATGTTTAAACCGCGATGTTCGGTGAAGCTAGCACAGCTGCCCAGGCACTAGGCTACACACGCCAAAATGCCTGTGCAAAGTGGACAAAACCCAGGAAGGAACTTGCAGGAGTGAAATCAGTCGGGGAGATGAGGACAGACAGGGGACTGGAGGATGGACGCTGCTTCTTGACCTAAGAAATATCCTCAGAGTGGCTGGAAAGCAGTTTCAGCATCGTTGTGAAAAGGAAGAAAAAGAGAGTGGCAGAGAGACCAGGAGAAGGGGAAGCGGGCGGGCGGCAGAGAGAGGGAAGACCCAGGTGGAAGGGCTCGGACGGGGCAAGCAGAAGGCGGCGTCTTCCCTCAGCCAGGGGTGCCGGCCTGGGCCAGTGGAGGCGAGCCTGGCCCGGGGCACGTGAGGGCGGACGCCCAGGGCACATGAGGGCAGACACCCGGGGCAATGGGACCGAGGAGATGGATGCTCTCAGCCAGGTGAGGGCTCCGCCACCGACAGAGCCAAGAGTTTGGAATCAGGGGGGTGGGGAAGACGCAGTGTATTGGGGCAGATGCGGAAGCAGGATGGGCCCGAGCTTGACGTTCTGTGCACCGAGGAGAGGGTTCCGCCGGCCGAGGAGAGGGTTCCGCCGGCCGGGCATGTGGGGTCAGGCGTCTGCAGCTGTGAGAAACGGGTTTGTCAAGTCCGAGACTAATTCACACAGTCCCTGTGGTGACGTCGGAGGCTTAGAGAAGAATGCTACACTCTTGTGAGATGCCTCGGAGACAAAAATACCAAGGCCCTTAGACACCCCAGCCGGGAGAACGTGAGAACGGGCGGGGGCCGCAGCCACAGCGAGACACTCCAGCCCGCAGGTCCGACAGGGCCTGTCTGGGGAGTGTGTACACAGGTGTGCGCACACGGGGATGAGTTTACACGTGGGTGCGTGTGCGGCTGGGAGCCATATTCCAGGTTCTGGGCTCCCGCGGACCCCTGTTCAAATCCCAGCCCTGCCACTGCGGCCTTGAGCTCGGTTTAACCACTCAGCCTCCATTTCCACATCTGTGAAGAGAGCGGACAGGAAGCAGGGGCTTCTCCTCAGGGCTGTGGGGCTCCCACAGGTGCAGCACGGGGGGCCCCCGAGGGGTGGCTGGTTTGGGCTGGGTAAAGACTCAGGGGACATGTGCGTGGAGAGGGGTCCACAGGCCATAGCTGTGGTCACAGTAACGGCTCTTCCCTTGGCTTAAGGGGGAGTGTCCGGCCAGGAAGGTCCCGTCCTGCGGCCCAGGCCTGCCCTCTGCCCGGGGCTCCTGGGAGGGGCTCCTAGCAACCCCCCCCCCCGCGCGAGCGCGCGAGCTCGGCCCTCGGTGAGGGGGCTGGAGGAGGGGCAGCTGCTCTGCCGCCTTTTGTCTCTCTGACCTGGTTCCTGCGGAAACTTGGCACAGGCCAGGGGCCTTTCCCAGGCGTGGGAATGCGGGTGGAGGATCCAGCCTTCCCGAGGGAAGCGGCCAGATGTGGAGGTGGGGGCCCCGGCACTCTGACAAATGCACCCGGGTTCGAGCCCTGGCCCTCGGCTGCTGCCAGCCCACGTGGGCTCAGCCCTCCTTTGCCTGCCTGTCAGAGCCTGCCGCAGGGGCTGGATGGCAGCGGCTCTGGGAATGGAGACCCGGAGTCCGAGACCCCTGCAACCTCTCAGTAGGTGGATGCGGGCTGTGACTATCCTCCGGAGACGGCTGTCCTTGGCTACAAATGTCCTCTGTCCTCTCGGACTCCGTCCCCGCATCTCTAACACGGGGTGCTGCTGACCTTGCAGAAGCACCGAGGATCGAGGGAGCAAATGTATGTACACAAAGCAACGGGCACTGAGGGCGCTCAGTACACCCGGGAGAAGCTGTCCCCACGGCCGGTGCTGGGCAGTACCTGCGGCACCCACCTGAGGACAGGTGCACTGCAGAGCCACCCCCAGACCCACGGCTGATGGGACCTGACGCTCTGAGGACGCGCGCTCCTGCCAGGGTCCTTTCTGCTGCCTCACCATCATCGACCCTCACAACCACCCCGCGAGCTGGGTGCTGCTATTATCCTCACTTCGCAGGTGAGAAAACCGAGGCCCAAATGAACAGGCTCCTTACCCAACAACCCCGTGTGGACCCTACCTGCCACGCTTGCACACACGACACCCCCTCGTTCTTTCTCACTGCGCTGGCCGTCTTCCTCTACCCTGCCTGAACCAGAGGTGGGACGGAGCCCTGGAAGGGGTGACCACGAGGCTGCGGCCGCCCCGGGAGGGTGGGAACCCCTGCTTGGGGCGAGGGAGGCCGCCGTGGCCAGGCACGCAGACCTGGGCCGGGATTTTCCCAGCGCCAAGTATGTTCCTCAGCCCTGCCAGGCCTGGGACAGGAAAACAGGCCAGCTTTCTGTTTCACACAAGGTCTGGCTCTTCTGACCCCCAACACTCCTAGGACTCGGCCCCTGGGGCTGTTCTGGTGACGCAGCCTCCCCCGGGGATAAGCTCGTCTTGGTTTCCAAGACCTCTGTGCGACGGCCTGAAGAGCCTCTTTCGGGAAGTGAAAAGGCCGTTTTTCCAGCGTTGGGGCCACCAGATGCTCTGGCTATGCAAATCAGATGTCCCTCAGCATCTTGGGGCTCCCTGAGGGGCCTGCATGCCCGGGTGTGCCGCCGCACAGCCAGGAGCTCAGGGCCTCGTGCACCCACGCAGGCCTGCCCCCACAGCTGTGTCCATCTGGACCTCTCGCCTCGAAATCTTGGACACAAACCGCAGGTCTATCTTCTCACAACTTTATAAACACGAATGGTTCCCTCACAGCCTGGAACACACTCATGGCTCGTCACACAATCAGACTATCCCCTCACGGCCCAGCACACAGGCCTGTCCCCTCACGGCCCAGCACACAGACAGCCTGTCCCCTCACGGCCTTGTACACAGACAGGCCTGTCCCCTCACGGCCTTGTGCACAGACAGCCTGTCTCCTCACGGCCCAGCACACAGGCCTGTCCCCTCACAGTCCAGCACAAAGACAGCCTGTCCTCTCACGGCCTTGTACACAGACAGGCCTGTCCCCTCACGGCCTTGTACACAGATAGCCTGTCCCCTCACGGCCCAGCACACAGACAGCCTGTCCCCTCACGGCCCAGCACACAGACAGCCTGTCCCCCACAGCCTTGTACACAGACAGGCCTGTCCCCTCATGGCCTTGTACACACAGATGCCTGTCCCCTCACGGCCTTGTACACAGACAGGCCTGTCCCCTCACAGCCCAGCACACAGACAGCCTGTCCCCTCACGGTCTTGTGCACACAGATGCCTGTCCCCTCACGGCCTTGTACACAGACAGGCCTGTCCCCTCACGGCCTGTGCACACAGACAGTCCTGTCCCCTCACGGTCTTGTGCATACAGACAGGCTTGTCCTCTCACGGCCCAGCACACAGACAGCCTGTCCCCTCACGGCCTTGTGCACACAGATGCCTGTCCCCTCACGGCCCAGCGCAGACAGGCCTGTCTCCACAAGGCCTGGCCTCTGAGGGCCTGGGCAGAAGCAAGAAGGTGCATCTCTGAGTCAGAAATGAGGCCTCATTAACTCAGTGCAAATGTTTATGCTTCCACGCCCCCGGGAATTGGCCTCAGGGGCGAACCACCCAAAGCAAACAGGGCCTGAGGGCCCGTGCTCTGCGCCAGCTCATCCAGGGAGGCCAGTGGCAGCCCAGCCAGCGCCCAGAGTGCCCCCAGCCTCCTTCCCGCCGAGCCCCTCCGTCACCTTCCCCTGGGCTCCAGGCCTCCCTGACCAGCACTGCCAGGGAGGAGCTGCCGAGCAAGAGGCGGGGAGGGGTCTGGGCCTGGTGTCTGTGGGCCACATCTTGCTCCCCTGCCTGGTGGCCTTGGGTATGCTCCAAGCGCCCCGGGGGCTGTGACCGCAGGGTGGACACCCTGACCTGCTGAGCTGCAGCCCACAAGACCTGATATCACCAGGAGGGAACAGAGATTGGGAGGATATCACGTGGATGTTTTACACATTCCCCACCTTGTTCCACGGAACAGCTGGCAGCAGATTCTGCAGCAGGGTTTCTTGACTTTTTTATCGCCTCCCTAAGGAGCCTCTTTAGACATTTCCCCCCCTATTTGTCCTTCTTCCCATGAAATTAAATACTGAAGAGTAAGATTTTATTGGGGAGGATTGAGCTTTGCGGGACCACGTTAACACTGTAATATCGAAGAATTTTTTAGCCTCCCAAGGACCAATCTTAGTCCCCTTGGGGGCGGTGCCGCCCCAGTTGTGAACCCATGCCCTAGAGATGCCAGGGCCACTGCGTAAAAGCTAGAATAATGAACACACAGGATTGAGGAAGTAACGTTCTTTACGATTAAAAGGATGTTTTACATGTGTGTACCGCAGCTGTAATCATGCAAATGTATACCAGTGTAGCTGATGAAATGAGGAAAACAGCCTCAAAAAAATTCAAAACCTCAAGCTGAGGCTGGAGGAATTTTAAAAGATCTTAATCTTGCCATCCTGTTGATATGACCGTTGAAGATAAGAAAAGAAAAAGACCCAAAACGTTTGTCTGTAACTCTAGAGAGAAGGAGCTTATGTCAGGAGAAGTGGAAGGTCAGTTCCTGGGGCAGGAGGAGGAGCCCTGAGCTCTTACCACGCAGGAGGCAGGACTGCCTCAGAGCTCTGGATTCGAATCGGCTGTGTGACCGTGGGCCAGTCACTGTCACTGGACCTCCTGGGCCCTGGACTCCTCATTTGCTGAAGGACAACAGAAAGGAAAGCGCCTGGCCATGCCTGGTACGTTGTAGGTACTTAGGGCATTTGCTATTGGACACCTGCTGGGAAACTATCCAGACCACAAAGCAAGTGAGAAGTGAGGTACAGGACCAGGATTCAAATCCAAGTCTCCCGGCCCGCTGCACTAGCAGGCACTACCTCCGACATACCTCACGGGTCTTTGCCACTTTAAAAGGAAAGAGCATGCTTCCTTAAACCTCACCAAAACTGAGGAGGCAGAGTCGAGGAAGACAATCAAGGGGCCGACACTGAGATATCACTGCCACCTGGTGGCAGTATACCTGAATTTGATGGTGGGGGCGGGGAGAATGGTTTAAAGCTGGGAGACGGCCAGCATCGTAAGCCTGTTTAAAACACCACCAGCCGGGAATTACAACATCAGAACAAAGATTCCCACCCATGCTGGGGTGCAGGCAAGACGCCGGCACGCTGCCGGGAGCTGCCAGTTCTTTAAAACGCCCAACTTGGATTTCCTGAGATACTTATTTATATATATTTTTTTAATTTAACTGATTAAATTTAACAACTGTAAACAAACCAAATGCCACCATGATTGAGTGCAGACATACCGTCTTCACGAGAAAGACTAGAAATCCACGTCTCCCCAATCCTGTACTTGCCCAATCAACTGTCGGAACCCAAGTACAAATTGTGACATTTGAATTTGTACGTTTCAACCTTGAAACTGAAATTACCTTTCTAGCCAGTCTCCTGAACTGCAGTTTTCTGTGCCCTCCCCCACCTTAGTGGCCACAGCTTACAGTATTCAAAAATTTCACAGGCGCCGCCTTCTGTGTGTTTCCATAAATCATCCCTAAAACGTTGTCCAGGACAAGGCAGAGAGCAGAGCCTTGTGGAACTCCCCCGAGCGCGGCCTTCCCGCTGATGTTGACCTTGGCCCCTCTTAAGTAAGGTGTGTTTCTCCCCCTGCACAGTAGGTAGCCTGTCCCATCCTGAGCTCAAAAGGGGGAAAACACCAGGTCGCTGTGGACTGAGGGTTCCCAGGTTAAGGCCTCGGGGAGAACAGAAGGGGTGGAGCCTCTGGGCTGTCCCTGCTCCTGGCATTTAACCCCAGGTGGCCCACGGTGGGTCCAGACATGCTCTGCCTGTCCCGGGACACACCTGTGCCCGGGCACGCAGCGAGCCAGGCGTCACGGATGTTCTCCCCGTGGAGCCAGAACTCTCCGTGGACCTCTTGGCCCTGCAGACGGGCAGGTGCCCCTGGCCTCAGCGCAGGGCAGGGGAGTGGAGAGAAGGACCTGTATTTGGGTGGGCGAGGGCAGGAATGGGACTTTCTGGGGCTGTTTCTGTCCCCTGCCCGGGCTGCCCGCGGGGAGAGCCCTCCAGAAGCACGGAAGGAATTCCGAGTGTTCCCCGGGCGCCCAAGGAATGACGCCCGCCCGGGCCAGCCGTTCGGGCTTCCTGTAAAGGTGACAGCTCGTGGCATATGCTGGTCATTCCAGCCACACCCCGCTGGCTCCGGGAGGCCACAGTCCCGTCCTGACTTGTTCTGAGCTGAAGGATGAGGAGGCGCGGTTCAGAAGCTGCCGGCTGGCGCCCTGCGCCCACTGCTAACGTCAGGGTTTCCGCTGCCCTGGCCGCGGAGCACGCTCTCAGGCAGCAGGGAGCACCCTCTCAGGAGGCCGGGCCGCGGGCCTTGGAAGCGGCCGGTGAAAAACATTCCCTTTCCGTGTTGGAAGGCTCCAAACTATCCCATGGGCGCCAGAGCCAGGGAATCAGGCCAGCGAACCAGTTCACCGACAGGCAGTGAAGACGGGGTAAAGGGGCTTGGCCACTTCAGAGGGGGCTCTCAACCCAGGGGCTCGAGCCCCTCAGGAGCCGCCTCCGGGGCCCCTCAGGTCTGCCCTCACTCTGAGAGCAGGTGGCTCGGTGGTCCGCTCAGAAGTAGGCACAGCAGCCCAGGCAGGGCCCAGTGGGGCGGGAGCGCCATTTCAACAGGGAGGGAGAAAGGGGCCTAAGGTCGGACCGAGGGAGGGAGGCTGAGGTTTCATTGAGTGGAGCAAAGTGCCAGCTAAGCCGGCTGGACGGCTCGACTTCTCCGTCCCGTGGGCAGAGCCCGGCTTCCAGCCCGCCCGGGCGGAGGCGGCGCCTCCAATGGGCGGCCGAGCCGGGACTTACCTTCCACTGCAGCGAATGGAACCACTGGTCCCGTAGGTAGCTGTTGGCAGCCTGCAACGACAAGAACAGGACAGCGAAGTCCGGTCACTGGGTTGGTGCACGGCAGAGCATTTCACAGGCCAGCCCGAGGGGCCCGGCCTGCCCCGGGAACCTACTGAGCCTTCCCCGGCGATGGCCAAGCTGGCCCCAGGCAGGACAAAATGGAGCCAGAAGCGGTGACCTGGGG
This sequence comes from Dasypus novemcinctus, assembly GCF_030445035.2. Taxonomy (NCBI): domain Eukaryota; kingdom Metazoa; phylum Chordata; class Mammalia; order Cingulata; family Dasypodidae; genus Dasypus; species Dasypus novemcinctus. Next base: position 7,507,149 of record NC_080690.1, read on the forward strand.
CCCTTCCTCGAGACGAAACCTCCTCCCCTCGTGTGCTTGTTTTGCTGGGTCTGAGCGACTTGAGTCGCCGCTGGCTGGACAGCGCCAGGGGCACCCACGCCCTGGCTGGTTCAGGGTCCGGGAGGGGAGGCCAGGAGGTCTGGGAAGCCCCTTCCACCAAGTGCCCCCACCCCCAGCAGGCAAGAGGCCCAGCCCAGCCCTGCGAGGCACGTCCTCTCACTACCCGTTTCAGAGGGGAAATGGAGGCGCCGAGCACGCGTGCCCGCTCAGCGCAGGCCCACCAGGCGGCTTCCACTCCACTCCCCGCCGACTGGGGAGCACCCAGCCTTGAACCCCAGCAGACCGAGGCTGACCATCACAGCGGGGGGAGCCAAACCTTCCTGCACCCACCCCTCACCGGGTTCTCCCCAGCTCTCAGACCCCGGGCAGCTCAAGCTCGATTTTCTCATCTGTAAACCGGGTGCGGGAGCCCAGATCTTGGGCTGTCGTGAGGACAAGGAATGATTCCTGTAAGGCATCTATAACAGTGCTTGGCACGTGGCACGTGGCCAAACAAAAGCCATTCTTTTACCATCGTCACTAATTCCCCTCAACTGAAATGGGGTCGGAGGGGCCCCCCCCCCACCGTGGAACCGGCTGCCGCTGCCCGCACCCCGGGCTCCAGCCCGACGGAGGGTTTCATGTGGGCTGACGCCGCACCAAGCCCTTCGTGTGCATCGGCTCAGCAGTCCGTGCAAGACCGGCCCAAGAGGCCGACACTGTCACCATCGTCATCCTCACAGCAGACGAGGAAGCTCCTGGCACGCAGGAGGGAGGCCTTTTCCACCAACCTCCCCGCCAGGGCAGGAGGTGGCGTCCGCCCCCCACCAGACCCCACGGCCGTGTGCGCTAAGTGACCCCAACCCTGATGACCAAGGACTCCTTCTTCAGGCACGAACGCCCGTCCACCTTCTGCCCCCAACGCACAAACACGTGCACGCACGCACACGAGCAAGCCCGCGCCGCGCCCTCGCTCAAGGAGACTGGGGAAGGGCCTTCCAGGCCTGGCGGTAAATTACCTGCCCGCACCCCAGATCACCCAGGAAACGCCAGCCACTGCCCCGGCCGGAGCTGGAGAGATCGCTGGGCTCGGGGACATTCACCAGCTCAAGGCGGCCGAGAACCAGGCTTGCCCAGACTCATCTCGGACCCCGAGCAGACCCAGACCAGTCGCTCGGAGGCAGCTGGGGTCTGAGGCCGTCCTGGGTGTCAGGCAGGCGGCAGGAAGACCCTCGGCGAGGCAGCGCTCACAGCCCGAGTCTCAGGCAGGCCAGGTTCAAGTCCCAGCTCCGTCCTGGCTTCTAGGGGTGCCTGGAACAAGTCATTAAAGACACATCTGCGGAGTTTGCCAGGGCAGAAGATGCACCCAGACATTCTGTGGCTCTGCTACTGCCCGTCCACACTGACCTAGTTCTTAGGTCTTGTGACAATTCTTGTTCATTACGGTGACAAAATACACCTGGGGCTCAGGAAGAAACGGATGAAGAAGCCACTGAGATAATCCGTGGAAAGTGCCGACTAAGCGCATGCAAAACGCCCTAAGACGGAGGCTCTCGGCAGCCGTGACCTGCTGTGCGCTGACAAATGCTTAGCAGGCTTTCTGGAGTAAGAAGGCCCCAGGCTGTGGCATCTGCCCATTTCCGTGGAATGACTATTTCCATCTTGGTGGACCCCACGTGAACCAGGGTTGGAAAGAGGTGCTATGGGCCGGCTCTCACCCACCCTGGGCCCCTAACATTTCTTACGGTGCCAAGATGGCTATAGAGATGGGACAGCACTGCCCCCCAAAGAAGTCCTAATCCCTGGTGACTCCATGACCTGCCAGGGCAAAAGGACCTGGCAGATGTGATTAAGTTGAGGATCCAGAGGCGAGAGATCATCCCGATTATCTGGGTGGGTGGATGGAATCACAAGGGTCTTTATAAGGTAGGGGGTGAGGGGGTAGGAGGGCCAGTGTCAGAGACCAAGGCAGAGGGTTGGAGGGATGGGGCCATGAGCCCAGGGAAAGTGGCAGCCTCGGACTCTGCTCTAAAGCCACCGGAAGGAACCATTACTGCCGACACCTTGACTTTAGCCCAGCGAGATCCGTGTCTGACCTCTGGAACTGTCAGGTGGTAAGTCTGCGTTGTTTTATGCCACTAGGTTTGTTCCAGCAGCTACGGGAACAAGGTCAAGAGGTATGGACAGGCTGGCTTAGTGCGAGGGTCCATGGCGTGCATGGGCAGTGCTTGTCGCTGTCACTGGCAGGGCCAAATGAAGACCAAGAGAAGGGTCTAGAAGAGGTGGAGGAGCAGAGGGTGTGGGGAGGGAGAGGAAGGAGAGACCCACACTTGCCCTCTTCCGTGCACCCATCCTCTGATGCCAATGCAGGAGTGTCTGTGTGCAGGACCCCACAGGTTCTGCCCACCCTGCCCCCGGGGCCTGGCCCAGGGCTGGCTGGGTGGGCTGTGAGCTCCAGGGGGCAGGGTCTTACTTCGAGGGCTGCTGTCTGACACACAGGCAGGTTGGCTGTGTGGTGACGAGAAGCCACCAGCTCAGAGGAGACACGAGGAAGCAGCATGCGTGGTTCCAGATGGTCGATGGGGACGGGCCAGGGACTCTGGCTTTAGCTTCCTGGGCTGCTCAGGGGAATCCCATGGGATGGGTCAGCTAGTCAATGGGAATTGAACTGCTCAGGGGTTTGAGGCCAGGAAAAAGTCCAAATCCAGGCATCCCCAAGGCCACGCCTTCTCCCTGGAGACGGCGGCGTTCCACCCTGGCTGCTGGCGATCCTTGGCGCTGGGCTCCCTGGCGGTGCACGCGGAGGCCCCTCCTGGCCTCTCGCTTCTCTTCTGGGTTCCGCTGAATTGCAGCTTCTTCCTTCTTGTCAATTTCATTCTCCAGTAATAGGATTAAGACCCACCCTGGGCCGCACCTTAGGTGCAGGTGCCTCATAAAGGTCCTATTTGCGCAGGGGCCATGCTAATCTTCTCTGCATCATTCCAATTTTAGTATGTGTGCCTATTTGCCATGGGCTCACGCCCACAGGAATGGATGACGTTTTAAGAACATGTTTTTCCGGGCTACATGCAGCTCCAAAACCTCCTAATCCTGCTCCCCGTCCTGGCAACCCAACCAAACACATACCTGTCTTTCCCTGGCGACCAAGCCCAGCCCTCCCCACTCTGGGGCCTCTCCCACCCCCCAGGCCCCCTTTAGGGATCTGCAAGGAGCCTTCCCCTCCCCCCACCACACCCAGAAGCCAGGGCGTGGGCGGGGGGCCAGGCATGGTCAGTGAGAGGCTCTTGCCAGGACTCTGGGTCTTGAGCGAGGGGAGGACTTATTTGGGGCGGGGGCTGTCCTGTCCAACGACAGTCTTTTCCAAGCCTCAGCTCCAGTCCGTTTTCCAAGCCAGCTCTCCAGGTTCCCATCTATCCTTCCAACATGTTCCCTTCCTGCTGGGGATGGCGAGAGTCTACAGCAGCCGCCTGCGGCCAAGAGCCCTGGGGGAGCCGCACGGCCTTGCCGGCCTCTTCTCGGAAATGGATCTCGGGGTGCGGTGTGCTCCCACAGCCATTTTCCCCAAGCCAGTATTCCATGGCTGTGGCTCCCCAAGTTACACCGCCAGCCCTCCCGGCACCTCCAGGCCCCCCAAGCACATACATCCAGTACAGCCGGCCCTGCCCAGCCCTGGGTCAACTGGTCGACTGAACACACCTGCTCTCCTGCCCTTTGGGGTCTGGCCTCTCCCCTGAGCCCTATCCCCTATCTCGGCCTGGCAGCAGAGCTGGTGGGCCTGGAGCCCGCTCGCACGGGACCCCGGGCTCAGGACCCCGGGCTCCCCTGGGCCCACGGGGCCTTGTTTCTCGCAGCAGGACTTGGCTGTCTCGCAGCAAGTGGAGGTTTCTTCAGTGATGTCAACCACGGGGACCTCTGTGCACCCAGAATGTCCTTCTGTCACTTCCCCTCAGGCTCAGAGAGCCTTCCAAGTTGGAGTGCGTGAAGCCCCCTCCCCACCCACACCCCACACTCCCGTTCAGTTTCCGTCTTCTCTCTGGAGGTGCACGTGGCTTTCTGGAAGGAAGGGAGGTGGGGGTTCGCAGAGCAGCCAGTGGGCCCCAGCTGGGACGGGCTGTGTGACCGGGTCTCCGGGCGCCTGCCTCTCAGAGGTGCTGTGGGGTTAGCTGAGACAGTGCGTGTCCACACCAAGGATGGCCTCGGGTGGGCCGCTGGTCCAGGCTCTCGCCCAGTGCCCGGCCCTACCGCCACCGCCCCTGTCCACTCCTGCCTGGCAGGGCCCCTCATCCACCCAGGACCGTGCTGCTATCCCCAGCCCTCCCTCTTCTCTTCTCCCGCTGGTTCCCGCCCCTTCTTTGGGTCTCATCCCACCGCCCCACAGTTGGCAGGCATTTATTTGTCCCTCCTGCGTGCCTGGAAGGGAGGTGGGATCTGTGATGGATCATTCGCTGCTTCCCTGGTGAGTCTGGTGCTTACAAAAAAAGTGAGGCGGTGGACTTGGCCCAGTGGTTAGGGCGTCCATCTGCCACATGGGAGGTCCATGGTTCAAACCCCGGGCCTCCTCGACTCGTGTGGAGTTGGCCCATGCGCAGTGCTGATGTGCGCAAGGAGTGCCCTGCCACGCAGGGGTGTCCCCCACGTAGGGGAGCCCCACGCGCAAGGAGTGCACCCTGCAAGGAGAGCCGCCCAGCACGAAAGAAAGCGCAGCCTGCCCAAGAATGGTGCTGCACACACGGAGAGCTGACACAAGATGACGCAACAAAAAAAGACACAGATTCCCATGCTGCTGACAACAACAGAAATGGACAAAGAAGACGCAGCAAACAGACACAGAACAGACAACCGGGGTGGGGGGGGGGGAGGGGAGAGAAATAAATAAATAAATAAATCTTTTTTTTAAAAAAGTGAGCTGACAAAATTGACCAAAATTGACAAAATTGACCAAAATTGAAAGTGCACGCAGGGCCTGTGGGGGGGGGGGGGGCTCGCCGAGCCTGTGCCTTCCCGGGGAGGGGGAGGCAGCGTTGGCAACCAGCGTCTGGGCTCCCCCTCCCCAGCTGGGTGGAGGAACGGTGTTGCAAGCCCCCTTCCTCGTCTCCCTCAAGACGAGCCGCGCTTGGGAGGAAGACGGAGCCTCCGCTGTGTGTGTCGCTGCAGCGAGCAAGGGGGGACCAACGAGGGTCTCACCTGGAGGCTCAAAGGGATGGGAAGGACCACCCAGGCTAGGGCTTCTCAGTCCTCAAGAACCAGAAATAAGCTTGGGCCCACACTTCTGCACACGCACACCCATACGCACGCACCACCCTGTGCGTGGTTTCAGCCCGTAAAGGATCTCTGTCCATAGAGCACAGGCTCAGGTCCCAGATCGAAAGCAAGCTTTTCTTTCCCCCATTTTTCTAAGGAAGAAACTAAGGTCCAGCTCTGCTGCTCTTCACCAATATTTCAGCCCTCTTCCTTCTGGGCACACAGTGGGGATGCAGGGCCGAGTGACCAGCTTTGGCCAATTGAAACAGAGCTGACGTGGCACTGTCACTTCCAGGTGGAAGCTTTTAAGAGCCAGTGCACAGTTTACCACCGTCCCTTCCCCCACCAGGATAATCAGAATGTTCCAGATGGTGGAGGCTCTGCCAGCAGAGCCCCAGCTAACCCGTGATGGGGAGGCAGCATAAGTGAGAAATAAGTCTCCGCTGTTTGGAGCTGCTTGTCACGGTAGCATAACCCAGCTTGCTCTGACAGATGCATCTGCTCAAGATCAAACAGATATTTGTGGTAGCTGATTCTTCTCTTCAATTGCCAAATAATTCTCAACATATTCTGAGCGCTTACTGCACTCAGACCCTAACTGAAGTGTTATGGGAGATAAAAAATATAAAGATAAATAAGGCCCATCCCTTGCCTGCTAGACCCAACTTTAAATCCTATTATAACCAGTGGCATGCTGGTGCCAGCATGGGTTGGCTCATGAGAAAAAACTGTGCTCATCTCTTCCCACCTCTGTATTCTGAGGCATCATGTCAGTAGCTTGAAATTGGTTATAAAAAAAGTATTTATACCACAGAAACTGGTGAATGCTTCCAATCAGGGCTTTCTTTCCATGGAAAGCCAGCTGTTAAAAATTTACTGACACACCACTGTTTATGACACTCTCTTGCTGTGTGATCTTGGACTAGTCATTTAACCTCTTTGAGCATCTTTTCCTCACCTGCAAAATGGGAATTATAAAAACACCTACCAATAGAGTTTTTTGGATTAAACCAGTTAACATATGTAAAAACTTACGTGCCTGGTACTTCATAAATATGAGTATTTGACATTGTATTCATTTTCTAAGGTGGCTGTAACAAGTTGCTGCAAATGTACCGGCTTAAAACAACACGTGTGTTATCTTGTAGCTCTGGAGGTCAGAAGCCTGAAATGGGTTTCACTGGGTTAAAGTCAAGGTGTTCCTTCAGGAGGCGCTAGGGAAAGCCAGTTTCTTTGCCTGTTTCAGCTGCTAGAAGCCATCTTCGCTCCTTGGCTCATGGCCCTTTCCTCCATGTTCAAAGCCAGCAGGGGAGCACTTCCCCATCTCTCTCCAGCCCTGGGCTCCGCTTCCATCCTCACCTCTCCTCTGACACTGACTTCGTGATTAAGGACCTTGAGATTACACTGGGCCTATCAGATAAGCCAGCAGAGTCTCCCCACATCAAGATACGTATCTTGCTCACCTCTGCAAAGGCCCTTCTGTCAAGTAAGGTAACGGCCACTGGTGGTATCTGCCAACCACATATATCACTGCTCTTATCACCAGTGACATAGGGTGAAGCACACCTGTTTCACGTCTCAGTATGATCTGAGATGAAGGGCGCATACCAGGTGCTCGGTAAGTGTCCAAATAAATATAGATGAATTAGAAACGGCAGCAGCAGCTAACATTTCTTTAGGGCTTCCCATGTTCCAGGCACTGTACAGTATCACGCTGGTCCTTATGGCAGCTTTGAAATCTAGGTGTTGTTATTATTCCCAATTTACAGATGGAGAAACTGAGGCTTGGAGAGGTGTAGCTCCACTAGCTGCACAAAATTGGGTGAGTCATTTGAAGTCTTCTGAGCTTTCCTCATCTGGAAAGTGGAAAGAATAATCCCTGTCCCAAGTTAAGTCGTGAAAAGGAAGCGTGGCGACACCCCAGTACAAGGCCCTGTAAAAAATCCACCTGCTGGGAAGTGGACTTGGCCCAGTGGTTAGGGCGTCCGTCTACCACATGGAGCTGGCCCACACGCAGTGCTGATGCGTGCAAGGAGTGCCGTGCCATGCATGGATGTCCCCATGTAGGGGAGCCCCACGCGCAAGGAGTGAGCACCGTAAGGAGAGCCGCCCAGCGCGAAAGAAAGTGCAGCCTGCCCAGGAGTGGCACCACACACATGGAGAGCTGACACAACAAGATGACGCAACAAAAAGAAACACAGATTCCCATGCCTCAGACAATAACAGAGGCGGACAAAGAAGAACATGCAGCAAACAGACACAGAGAACAGACAACTGGGAATGGGGGGGGATAAAATTAAAAAATAAATAAATCTTAAAAAAAAAATTCTCCCTAATATTTGAAAGAAAGTTAAAAAAAAAAAAAAATCCACCCGCTGATTCCTTGCTTTGCCTTCCAGTCCCCTGGTCCCCACAGCAACCAGCCACCTTCTCACTGCCAGGGATGGGTAGAGACGGGCATGGCCACGGGCCCCAGCCCCCTCCAGAGGCCAGGTGCTACCCTCTCTAATCCCCTGCTCTGGGCTGGGCCTGGGCCACTGGGCAGCTGGGCTGTGGTTTCTGCGGTGCTTCTGCCAGGTACCCAGTTCCTGTCTGGTGACTCCAGACACCTCTGCAGGGGTGGCGATGGGTGGGGGCTGTGGGATGGGTGATGCTGCCAGCCTCCAAGGAGGTTCCAAGGTCAAACAAGGGCAAGCTAGGTTTTCCTGACCCGGGGGTCCTGACACACGCCCATATACCCATTTGGGGGACCCCTCGCTGCACTCCCCGAGGCCCTGAGCTCCTGGCCCCTTGCCTGCCTGTGACTCACCGCTTCCCTCCTTTTCCTCTAAGCCGAAACCCTGCTGCGCCTCTCCCAGTTCGCACTCCTTGTTCTCTCCTCTGGCTTGCACACACAGTGCACACGTCACCGAGAAGGGGCCACCTTCACCTCTGCTCCCGCCGTGCCTGGCAACCTCCTATTTTCCTGCCGGCTGCACCGAAATGCCGTTTCCCCTTCCTTGCCGTGGCTTTTCCTCTTCCCAGCACGGGCCAAACCAGGTGCCCTCGCCATACTCCACAGCGGAGGGCCCTCACCTCACACATGTCTAGTTGTCCCTCTTCCCTCCCAGGCCGTGGGCCCTGCGAGCTCAGAGACTATGTCTGCCTTTGTGCCACAGAACCCAGAAAAATATTTGTTTAATGAGTGACTCATGGACTTGCTGAGTGAATGAATGATTGACTGGATGGATGGATGGATGCATGGAAGCACGGATCCATGGATGGACGGACAGATGGGTAAATGGACAGAAGCATGGATGACGCATCACTGCACCCATTCTGCTCATTGAGGAAAGTTTCATGGACAACAGAACTTCAAAAGAACTCTTCAGGCTTGACACCCTCTCTAGTGCAAATTCTCCTGAACTAAGGCTCTAGCAAGAATCATGGGGCCTTTCCTTGAACGCCTACTATGTGCCAAACACTGTGCTGAGCATTTTCCACATGACACCTCTGATGTTCACGGCACCCCAGGAGACAGGTCTGCCGAGCCCAGCTCATGGATCAAGGCCCCGGCAGGCTCTCCCTGCTGCCCGGGGTTACAGGTGGGTGCTGGCTGGGGGGGCTCGGGCCTGTCTGACCCCACGGCCTGCGCTCCCTGCTGCCTGATCCCGGGAACCCAACGGCACTCTTCCCCTGGTGGCCGGGCAGCCACTGGAGGGAAGGAAGGTCGTGGCGCCCCGTTGTGCCTGCCAAGGAGGACCCCCTCACTGAAAGGGGGTGGGCCTGGATTTTCCCCCAGAGGCGGTGGTGGGGACCCGTGGTGTGGCCACCCACCGTCTCACAGCCGGGTCCGAGATGGCACCAAGGTGGGCATAAGCCGCCCCTCCTCGGGCTTTGCTAGCAAAGGGAAGCTGCCAAGCTGCGCCTGGGGGCTGGGAGAGAGGCCCGGCCCTTAGGAAGACCAGAGCCCCTCGCCCCCATCCCAGCAGAGCCCCTTAGGAGAACGAAAGCCCTGCCCCCCCCCCAGCAGCCTGGCGCTGCAGGCCACTCTGACTTCCCACAGCAATCAGAGGGCCCGTTCCAGGCAAATTCTGCCTAATTTCCTCTTTGAAAGTTGCCAAATTCCCTCTCATTGTTGCATTGTTTCAAAAGGTGAGGAAAACAGCCCAGAGGGCACTGTGGGTGCCAGTTCCCAAGTTCTCCTTCTGCAGCCAGACTTCTTGGAGGGGGGGTAAGGGGGGAAAGCACCTGCTTTCCAAACCGGAAGGATCTTTGTATACGGCTTCCAGTAAGCCGGGAACTCCGCCCTGGACCTGCTGCCAAAGTGCGGGGTAAACAGCCGCCCTCCTGCCTCCTGCCCGGGCCTCCCAGGTCCTGAGGGGAGCCCACTCTCGAAAAGGAGTGTCCCCCCTTCCGGAAACCCTGATTCATGAGCAGTGGTCTCGGTCCCTGGCGCTGGGTGGAAACCCGTCGGGGAGGCAGAAGTCCCTAGGAGATGATCTGCCACCGCGTCGCTCTCTGACGCCCGCGGCCCCACTCCGGCCAGGAAGGAGCGCCCCTGTCCTTGTGTAGTTAGCCCCTCACGACGAGACATTAGCAGAAAGCACAGGACAGGCAGAAGCGAGGGCCACGGGTGCTTTTGCAGCCGGGGATTCTAAGCACACGGCATGGGGCGCTCGCACCCAGCCCAGCGCATCTGGAAACAGGCCAGCTGCGCCCCGGCGGCGAGGCGGGGCGCCTCCCTCTGGCGATGCAAACTGCGGGCAGCCTGCGCAGGGTCTCTGAGTGGGGCAGAAGGCATGTTTGCCGAAAACCGTCTCTTAGTCGTCCCCCAAACCTAGACAGGTCAGCTCCCGAAAGTCTCGGTGAGGCACTGATTCAAATTCTAACCATGCAGGCCCCTGGGACAGAGGCAGCGGGAGAAGAGGGAGGATGGAGAGGAGAGGCACAGAGAGAGAGTGGGGGAGACACGCACAGAGAGAAAGGTGGGGAGACGAAGAGACAGACATCCAGAGCAACAGAAAATCCAAGGGAGGCATGGAGACACACTGAGAGTGGACTAGAGCAAGAGCCAGAGGAGAGAGAGGGGATGGGCAGTGTCAGTGAGAGCCAGAGGAAAACAGACACAGAACTGAAAGTGCGCGCCATGGAGAGCCACGGAGAGCTGGGGAGAGCCAGGGAGAGCCGGGGAGAGCCACAGAGAGCCACAGAGAGCCACAGAGAGCCGGGGAGAGCTGGGGAGAGCCACGGAGAGCCAGGGAGAGCCACAGAGAGCCACAGAGAGCCAGGGAGAGCCACAGAGAGCCGGGGAGAGCTGGGGAGAGCCACGGAGAGCCAGGGAGAGCTGGGGAGGGCTGGGGAGAGCCGTGGAGAGCCAGGGAAAGCCACGGAGAACTGGGGAGAGCCAGGCAGAGCCATGGAAAGCCGGGGAGGGCCACAGACAGCCAGGGAGAGGTGAGGCAGGCTGTGGCAGGGAGGGGACATCGGCCCCTCTGTGGGTGGGAATGACCCGGGGCTCTGACATTGTCTGCAAGCTGCACGCAGCAGCTTTGCTGGAACAGTACAGAATGCCCCGGAGTGCTGAGGCCATCTCCCCAGTAAGGGGGTCCAGGCATGGGTGTGAGATTAAAATGAAGTTTCTAGGGTCCAGCGCTGTCCTGAAGAATATTCTGCAATGACAGAATGTTCTAGACCTGTGCTGCCCAGTTCAGTGGCACCAGCTGCACGTGGGTGGTGCTATAAGGAACTGAATTTTTCATTTGATTTGATAATCTGAAATGCAAACAGGAGCGCGCGGCAAGGGCCCCTGTACCGGGCACCCTAACCTCTGCTGCCGGGAGGCAATCAGATGGCGCTCTGCCATCCGCCTTGACCCATAAGTGCACCTGCTGCCTCTCCGTCCCTCTGTCCCCCACAGGGAAGTTCTGGCCCCGGGGCCTGGGGGCTGCACCCTCTGGCACCACAGTTCTGGGTCCGGTTACAAAGTGTCACACATGAATCAGGACAAGCTCAACGCCAGCAACAGCAGCTGGACCAGACGATGCTGAAGAGAGCCTGCCCGGCACCCCTGCGGCACCCCTCGGTGTGCGGGGTCTCCCCCAGCCTCCCCAGAGCCACATGGGCCACCCAGCCTGGAACCCACCTCTGAGACAGCTACGTGCCCCCCGTGAATCGCGGGGGACGTCCCCGGGAGGAAGAGGGGAGGAGGGGATGAGAAGGAGGCTCGGCAGGAGCCCGCCGGGGCCTGCCTCCCCTGGCCTGACGGGGATGACGGCGGGGGACAGGCTGACAGTGGGGGTGGGGGCTGTACCCACCTGGGCTCCCCGGGGTGGTGGGGGTGGGGGCTGCACCTGCGTCCCCTGCTTGAGCTGAGCGTCCAGCTCAGGGCTGAGGACGGTGGTCCGCTCCTGCTCCTGCTCCTGCTCCGCCTGCGCCTCCTCCTCCTCTCTGGCTCCGGGGACGAGCTGGTGGCCCCTGTTCCTGGAGCAGGGGCCGGGCGAGCAGGATGCGGGAGCAGCGCGGCCCGCCTCGTCAGCACGGCAGGGGGAGCTCTGACGTGAGGCCCCGGGTGGAACGAGTCATCGCGGCTGGGCCCGTGGCCACGGCCTGGGTTAAAGGGACATTCCGGGACCTGCCTCGCCAGCACTGCCGCTGCCCCTTGGTCCCTGGGGTGGGGGCAGGGAGAGGAGGCTCCTCCCAGCCAGGAAGCAGAGAGCCCCTCCTGCTGGCAGAGCAGGGGGGTCCCACCAGCGCTGGGGGCCCCCCTCCTCTTCCTGGACCAGGTCCAGGGCTTCCCTCCCGCCTGCCTTCCCCAGCGCGGCTCTCTGCCCCTCACAGACCCAGTCCCCTTGCCCGCCACCGGGGTGAGCCCTCTCCAGCACGTGCTGGAGCTGCTGTGTCCCTGTCATCCCTTAAGAGCTTCCAATGGCTCCCCATTGCCCTCAGACTACAGCGCGTGGCTTCGTCAGGCTGGCGTGATGCGGCCGTGACCCTAGACTCTGGCCGCTTGCCACGCGACCCCGCAGCTCCCCCTCTCTCTCCTCTGGCCACAGCAAACGCCTCCCCTGACAAGGTCGTGCTTCGCGCCCACCATTCCCTTCGCCCAGGACGGCGCCCTCCCCTTGTCCTGGCACGCACCTCCTCGTCCCGCAGTGCCCCGCTCGAATGTCCCCATCCGTGGGGAGCCTGCCCTGGTACCCCCAGGACGAGTGAGTCACTCGTTCCTCTGGGCCTTGCCCCCTGGGACAGGCCTCTCTGCTGGCCGTGAACTCGGCAGTCTTTTGTTTACGGCTCTGCCCGTCTCCCCAGGGGGACAGGAGCTCTTCAAGGACGGGGCGCATTCGCCGTCCTCCCCAGCTCTGGGGAGAGGCCCGGCACGTGGTAACAGCACGACCAGCATTCCGTGGAACGCACGGGCCTCCCTCGCCCTCCCGGCTGGCCGCAGGGGCCCGCCGCTGCCCACCGGCCTCCCGTCCCTGCACCTCCCGCCACCGGAGTGGGCTGGGACTGACCGCCCTGTCACAGCCTTTGGGCTCAAGCAGGCAAGAAAGGGGCAGGGAGCGGAGGACGTCTGTCCGAGGCCGAGGGGCTCCTTCCGAGGATGGAGAGGCGTGAGGGAAGAGCAGGGAGGGAGGGGAGAAGCTTTGCTGGCTGGAGGTGGAGAGGGAGGGGGCACGGGGAAGACGGACAGTCTGTCGTGTGATTTAAGAAGAAAGCGGCCTGGAAGCAGGCTGGGCTTTTGGCGCCCTCCAGGAGAGGAGAGAAGGGGATTTGTTCTAACTGCGGTCAGCCGTGAACCTTGGCGTCCTGAGCGCCGACGCTCCCGGGAGGCGGGCCGGCTGACTCTTTGCTCCAGTGCGGTGACACAACCCAGTGGTTACTTTGCAAGAAAGAGAGTTGAAGAGCATCTCCTTGGGCTGAGAGGACTCCCCGGAGTGACGGGGTCAGGAAGAAAGAGCTCCTCAAGGCAAGGCCAGCGCCGGCCTTCCTCCCACGGCCGGGCGTACGGGCTCCAGATGAGGCGCCCCCGCCTGGGATTTGGGGTGAACCCCACTGCAACCATCTGTAATGTGTTTTACGCCTGTGCGCCCGTGGCCGGTCGTTTCTGTCCAATCTCCTCCTTCCCTGTGGACCTGCCAGTCACCCTTTGGTCCTGGCCGGGCCAGCCATCAGCTCCCTGTGGTCAGGGGTGCAGGGACCTGCAGCAGAGCCAATGAGAACCTTCCAGGAGATTTTATACGAAGAGACCAGGAGGAAAAAGTCCCCGCTTCTCTAAGGGTGGGGCTGGGGGCTGCAGCAGCCAGTCTTTCCTGCACAGGGAGGGACCCTGTGTGTCTGTGACACTAACGCTGTGAAGTGGAGCTGGGGGCTACAGCAAGACCCCGATTATCAACATTGTTTGGGTCCTGGGTCCAGCTTTGCCTGAAGTCCTCGTTTGCACTTCGAAATTAATACAGTCACAGCATTACGTTCTCGTTGCCCCAGCTGGTTTGCGTCACGTTTTTTTGTCATTTCCAATCGTGAGCCTGGTCATTTTTCTCAGGAAAGAGCTCATACTTCCATGGGAGTCGCTTAAGACCCAGGTCAGAAAGAGGGAAGACGCCCCTCCCGTGGAGCACAGCAGAACGGGAGCGTCTGTGGCTCGTTCTTTTTACAGGCTTAACAACGAAGCTGCGTGCCTCAGTTTCCCCAGGTGTGAAGTGGAAATCATGAAACCTGTTTCTTGAGTGTGTCAGGAGAAACCTGCAAACCTTGTTGCAGGAGAAGAGCTTCAAGGCCGAGCCCGGCACGCAGTGGGAGCTCGACCACGCGCACGCCCTCCTCCTCCCCCGCCCCCACGAGCCGCAGCATCTACCTCCATCGTTTTCCCGGAAGAACCAGAAAGCCCCACGTTCAACAGCCCTTCCCCCGACACTCAGACGTCTCTCCGTCCCTCGTCCCTCGGGGGAAAGCGGAGGGCGCTGAGGGGATGAGGGAGAAGAAGGCGCTGACTCATGTTTATGTTCTTACCTGCAGCAGGACAGTTCCCCCAGGAATCGTGAGCTGTAAACAGTACTTCGGGGCGTTCTCCCAGGACAGCAGCTGAACGTCTTCAATAGCACTGTAGGACACCGAGTTTTCCATGTACCCAGTCGGCTGCAGGAAAAAGAAAAACACGTGCATCGGTTACAAGTTCAAGCGGAACGCCCGAGCTTCAGAAGAAGGTTCCCGAAGATGTCCCCACTCCGGTGACAAGCAAACTGAATTGGCACCGGCACTCGGCACCCCCGGGGACCCCAGGGAGCTCCGTCTCTCCTGGCTGGCAGCGTCCAGCTGGGGGCGGGTGTCCTATGGTGGAAATTCATGCCAGCGTCAAGGAGAGCAGAGGCCCCAGACGGAGAACTGGCTGAGGGCAAGAACGGTGGCTCGTTCACCTGCAGGGCCCAGGCAGGACGGAGTCCAGATCCCTCCATCCCGCGCCATCTCCAGGCCACCGCCATCTCCTGCCCATCAGGTGTCGGCAGCCTCCCCGCTGGACTCACGGCCTCCCTCTCCCCACAGAGCGATGCTTCAAGATGGCAGCTCCTCGGCTCAACATCCGTCAATGGCTCCCAGCGCTCCGACCACAAGCCCCCTTCCCCGGTGTGCGGGCCCCGCGTGCTCTCGGCCTTCACACGCACTGCTCCTGCTGCCCGGGGCGCCCCTTTGCACCCCCCCACTCCCGGCTGTCGCCTTGGCAACTCTAGATCTCAGCTCAACAGAACTGGAGGGGGGCACCCGTCCCCTGCGGGCCCTGAAACACAGGCGCATCCCCACCCTATCCCGTCGTTCGTATCCTCCCGTTGTGCGATTATCTATTAAACGTCGGCCTCCCAGGCTAGACCGCAAGCTCCTTCTGCACCGCCTGGCACATGGCGAGGGCTCGGCGACACGTGTTGAAAGAAAGAATGAGAAAGGCTCTCGCTGGCCAGCGCTGGGGGTGGGCGGTGGTAAGACAAATTCACGGCCACTCACTGTTCTCTGCGGCTCTGGAGAGAAGGCACAGGGGCAGGGGGCCTGGGGACTGTCCCTGTCACTGTGGCCCTAGAAGCTGGATGTCACGAGTCGCCGAAGCGAGTGGAGCACAGCTGAGGGGGGGAGAGTTCAGCGCCCTCGAGCGCTCGCGGGCACCTGCAGCCCTCGGCACCTGGAGAGTGGGGCTTCACTTCCCTCCCACTGCACAGAGGCGGCCCAGGAGGGCACTGACTTGCCCAAGGTCACCCAGCTGGGGTGGCCAGGGCGGAACTCAGGCTCCTGACCACTCTGCTGCAATGCACGCAGGAGGCGAGGCAACTCAAAGCGCGAGGCCCAGGGGGGGAACTCGCCAGACCGGCCAGATTTAGGGCCTCCGTTAGGGCTTTCTTTTCCTGTTTTTTAACTTTTTATTTTGAAATCATTTCAAACTTAAGAGGATAGTGGTGAAAATAACACCTCCATTGGGTTTTTAATGCTCCACTCTGTCCACCAAAGGTGACATGCGGGGATGGAGGGGCGGGCTGGCTGCTCAGGAGCTAACGGCAGTGACCGACGGACGTGTTCATTCATTTCTCGAGCATCTCCAGAGTTCCGGGCCCCATGCCGGGCACTGGGGACACAGTGGGGAGCGAGGCAGGTGGCATCCTTCCTCCGTGGAGCCCCGTGGGGCCCCTAAGCAAACACGACACCTAAGTAAATAAACTATCACACGGCAGGAAGCGCTGCTCTAAGACTCAGGCTGTGGTGCCGGGCAGCTGCTCCTTCAGACGGGTGGTCAGGGAGGGCTGGGGGCTGGGGCCGCTGCGGAACGACGGGGGGCACAGAGCAGCCCAGGGTGCAGGGCCAGCGCAAAGGCACGCAGAAGGCCGCCGGGCGCAGGGCTGGCAGGAGGTGACACGCCGGGGCCTGCGGGCTGGGCTGGGGGGCCGGGCACTGCTGCAGGAGCCTGGCGGGCGGGCCTGGGGGGTGACACTGGTGCTGGGACCTGGGGGGGCCCAGAGAGGAGGAGGCCGATGGCGCCTCGCCGGTTCTCACCCCCCCACCTCCGCCCCCCATCTAGGGTGGCCAGTGCCCCCACTGGGAAGGCTCCTTGACAGCAGTGCCTCCAAACCTCGCCCCGCAGGTCTCCCCTGCGCCACGCTGCCCTGCGCCGGGATCGCTTGTGCTATCACGTTCTCAGGACTTTGCAGTGGATGCTCCAGCCCTAACGGTCCGTCTCGTCCCGGGCAGTGTCAGCGCGATCAGGCGCCTGCACGGGCAGGCTGTGGGTTTCTTTTCCTGACCCGGGGTCACATCTTGATGGAGTCATTACTCATTGTCACTCCCCTGCTGGCGTGGCTGCACTGTGGCCGCGGGGATTTTCGCTCTATTCTGTGCCAAGAGCCTCAACGGCGCCTGGCCTCGGGAGTCGCTTGTTATTTTCCTAGTAAGTGAATGAATATTTTACTCACCTATGTTTTTAAACATAGCACACCCCCTAGCACACCTGGGAGCTGCCCTTTGCCCGCGGGGGACCCCTGCAGGCCTGCCTTCCCCGCCAGCCTCTCCTCCTCCTGAGGTCCTGCCGGCCCCAAGCCCCAGAGCCCCTGGCCCCCAACGCGCACAGAGGCCGGAGGGACGAGCGGGGACGTGGCCGTCCGGCACCTCGGTGAGGTCACTGGGCTGCACCCGGCAGGATGGAGACGTGAAACTCCAGTCCCAGAAGCCCAGCGAGTGCAGGCGCTACCACGGGCCCTGGGGGGGGGTTGCGGCCACAAAGCAAAGCAGCCGCCCGTCTGGGCCGGGCGCGCGCCGGCCTCGCTTCTTTAGAATCACACCTGCGCACACAGCAGACGCCCCGAGACCGCCGCTTGCCCCGCAGCCCCCCCGAGGCCCGCTACGCAATGGGGCTTGGCGGGCAGAAACAGCCGTACAGCTTAAGACGACCCTGGCCACCACCTACCTCTGCTTTAGCTCTCTTAAAGTGGCCTTAACCAGAAGTTGCAACAAAGGCATTTTTGGGGAAAGGTTGGGCCTACATACATATGTACTGTTTTTAAAAAGCAGATGCACTGGGAAGCAGAAGGAACTCAATGGTTGAGTGCCTGCCTCCCATGCACAAGGTTCCAGGTTCAAACCCCAGGACCTCCTTAAAAAAAAAAAGCAGATGCATTGCTTTTCCATTATTTGAGGCAATACTGGCTAAAAGCAGATTTTTCAGAATCGAGACCTGTACTTGGGTCACTTACTGTGTGACCTAATACAAGTTATTGTACCTATCTGAGCCTGTCTTCCCCGGTGGGAACACGAGAATGTAACAGGTAGGATTATGGGGAGTGTTAAAGGAGCTCCTGCTTGTCAAGGGCTTAGCACCACACTGGAGCATCTGATGAGCTCAATGAAAATGAACTGTTAGGAGATAGACCCTGTAGCTCTGTGATCTTCCTCCCCCAAACCCATCACCCCAGACCAACCAGGAGAAAAACCCCAGCAACCCCAGTGCAGGAACATTCCACCAGCTCCTCCCAGCGCCCCTCATAACTGCCAAGGTCATCAGATGCAAGGGAAGGCTGAGACACCGCTCCAGCCAAGAGGAGCCAAGGGAAACACGGGACGAAACATAACACGGGATCCGGGGACAGAAAGAGACATTAGGTAGAAAGCACAGAACTCCAGATAAAGTAAGGACTTTAATAATAATGTACCGCTGTTGGTTCATTGGTTGTGACAAAAGTACCGTTCCAGTAGGAGTCGTTTCCAATAGGGGAACCCTTGCGTGGGGTATACGGGAGATCTCTGTTACTTTCACAATTTTAATAAAACTATTCAAGAATAAAAGATTTATTTTTAAAGATACAGTCGATACTGTCTGTGGCTGCTACATCGTCATCCTCCCTGTCACCACCATCCCCGGAGTCGGCCATGTGGGGCTAGTGAAGGGCCACGTGGCGGGTGGGGGTCCCCCAAGCATTGCCCTTAGGATTCAGGTGTCAGCTAACCCTAACCCTCGTGCCAAGTACTTTTTACAGAGAGCAGAGGACTCTGGGAACGTGGGGTCAGAGGTCCTGGGGAGGAGATTCCTGCACAGGGCAGGCATGGAATGTGATAAAAGAAAAGCTACGTTCTCCTCTCGAGGGAAGCTTGGAAACTCAGTTCTACGAGGTCTAAGAGGACATTACATAGATCGCAGGTTTCTCCTAAAAGTAGGAAAGTGCATGACACACTGTGTGATCAACTCACAGACCACCCTGGGATAAGCAGAACCGGAGGGATGACATCCACCTAGAGGCTGCACAGCAGGGGAGAAAGGAGCAGATTACAGAGGGGACAGGGACAGAAACACTCTACGTCTTGATTGTGGTGGTGACTTCTCTGTCCATGGCTGTCAAAACTCACACAACTGTACACCAGAAAGGATTACTTTTACGGCATGTATATTATAACGAACTTTAAAAAAGGCAATGCATGAATATTAACGAAACTGGGAAAAAGACGAGTAGAACAAAATCATATCAAAATCACATTGTGATTGCCTTTAGCACTTTGGTATGTTTATTTCCCAATTAATTTTTATACCTAATTTTTTACAGAGCCAAAATCATACAGTATATATAATTTTGCAACAACAACAAAAAACAGAAAACGTAATTACCATTTTCTGAACAATTACCTTCAAGACTATTTTTTCAGTGGCTGTAAAATATTCGATCGTCATTTACCTGACCATCCTCCTTCCTCATCCCATTGGACAGGGTTCTTGTTTCATTTTCTGCTACTGTAAACAACTCCACAATGGACATCCTTGTGAAACATGTTTTTCTGCCCTGTATTTAGGATTATTTCCTTAGGTCACATTCCCAGAAATGAAATTACTGGGGCAAAGGATAAGAGCGTATTTTACATCGTTGCCAAATTGCTCTCCTCAAAGAGATAGTCAAGAGACCTGGGACCTCTGGCTGAGCTGGAGGGGCTTTCGTCCTTGGCCTCCAGCTGGCCCGGGCAGGAGACTGCCTGGGGACGGGCAGCTCCAAGCAGGATGCTGGACATGCGGAGCCCGTGGGCCGGCACCCTGGCACGCGGGGACGCTGGCTTCCCACGGGAGCCTGGGAAAGGGCCGAGAGCCGTTGTCTGTTCACTCTCGGGGGTGGAGTGGGGCCAGTTTGGCGGCTTTTCACTCGCCGACCAGGGAGAGAGGACCCCGGCCCACATGTGCTCCTGAGCGAGCTTCTTCCCAGCGTCCCCTGCAAGGCCTGGATGGTGGCCGAGTGTGGGACCCGGAGGCTAGAAGGCCAGACGCAGAGCTGGCCACCCTAAAGCGGGCACCTTCTCAGACCTCCTGCCTGGACAAAGGGGGCAGGCCCTGGGGGCAAGGCCACCCCGGAAACAGCCCCCAAGAGCCCCGGTCCCCGCCTTGCCTCCCCGCACGTGTCTGGGAAACCAGCTCCCTAACCCCAAACTGGCCTGTGATTTCCACGGCGATTTCTCTAGAAGTGACCGTGAGCCTCCAGGTAGAGGCTCCACGCTGACCCCACCGCCCACGTGGGAAAGGCGCCCGGTGCCCGAAGGAGAAAGCTGGTTCTGCAACACCCTGCGTGAGCTCCCGCCCGCGGCAAGGCTGGAGGGCATGGGAAGCCGAGGATCCCGGCCCGGGCACGGAGGGCTGCCGGCCATGGCCTGCGGGGTCCCCACGGCGGTGCGTGTCGCCTGTGCCCATATGGGGAAGCCACCGCGTCGCCGCATGGGAGGCGGCTCGCCCGGCCCCGTTCCAGGCACTACCATCCCACGGGCACAAAGACACCAAAGAAGGACTCACTCCCACCCCCAACGGCACCCAGGCTTCCAAGGAGGTGTGTCACGTGTGCCGTGGGGAGTCCCTTCCAGCCCCCGGGGCTCTACTGACCCGTGAAGCAAGTGCCAACAACGGCAAGGGCACAGCAATCCTGGTGAAATTACATGTATAGGCGTCCAGTACATTGAATTGAAAAAAAAAAAGAAATCACACCATGGTGTGGTGCGGACTGGGGGAGCAGGCTGCAGCCCCCCGCTGCACGTTTTTTCCACGACAGTGGGAGGAAACATCCTACGCACACGCACCAGGCAAGGTGCGGCAGGAGCCCCGGGTGACACAGGTGCTTGGCCCCTGGCCCAGGGCTTCACCTGAATCACGTCATGCAACCTGTCGGTGCGGGGTGGGCGCGGGGGTGTATTTATCCCCATTATCTCAGTGTGGCAGAAGAAACGGAGGCACGCAGAGGCGAAGGCACGCCGAAGCCCCCTGCCCTTCAGAGACGCTGGGGATGACAGCTCGCAGTCCCGAGGCTGCGTCCTGCACGCCCGCGCTCTGCCAAGCGCGCCTGGCCACAGGCGAATTCCAACCTGCGTTCCTGGGCGCACGCACGAGGCAAGCACGGATTCAAATCAGGGAAATGAGCCAGGAACAGAGACCGGAGCCGGAACCCGCCTTGCGGGGGTCTCCGCGGCTCACGACCATGCGTCTCCCCACGGCCACCCTGACCCCGGGACACCCCCGGCTGGACTCGGCCTCCGGGGCAGACACCCACGGTGCTCATTTGGGGAAGGTCTGTCAAAATATTTTGGCGTTCTCTTTAATCCCACAAATATTTAATCTCTTTAAATATTTTGCAGCGGAAGCAATGTCACGGGAGACAACCTGCTGCTGGATGGGCTGGTCCGGCCCCCCGTCCCAGAACAACTCTCCCCACACCCCCTTGTGACTTAACCGCTGCTGGAGGCGGCTACGCCCACCCACAGCTCTCGGTGCCACGGGGCGGCAGGCGGCGGCTGCCACGCTGACCGGCTGGGTCGAGCTCGGCTTCGTCTGTTTTGTTTGGTTATCCGATCGTTTCCTTGATGCCAACGGCTGCTTCCTGCCGCCGCAGGCATCCCTTCTGTCCCCAAAAGGTGACTTCCTGCTTCACTGCTGTGACCGATGAAAGAACATGGCCACACTCGTTAAATTTATGTGTAAAATAAGGGTCAGTGGGCTTTGAGTGAGAAATGACATTCCTCTTCTGTTTTATGGTGTTTTCTTTACCTCCTTTTCTCGGGGGTTGGGAGAAGTATTCTGAATTCTTCCGCAAGACAGTTAACTCTAGCCTACTGCTGCCCTATAGAGCTTTCTGTGATGACGGCTGCATTAGTCAGCCAGAGGGGTGCTGATGCAAAATACCAGAAACTGGTTGGCTTTTATGAGGGGTATTTATTTGGGGCTGGAGCCCACAGTTACCAGGCCATAAAGCGTGACTTCCCTTACCAAAGCCTATTTGGAACATGTTGGAGCACGATGGCTGCGACGTCTGCGAGGGCTCAGGCTTCCTGGGTTCCTACGTTCCTGGGGCTTGCTTTTCTCTCTTTCAAGGTTCCTTCCTTCCTGGGGCTGGCTTCTCTTTCCTCTGCGTGCTGACTTCCCAGGGCTCCAGTTCAAGTCCTCAGCATCAAACGCCTAGCATTAAAAGCCCTGAGCTCTGTTCTTCACCATGCCTTTTATCAACGCCCTAATTGTAACTCAGCCATGCCCAGGTACAGATCACATTCCAAGCCTAATCCAATATTTCTTCTTGAAATTCATCAATTGTATCAAACTGCTACAATGGCAAAGTACAATATCTGGGCTATTCAACACAGTAGCAGTAGCCCAGTGTGACCACTGAGAACTTGAAATTAGGCTGGTGTGAAGGAGGAACTGACTTCTAAGTTTTATTTAATTTCCCATAATTTAAATTTAAAGTCACATGGGGTTAGCATGGTTCAAAATAACACCAAACATTTATCTAGTATGTGTCTTTTGAAAACGCCTTCTCTTAATGAATACATTTTTTTTCATCCTTACAACCAGGCTGTTGATCTTAATGATATAAGGAATAATTTTAATTTTACCAAAGATTCAGAGCTAAAGGGAAACACTCACGTCATGCCCCTCCACATACACCCCTCCCCAGAGCTTCCCTTGGGGCGTTAGTCATGTAGTCATTCAACAAACAGAGCCCCTCCCGGGCACAGCCCACTGCTAGCCCATGGCTGTGGACGCACCCTGCAATCACAGAGCGCATGAGCCAGTCCAGAGACCAATGATCCACAGAAATGGTGGTTCAGACCGATGGCAATCCGTGTCCCTGGAGCGTGCGCTCTTCACACACTCAGGGCCACTTGCGCCATCCGAGCAACTCGCCCCGGCTCACAGGACCTCAGGAAGGGAGTCTGCAGAGGCGCTGGCCCTGCCGAAGCCCCGGCCCAATGGGGTTGGTGGCGGGCCCTGGCGCTGGGCGCCCTCCCCCGGCGCTGCTGCCCCATCCTGAATGGTCTGAGCGGCTCCCACCCCGACACTCCCCGGGGCTGAGGAATGCCCCGGCGGCCCCCTGCGCGCACTCCCGCATCTGCGCTGCGCTGCCTGCCTCCGCTAGCCCCCTGGCTCCCATGAACCTCGAGAGACCGCCGCTGGAGGCGCCAGGCGGGGGCACCATGTATCAACACCACCCAGGACAGGGTTGAGGAGAGAACCGACACCTTCAGATGCCACGTCCTGGGTCTGTCCACAACAGCCCATGAGTCCAAAATCAGGGGCGCACCCACACCCCCTCCAGCAGGACGGCTCAGGTGGAAAGAGCAGATAATGCCAAGTGTTGGCGTGGGCACGGAGTGACCGGAACGCTCCCGAATGGCTGGCAGGGGTCAGAGTGTCAAACCACTGTGGAAAGCTGCGTGGCAGGTGCTGCTGACGCTGGGCCTATGAGCCCCCCACAGCCCGGCAAGTCCACTGCTGGGCAGGAGAGCCTGCGTGTGTTCTCTCCAACACCTGAACACAAGTGTCCCTGAGCACAGCTCACTGCAGCCCCCAGCTGGAAAGTCCCCAAACGCCCATTGACAGAAGAATGGCCGTCGCCCAGGGGAGTAGCCACAGCCATGAGAATGATCTACACGGACACCCAACAAATACGTGAATCACACAGACCTGATGCCCAGCAAAAGGAGCGAGACACAAAAGAATACACGCTATCATTCCATTGATAAAAAGTTCAAAAACAGGCAAACCTTCACTTGTGCTGGGAGAAGTTGGCACACTGGTCAGTGGGGCGACAGGCCATCTAGTGTGCTGGGGACGGAGGGGCTTCCCAGGCGTTCACTGCTAAAGCTGGGAAAGTCCTGGGCAAACCGGGTGGGCTGGTGGCCCTACTGGTTACCCTGGTATGGAGAATGCTGGAGGGAGGAGCAGACAGTCCTGGAAAGAGGCATGAGGGGGGCTCTGGGTGGTAGTGACACGGTGTGTTCACTTCGTGAAAATTCAAGTGGCACACGGCACAGACACTCTTCCCTATGTATGTTATACATCAGCAGAAAGATTTTTTAAGAACTCTGACGGTCTGAAACGGAATCCGGGCCCCGCGCAGATGCTCTCTGAGTTCCTCCCTCATCGTCAAGGCGGGTCCCCAGGGCGCCCCAGGGGTTCCCCCCAGTCTCGCCTGACATCAGCCCTCCCCGGGGCCCGGCAGGGGCTTGTGGGAGCTGCGGGCTCGTCGGGGCGGGGGGACAGCCCGGTGCCCGGCATGGGCCGAGCGGCGCCTGGAGGCTGCGGCCGGCGAGGCTGTCCCCGGGCCGCTCCACGGGGACAGTCGGGAGGCCCATCCCGGGCTCATTAATCACAGCCCGCAGCTGCCCCCTTTATGGCCAAATGGCTCAAGAGATTTAATGACAGCAAAGGGCACCTCTCCCACATCGGGGCCTGCAGCCGCAGTGGCCTCCGTGGCACGGGCAGGGGGAGGGAAGTCCGGGCCTTGGCCTCTGAGCCATGGGCACCTCTGACTTCAAGCAGGGGTCGAGGCCCTTGGGGGCTGGGGTGAAATGCCTCCCACCGCCCACGGCAGCAGGGGGGTGGACGGAGCAGGTGCTGGGCCCTGTGGGCCACGCTGGGTCCCCTTTGGTCGGGGGGGGGGGGGTCACCCACACCTGGTCACACATGGAGCAGGGCCGCTGACCCCAGGGCAGTCCTGGTCTTGCCCACGCACCCACAGCCCGTCCTGGGGGCGCCAGGGGGCTTTATGACTCGCCAGTGGCGACACCTGTGGAAAGCAGGTCATCGGGGCCGGGGAGGGGTGGGAGGGCTTCCCTGAGGGGACGCCGGAGCCGGAGTGGGCGGAGGGGAAGCTGCTCAGTGAGGGGTGTGGGGGGCAGGGACGCCTCAGCCCCCGGCGCCCAGCCCTCTCTGCTCCTTGGAGTTCTCCTTCCTGCCCCAGCCCTCTCATCCCTCTTGCCTCCTCCCTTAGTTCAGGACGTCTTGGGATACTAGCAGGCCAGTGTGGCAGGGGCAGAAGGGCACGCCCCGCAGCCAGCGCAGGTCGCCGCACTCCTCGCCACCTCCCCGCGCTCCGCGCCCTGCTTCTCGTTTCAGTGGAACATCTGAGAGACACAGCTACGCTGTCTAAAGTGCTGCAGCGTCCTCGGTGGGGACGGGCCGCCGCCCTCAGGAGGGACGGAACACCACCCTCTGTGGGGACGGGCCACTGTCCTCTGTGGGGACAGACTGTCGCCGTCTGTGGGGATGGATGCTGTTTGTTCATGGACACGGGGGTTGTTTCCAGTTTGGGGTGCTAAGAAACGAGGCTGCTGTGAAAACCCCTGTGCACATTTGGGGGAGGTGAGGGGGGCTCTCCCTCCACAGACAACCCCCGCCCCGCCCCGCCTCAGCAGCTGATGTGTCCTTGCTCTCCATCAGCCCCTGTGCGCCCGCTCCGGGAGAAGGGGGAGGGGGAGGGGAGAGGGGGCGGGGGAGGGGGAAGAGGGAGGGGCCGCGTCCCTCTCGTGGAAACCTGACTGTGGGTCAGGCAACCTGGGTGGCCTTTCCACACACGGGTCAGACTTGGTTAGGAGCCTCTGGGTGGGCGTGTGATTTTTCCCACGAGGCAGTGAGATGCCAAGTCACCTGCCAGCGCGCCGGGGAGACCAGAGGAATCCTGCTCGTCGCGCTCTCTCAGTCCCTGCCGTGCCTGCGCCTCCACAGGGCCCGTGGCGCCCAGCATCCGGCGAGCACCCACTTGGCCACGGAAAAAGGAGGAAGGAGGCAAGGTGGGAGGACATGGAAGGAAGAGGCGCTTAGGGACAGAGCATCCAGGCTGGCGTCGCCTCCTGCCCGAGGCCGGCTCTGCCCACCTCGGCCAGCCGCAGGTGTCCGACAGACCTGCCCGGGCCCCCCTCGGCATCCACGGGAGCCACCCTGAGCCCGAGGACCCTGGACAGGTGCGCGGAGACAGGAAAGTAGCTAAAAGCACCATCGGGGCGGCTGGGCGGTTCTCGGGCGCGTGCCAAGGCACGGGTCACCTGCACCGCGTGTTCAGTCCCGGCGCAGCCCTGCCCGGCGCCCGGCACGGGTCCCAGCACGTCTCCGCTGAGTCATCCTTTCCAGCAGGTGCGGCCTCCACTGACGGAGGCCAGACGCCATGGCGCGAGAGCCGGCTGGGGCAGGCCGGGGCTGGCCGCCCGGCGTGGCTAGAAGGGAGGGAGGCCGCGCAGAGGTCTCCGTCGTCGGCTTTCCGCCCTGCCTGTTTTCTAGGCTAACGCCAGTTCTTCTACAAGACACAGAATGGGGGCTTAGGAGCCTTTTCTCGCACGAGAGCATGGGCAGGTGAACAGGTCTGTCCTGGGAGAGAAAAGGAAATAGCAGCCCGCCCCCCCCGCAGGTGTGGGCCGAAGAGGGCCGGTCTTCCATGAAGGAAGTTCAGCTCGAAATTTCCACGATCCAAAGATGCCTGTGCTCTCTCGTGACCAGAATCCGAAAGCATTCGGGGTGCTCTGGTGGTCCCGGCTACGTGGTGTTGATCAGACCGGCACGTGGACAGACGGAGCAGGGCGGGCTTGTGTTAAAGAAAAGACGGGCGGGGGCAGGTGGTCTGCAGCTGGACCACCGTTTACAGCTGGCCTCCGCCCCGACTGGTTCATACCTACGCCATGTCCACGTTAAGTGTGGCCAGTATCGCCTCTGCTTATTGCATCCTAACAAGCTTTGGTTGGGTGGGCAGAATTTCAAAAGACAGAGGGCCTGTGGGTGGGCTCTAGCGGAAACCGGCCGAGTGATGGTAAGAATGTGTCTATATATCACAGACATCCCCGGGGAGCCCCTAGAAGACACCTGCTTCGGGTCTTTGTGGGATCGGAGCCCCCACTCCCAGGCTTGACGCGGACACGGGCCATCACTGGAACCCTTGGAGGCAGGCACCGCGATTGCTCCCATTTGGCGGGTGACAAAGCCGAGGCTCCAGGTGACGTAGCTGCCTGGGGTCACCCAGCAGGAACCGCAGAGCCGGGAGGGGATCCAGGCCGTGAGCCTCATTCCAGACCTTTCCGTACCCTGCCCGGCTTGCAGGACTGAGGCTCTGGGCCCCGCTCTCCTACTTTAGGGAGTGGGTTTTTAATGGTGTCTAGAGAGCTCACTTGGGCCCCTTTTTGGCCAGGAGGGCTGTGTGGGCCTAAGGAGACAGTTCTGGCCCTGGGGTCCAGCTTTCTTGGAGAAAAATCACCTGATTTGTGCATGAGCAGCCCAGGGGTAAGGGGGGGGCGGTGAAGTCCCTTCTCATACATCCTGGAGACCCCGGCGGCCCTCCAGGCAGGACCCCAGCCAGGAGCACTGAGGGGCTGCCACTCTTTACTTGAATTCACCGAGGCTAGAATGCCGCTTTCCACTTGTCCAAGCACATGGGCTCACCTCCTAGGACTCTGCACGGCTGCCTCCAACCAGCCTGTGGCTCCATGGTGCCTGGCAGCTAGGATCAAGCCAGACCAAGACCAGGCCAGCCCCGAGGCGGCGAGGACCCCAGCAGGCCTGTTCAGCTGCCTCTGACCTTCACTGACCTTCACGTGGCTCCACCTCGAGGGCAGAGCCCCCTCTTCCCTGTTCTTCTGTTTCCCCACTCAGAGGAAACCCCTACAGGAGGCTCTGGGTACACCTGGCTGCCATGGTAGGCTTGACAAAGGCAGAAGATGCCCCTAAATACTGCCTGCGGTGGGCCTTTAGGAAAGGCTGATGGCATGTCACCAGCTGGGGGCTTCACCTGGCGGGGGGGTTCCCTCGGGACGGATCTGGTGGCGGGCCCAAGACTTCGCCAGCATTAGCTCTGCATGATGGATAAATCATAGCCTCCACTGTACTACGAAGCGACGCGGCCCTGCCATCGATAGCCGCCACCCCAGCACCCCATCCCCTCTCCTATCTGCTTTATTTGTGTACTCATCAATTACCATCCTGAGCATTTTACTTCTCTCTCTTTCTCCGTCTGGCTCCTCCCCCTATGAGATTGCACGCGGGCAGGAATGTTGTTTATTCGCGGCACACAGTAGGTGCTCAATGCTGCACAGCCTGATGATTCCTGGGCTTCTCCTGTGTGCCAGACACCGTGCTAAGTGGCTCGCATGTCCCAAATCCTCTCGCAGTTGGGACAACCGACCCAGGGAGATTTCACTTCCTTGGGCTTGTTCTTGGCCCTTGGAATTGGGGGGTCCTAATCCGATGTGACCTCACAAGATGGAGAGGTCGCCACGTGACGACTGAGGCCGAGGAAACCAGGGGCGGCGGGCAAGCCACCCCGGGAGCCAGGAGGAGGGATCGAGCCTTCCCTCCAGACAGGGGGGAGCAGGCTCCACGCACGCCTTGATGTCGCATGCTGCCCTCCAGCACTGCGAGGCTGCTCCTGCTGTTTTAAGCCACCCAGCTACGGTGGCCTCAGGAAGCTAAGACCAGCTTCCACACAGATACCGACCCATTCATTGTCAGCATTTTCAGCAAGGAGAAGAGTAGCCTGGAATCCCTTCCCTCCAGCACCTCTGGGGCGTCAGGCACATCTATAGCCCGCTAGCATCCTGTGCCTAGGATACGTGCAGACACAGGGGCGCAGGCACCCTGGGGAAGGTGGGCTCCGTTCCACTGTGGGGACAGTCAAGAGGCCTTCAGGGAGTATGGGACACTTGAATTGGGTTTTGAAGGGAAAATAGGAGTTTATGAGGCAGAGATGGATGTGGAGAGAGATTGATCAGAAAAACTGTACTAGATCCAGATTAGGGAAAGCCTTGAAAGCCAAACCAAGGTGCCTGGGTTTTCACTGGGTTCCTGAGGAACATGGGGTCTCAAAGGGGATCGATTCCCCTGCTGATGAGGCATCAGGAAGCCAGTGCACCTGAGCTTGCCTTGTAAATGGAGAGCCAAGGGACTGCTCCCAAGGATGGCTGTTGCCACAAGCCTCTGAACGAGGTGAGCCCTGACTAATCACCTCCTTCTATTATCAACGTTGCTGCCATAACAGTAACACCAGCCATCATCCTCCAAGGAAGGAACAGAACGCCTCGCCTGTCTATTAGGCCTTTCCTCCAAGGGACACTGAAGGCACGATGTGCTTTTTGTCACTTCCATGAAAAGCATTTCTACACCTCATTCTATCAGAAGAGCGGTGGAAACGGTGGAAACGTTGCTTTATCTATTTCAGCATCCCATTTACCCAACAGGTTTCCAAATCCTATCTCTGAACAAACCTGGATGAGTAAGAGCCTGAAGGTGGCAGGCTGGACGGAGAGACATGACTCTGTTCACTGCAAGTGGCTATTTAGACCCACGGACACTCCAAATCCTTTTTTTGGCAAAAGTCAGGGGCACGAAAAAATAAAACCTAACAAATCACAGAAACCACAATGGGGAGTGATGGAGTCTGAGTGTGAGAATGCCATTTGTTGACTTGTGCAATCACGCATTCATTCAACAAACATTCCAGGGCACCCGCCCTGGGCTCTGTCCTCCAGGAGCTCAGAGAACAGAGTTCATGATTCCAATGTGATAAGAAAAAGGCCACAAGAGGGGCTCTTGTGGAGATGGAAGGAGGAAACTGCTCCAAGGAGACTCTTGAGACATGAGCAGGAGTTTGCTGGGCCAAGGAGATGGAGAGGCATCTGGGCAGAAGGAAGAGCACGTCTGGGGGGTGACGGAAAGTGGGGGAGTGCCTGTAGCCTGGGGCTGACGAGGCGAGAGGCTGGGGGAGGAGACCAGAGCACCGGGCTCTTTGAGGTGTGCTGGGAAAGCCACATTACAGGTGCGTTCCGCCCCGAGCCCTTGGCCAGGCCGAGAGGCTGGCTGGAGGCAGGACGGGGGGTCCCCTCCAGCCGTTCCTGGTGGAGGCTCGGGAACTTCCAAGGTCTGGGGAGGTGGGTTGACTAAGAGGTGCTACGTCACGGGGCAGCTGCAGATCTAGGGTTTACTGCAGACTTCTCTGCGGAATGTAATGGGGACAGCGACGTGGCAGTGGCTTGTGGCAGAAGCCTCCGTCCTTCCTTATCGGGGGCCGGGGAGGTTAGAGAAACTTCTCCTGAGCAGGGGCTGGCCAGGTCCCACGGGTTTCACCTCAGCCAAGACTCCGTCCGCAGGGAAAAGCACCCATTGCTGGACGGAGGTGAGGAACTAGGGCCTCAGAGGGCTCCTCCAAAGGCCACTTCCAAACAGACACACATCTGCTGGCCTCTGGCCATGGCCGACAGCTGGGGTGAGGGACGAGGCCCGGTCACACCGCGTGAGAAGAACGGGGTCCCTCTCGGCGCACCTGCCCCCTCACAGGACGCAGCAGGCACGGGCGGCGCTGCTCCCACCCAGCTCTGCTCCTCCCGGCCCTGGCTCAGCCCCCTCAGTCTCCACAGAAAACGCGGTGACCCTCTAGGTGACCTGCCAGGAGGAGGGACGGTTTCCTTTTGTCCACAGGAGGTGTAAAATAGACACCAGCTCGTCACGCAGCTCAAATCATGGAAAAGCTGGGTGAAGACTCGGCTTCCTTCACTCACACCTTCTCTAGTGAAAAAGAGACGTTCTCTGAGCCTCAGACTCGCAGGTTACTCATTCATCACATACTTCTGAGTACTTCCTGGGTGCCACGAGAGCTCCCAACATGTCCTAAATGCCGGGGATGCGTCCAACAAAACAGACACAAGCCCTGGCCACGGCCTTTCCTGAAGAAAAGGGCTTACTGCCATCCGATGTCCTCCAGGCAGCTCAAAGTCACCACCCGCCCGGCGCACCCTGCTGTCTTCCTGGGTCCAGCTTGAGCACCCAAGTCTCCTAGTTGTCCACACTCGATCCCTCACGTGCAGTCACACTTGGCACCCTCAGTGCCCGACTAGTCGCTCACAGGTTCCGGTCGAGACACCCCTTGCCCCTTTAACCCATCCCCTCTTTCCGACACCCTCTTGTCTAGTTCTCTCTCCTCTCATTCTTCCTTCTGGAGAATTACAGAAGCTTCCTGCCTGGGATTCCTGCCTCCAGTCTTACCCTCTACGCCCCTCTCTATCCTCAACTCTTTCACCGGAGGTTTGCGTTATTCCCTGCGCCATGCGTTTTCATAACATTGCTTTGCTTACAGAGAAAAATCCAGCCCCTTTGGCCTTGTATCCGGTATCTTCCATAAAGGCTTTCGGATGCTCCGGTCTTTTCTAGAGCCCACTTGGGAGGGACGGACCCTGAAGTGCCTCCACAGAGGAGAGGAGCCTGGGGCCAGAGTGGACCGGGCATCCCCAGTAAGCCTCAATGCGAGGGACTGTGAAAAGAGGGGGCGAAGAAGCAAGGGGTCTGCTCCTGGGGCTGGCCCCTCTCCCTCATAGCTTTCACCCGCCTGCGGGGAACTCTTCTGACGGTCGCCAAATCTTGGTCCCTCTCCTTCCACGGGGACAAGTATTGCCAAGGATTTCTTTTTATTTTATTTTATTTTTTTAATTAATTATTTATTTTTTTTTTTAAATTACATTATGAAAAATATGAGGTCCCATTCAACCCCACCGCCCCCGCCCCCCACTCCCCCCACAGCAACACTCTCTCCCATCATCATGACACATCCATTGCACCTGGTAAGTTCATCTCCAAGGATTTCTTTTTAAAGGAAGCAAACACGGGCACTACTTGTGAAAGAATTCCGACACGGCCGAGGATAGCTGCTCAAAAATTACAAGAATAGACTGGTGGCCGATCGCACAGCGGTCAAAGAACAGAGCCCCCTTTGCTCCGCCTGGGACCAGAGCTGGGTAAGGGCCCGACCTCGGGGAAGCCCCGGTGACACGGGGCCGCGTTCGCACAGACTCGGGGCCCAGCGCTTTCCCAGTGCTGCCCACCGCCCGCAGGGGCACAAAGGGGCTACACAGCCCAGAGGCTGGCAGAAACCCGTCTGCAGCCTCGGGAACAAGTCCGCCTTTCACTGGCCAGCCAGGCGGCCAAGGTCAGAGGCAACACGAGCCAGGGCTGCCCTTCAAGTGCCAAGGACCTTTAGAAAAATTTAAGTAATTTTAAATAGAAACGTCCCCTTTCCCAGCTCTAAACAGACGCAGCGGAATGTCTTTTGCCCTTTTCCTGGTGACATAATCACCGCACCCCCCGCAGCAGACTGCCGCCACCAGGAGCTACTGAGCAGCGGAGAGCTGCGGGTCCCTGCGCAAAGCGCCCCTGTGGCTGGGCGTTCCGCACGCTCCCTTCCCTTTCTGCTGCTTCTCTCTCCCTCTGCCCAGGCTGTGCGATGTCCCTGCTCTCAGGACAGCACAGCAGCCCCTGCACCACATGCGCCTCCCCCCGACTTCCTGGTCTTGGAAACCCAAGCAGTACACTTGTCAGAACTGTGTCCCGGGCGAGCCAGGCGCCTCCAGTGAAGCGCGGGGGTGCCAGGTGTGCCGGGGGGACAGCACCACCCTGGGCGCTTCCTCCCAGGTTCTGGGCTGTGCCTGGGATCAGGGCGTTTGCTGGAAAAGTGGGGTGTTCCTGTTTACTGGCAGCCAGGCCCACTGCTGACTCAAAGACCAGAGTTCTTGTGATGAAGGAAAAAACCTTCCCACTGAACACCAGGGAACTGATTAAAGGCACTTCCTGCCTTTTAGGAGCTCCGCCCCACTCCCGCCCCACCTGCCCCACTCCGGCCAAGTCTGATAAGTGACTGGAAAGCCTCCTGGTGGCCCTGTCAGGCTCAGAGGGACGGGGGCTGCCCTGGCAAGTTGGAATTGAACGCTCTGGGAGGAATTCCTGGGGACCCTGGCTGCCCATCTGGACGTTCCTCTAT
This sequence comes from Dasypus novemcinctus, assembly GCF_030445035.2. NCBI lineage: Eukaryota > Metazoa > Chordata > Mammalia > Cingulata > Dasypodidae > Dasypus > Dasypus novemcinctus. The sequence goes on from NC_080690.1 coordinate 7,539,449, forward strand.
GTGGGACGTGGCCCCTTGGGGAGGGTTTTCCAGGCCCCCCAGGAAAGAGGCAAACAGCAAAATGGCAGGAACTAAAGAGCTGTGGGCTCTTTAGTGAAAATACTTGGCTCTGGAGTCAGGCTCCCCTGGGTGCACCTTGGAGGCAAGTGACTGCATTGCTCTACGCCTCGGTTTCCCCATCGGCATCCACCTCAGAGCACACTGTGAAGAGTAAAGAAGACAGTTTTCGACAATTCCACTCCTAGGCGTATACCCCAAAGAACTGAAAACAGGGACTCGAAAAACAGTTCCATGTTCACACACGTCAGAGCAGCACCCTGCACGGGCCTGGAGGCGGAAGCCCAGGCTGATGGACAGATGAATGGCGACTCAGCACATGGGCCACGTGCCACGGGGAAGTTCTCGTCCCTGAAAAGGAGTGCAGTCCTGAGACACGCTGCACAGGGTAATGACCCTCGAACACACGATGCTAAGAGAAAAGGGCCAGGCACAACACGGCACGCAGTGCCTGATTCCATTTCTACGAAATCTGCGCAGTGGGGAGAGCCGTAGACTCAGGAGGCAGCTGGTGGCTCTGCCAGGAGCCGGGGGATAGGAGAACAGGGAGAGACGTCATGAGAGGCATGGCGACCCTTTCGAGGGTGATGAAAACATGCTGAACTAGAGACGGTGGCCGCGTAACACTGTGAATTGCTCGCTTTAAAATGGCTCATTTCATGTGTCATGAATTTGAAAAGGAGCAATGCTAAGCCCAGACTCCTTGCCCACCCGACGGGCCTGACCACGCCCTACCCCGAGCGAGCTGAGGGTGCAAAATGCTGTACGCAACACCCACGTCCAGGTCAGGACAGTAAGGGGAGGATGAGCATGACCGCCTGCCGGGGAGCCCGGGGAGGGCGGTGGCCAGGGGTGGGCTCGGGCGCGAGAGCCGATAAAGCAGGGGCGTCTCAGGGCGGGCGACTGCCCGCAGCCATCCCGAGGGGGACGGCACTCTTGGAGCCCAAAGACGTGGGTTCGCTTCTCCCGGAAACGTTTCTTCCTGAGCCGCCCGCCCCGGTTTAGGGCTTCACAAGCCTCTCTGGTCGCTTCATTGGCTCTCTTGAGAGCGGCAGATCCCTCTTTCCAGGCGCAACCTTTACCAGGAGCCCCTGTGGGAAGGCTGCGGGGGCCTCCCCTTGGCTCCTGCGCACGCCTGCCCCGCTCCGGAGCCATCCCGGGAGGCCACATTTCCTTCCACCTTCCCAGCGAGACACCCAAGAACTGGCCCCACCCGTTTCTGCTGGTTTCCTTCAAAAAGGAGGCGCGAGGTGAGCCACTTCCACCAAGAGGCAGACTTGCTTCTGAGTGAGAAACGGCCTCCTGAAGTCTTGGGGGGCGGTGGTGGGGGGAGGAGAAGGGGCCTGGGTTAGCGGGTGGCTGAGGAGGGCACAGCCAGGACTAAAGGGTGCAAGGCAGAGAGGGGTGGACTTTAGCACAGCACAAAGGCTGCCGGGGAGACGGCGGGTCCAGACAAAGCCTGTGTGGTGGGCTGGCCTCCACCCTCGTCACCAACGTCCTCCCTGTCGTTAAGAGATGACCCCTTGTCACCCCTGCAAGAGCCCTAAGAGGCAGACGGCGCCATCCCTGTTTCACTGCAGGGGAAAGTGAGGCACAGAGGTCAGAGTGCTTACCCCGAGGTCAACTGGAATTCCTCTCCGAGCTCAAGATTTTATGGAAGTAAACACAGAGGCTTGGAAGAAGGGCGTTGCTTTCCAGAGTTATCGCAGCAGCCAAGCGGGACTGGGACAGCTTTTCTGGACTGAGAGCTCTCTGTGCTGAGAGAGGCGTGTCCAGAGAGGCCAGCGGGCCTCATGGGCCAGGACGAGGGGCCTGGGGCCCGAGGCAGAGCCTGTCCGTGCCGTCGTCCCTCCCCGAGGACAGCGTGCAGGGATGCTGGATGATGGTCTGGGATGGCACCTCCCAGCAGCCGTGTGGGCAGGGGGCAGGTAGAGGCTGCTTCCAGGAAAGGACCTCCAGAGAGGGGACAGAGGGTGCCTGCACGCAGCCCGGCACGCCCTCTCCCCCACGGGTAGCCCGAGTGTCCGCACCCACCGGGGCAGGGCCACCTCCCGCACGGCCGCCCACCCAAGACAGACGGCAGACTTTTCTGGGCTGAGGGGACCAGGGGAAAGGACGGGGAACATTTCACAAGGACAGTTCTCCCCAGTGTGGCTTCCAAGGAACACGAGTCCCACAGGAGGTTTTTCAGATTGGAAAAAAAAAAGGAGGAGGGGGTCCCTGGACAAATCCGTTCGGAGAAACGCTTCTGTTACACCCCTCACAGTCGCAGATCGAAGGTTCTGAGACGTCCTGCAGCCAAGAACCCTGTCTCCGCCATTTCTACACCTACTCGGTTTGTTTGTTCTGCTGCTGTTATTTTTGTACATCGATTAACATCCTAGAACAAAACCCACTGCAGGAAATGCCCGGCTAAGATCTTCCTCGGGGAGAGGGTGGAGGTGACAGCCGCAGTTTCCTCTTCGGGAAGCAGAGATCTTTCTCGGCTGCAGGGAAGAGCTTGCTCCCCCTCTTAGGACCTGGGCGGTGTTGACAGTCCCAATCCCTCAGGGTGCCGTCAGGCCCCGCAGGCGGGTGCTGGGCTCCCCCCGTCTCGCCCCCGCTGCTCTGGCTCCCTTCCCTGGCAGGTGAGGACCTCACCGGGGCAGGTTCTCCTCCACTGGCCTTCAGTGCTCGGCCCCCTTCTGTGCCTCTAACCGCCTCCCTTCAGCCTCCAGCGAAAGCCCAGAAAATAGTCACCTAAGCTCGCCTGGCAGGGGAAAAGTTCAGGGCTAAGAAAAGTCTTGTTCGTCTCCCAGAACTGGTTCAAGGAAGAGGAAGCACGTGACGCGGGAGGGGAGGAAGTCACGGCCTTTGTAAGTGAATTCAGTGCCCATTTCACAGATGAGAAAACAGAGGCTTCAGGCCCCACTGACAACTCCGCTGGGGTTCCCCACTCTGAGCCGCCCTCCTGTCGGGCCCCAAGCACCCACAGCTGGGAAGGGCAGGGGGGAACTTGAACCCAGGACTCTTAACTGCCTTTGCATGGCGGCTCACGCAGGCAGTAATTCAAGCATCCCTGGGGGGACCAAGGCCGTCAAGGAGAGGTGCATGCCGGGCCCGCTGGAGCCTCCAGGGCCCCTGCCGCGTTTACTCGGCACTAATGGATGAAGCCATCCTGGGGGGACCTTCCTTCCCAGGGCCCTGCTCTTGCCCCAGACTCACCTGCTTGACTCGGGGGATGTTTTCTGTTCCCTGCAGCTGCGCTCCTACCAGCTCCCAGGCTTCCTAGAAAAGCTGGGCCCGGGAGGGCCCTGGAGGAGAACGCAGCCTCCGCTGGTGGTGGCGGTGCGAGAGGAAGGGGTCGGTGGCCAAGGTCAAGCCCGCACAAGATGGCTTCTCAGCAGTGTCCCGAGACCGCCAGAAGCTCCCAGGAGCTCCGGGGTCCCCGACGCGCCGCCCCGTGACTTGGCTCAATTGTCTAACGCCTCTGGTCTCAGTTCCCTCCTCCCCGAAGGGAGACCACAACAGGCACCTCGCGTAACAATGGACCGTCCCCCGTGTGAAGGTGAAATGAGATTATCTGGGTTAAGAGTTTAGCACATGCCAGGAGAGTGCACCGTAAGCGCTCAGGTCTTCTTAGTTATCGTGTTACAGACCAATGGACTTGCCCGAGAATGTTCCGGAAGTGGTAGGGAATGCCTCTTTCAACTTAGCATCGCCTCCACAGAAATGGAGCAATCAGGATCCCCTCTCAGCGAGCCCAGAGATTGCACTGGGAGAGCTCTTGGTGCGTAGCAAAGCCCCATCAGGCTTCCCCTCCAGCGGCCACCAACCAAGCACCTGCTCTGCCCAGGCCCGGGAATCAGCAGGGATGAGGCCATCCTCACCACGTATACCTACGTCTGGTCCACTCCGGTGTGGGGTGCTAGGGCTGGGCGAGCCGAGGTGTGATCTGATCAGTTACACGACTGCCCCGCCCCCGGCTCGCGAGCCCCCAGGGAGCAGGAACCGAGCTGACCCCGCAGCCTACCCCTTCACGCCCAGCACCTCGCCCGGCGTCAGCCGTATGGAAACTGCTTCCAGATGGGTGACTACATGAGCAAAAGGAGGGACTTTATCTCAGGCCCAAATCGAAGCCTCTGTCGTACAAGCCACCTGCACCCCTTGTTAATGACCGATGGCTTCTTGGCGTGCCCGCGACAAGCGCCTCCAACAGCTCCCGGGATTCACCAACTGCCTTCCCGATGGACTAAGTGGACACCACCGACACGGGCTCTCGGGTGCTGCCCAGTCCCGCTGGCCGATGGCGTGAGCTGCCAGCCCCCGCCCGTGACCTCCCACCTGCCGGGGAGAGCTCTGAGGGCCACACAGCCTCTCAGGCCAGGCTACAGGCAGCCTGGAGTTGCCAGGGGGCAGCGGGAAGGAAAGATGGCGGGCGGGTGGGGAGGGCAGCCGCAGGAGACGGGCTGTACCCAGGAGTGAAGACGATGCTCAGGCTGGGGTGGAAGTCACGTGGGCTCCCTGTTCTCCCCGGGGCTCACGGGTAGCGCCATCCCTCCACGCCGGGGCAGCCCTGAGAACCTTCTGGGTTGACGGGAATGCTCGGCAGCCACACTGTCCGGCATGGCAGCCGCTAGCCACATGTGGCCACTGTGACTAGGGCACTGCTGTCTTACATTTACTGCATTATAATTACACGTAAACAGCCGCTCTGTGGGCAGTGGCTACTGGATTGGACCGTTCAGGTCTACGCTCTGGAGGTCAAGCGTGGGATCTGGGGGTTTAGACGGCACCCCTGGAAATCAGCAGAGAATGGAAAGCAGATGAAGCCAAGCAGCCCGGAGCCTGCGGCTCTGAGGCCCACGAGCGCCAACAGCTCACGCTCATGACCCCCGAGGTTTGGAGGCTGGGTCGCTCGCTAGCAGGGCACGGGACTGGGACCCAGGTGGCGGCAGAGCCCGCAGCACAGCCCTCCTCTCCCCTCCCGCCACCTCAACACACTCCCACTCCCACACCCCAGGCAGCAGAGGCGGGCGGGCGAGGGCCCCCAGTTTGTACCTCTGGCAAGTGGGGGTGCTGAGCAACCTGGAGGCATGGAAGCTGGTGGGGACTGAAGCCCCTGGGGTCCCCTCGGGTCCCTGGAGGGACCTTCAGCAAAGACAGGCGATACACTCTGCTCAGCTGCAGGAGATGGGAAGTGCTGGCCAAACCATATGGGTGGACAACTCAACTGCTTCCTGGAATTCAACCACTTCTGAGTCCCCCCACCCCCCCGAGGGCCTCCGTCTCGTGGGGTCACCTTCAGAAAAGCGCCCAACCTGGGAGAAGACGTCAGTTTCCTGCTGGGGGTGGGGTGTAGATGGGACTTTTCTTTGGCTCCCAGTGCTCCTCGGCACATGGGGAGCTTCCTTCAAGCTCGGGAGTCCCCAGCCTACCAGGCCATTTTCGAGAAAATTAACCAATATATTGCACGTTCTCTCTTAAAAACACACCCAAACCTCTTTTCAATGATCACAGTTGAGCCTTGGTTTGGCCAATCCTCCCCCTGGGCCGACACTCAAATCCCCTGCTACTTCTTCCTTAAACCCTGGGTGGTAAACAGCAGTCTGCGCCTTTCTTTTTCTTTTCTTTTCTTTTCTTTTCTTTTTTATTTTTTATTTTTTATTTCTCTCCTGTAAATGACATAATGCATTTCAAGGATTTTATGTTTTTTAATTTTTCAAAATTAAAGTTAATCGATCACAAGGAATGTTACATTAAAAAACATAAAAAAACAAGAAACATGAGAGGTTCCCATATAACCCACCCCCCACCCCCCCACCCCATCATTTTTGTAAATTGTATTGTTTTGAAGATATATACATCTCAAAAAAAATGTTACACTAAAAAATATAAGAGGTTCCTGTGTATCCCCACCCCCACCCCATTCCTCATACACCAACCACCTCCCCCATCATTGTGGCACACTCATCGCACTCGGTGAACACATTTTGGGGCACTGCTGCACCACACAGATAATAGTTTACCCTGTAGTTCGCACTCTCTCCCAGTACATTCAGTGGGTTATGGCGGGATATGTAAAGTCCAACATCTGACCCTGCAATATCATTAAGGACAACTCCAAATCCCAAAAATGCCCCCACATCACAACTCTTCTACCCTCTCCCTGCCCTCAGCACCTACTGTGGCCACTTTCTCCACCTCAATGCTAAAATTTCTTCTATTACTCATCACAATAGTTTTATAGTAGAATATCAGTAAGTCCACTCTAGTCCATATTTTATTCCTCCATTCTGTGGATCCTGGGATGGCGATGTCCCCTCCACCTCTAGATCAAGAGGGGGCTTAGATGCCACAGGATGATGGATGCAATTCTTCTGCTTTGCAGTTGTAGGCACTCTTGGTTCCCTGGTGTGGTTGACCATCTTCACCTCTGTTAGCTGACCTGGGTAAGACCAACGAACCAGAGAGTAGGAGTCGCCACTCTGCTGAGGCTCAGGGCCCAGCTGGTACATGGGCAGTCCAGCGATTCAAGTCTCCTCAGTATGGACCATCCCTAGCGCCAAGGTTCAGTAAAAGTGACAGAAGAGGCATGTGTAGAAAAGTCACATCTGAGTCCAGCTCTATCACACTCAGGAGCACAAATTCTAAAGTAGGGCCCACATACATGCACAGAGCTCCAAATCCATCTGCCATGACTATATACCCTGTAGATCTCCATAGCCTTCAGGAGAACCAGTACCTAGGGTTGTATCTACTTTGGCTTTTTCTGGGGTCATGCTGAGGTCTGCGTAAGTATGACCCCTCTGATGACATCCCGACTCTTTTTGGAAGACTCTTAGCCATATTAACTCATTTGCCTTTGCCATTTCCCCCTTTTATTCAAGGTCAAAGAGCAGTTTTTAACACATGATCCAACATGTAGGCTGATATATTCTGCTGGTCTGAGTTGACCCTTTTATTCGAGGTCTCTTTCTAGTTGCTTCTCCAGTTAGTGATTGGTAATAATCCCTCAGCACCAGGGAGGCTCATCCCCAGGAGTCATGTCCCATGCTGGGGGGAGATAATGCATTTACATGCTGAGTTTGGCTTAGAGAGTGGCCACATTTGAGCAAATGGAGGCTCTCAGGAGGTAACTCTTAGGCACCCTGCAGCTCTAGGCCTAGTTCATATTTCAGGCACACAGGCTCCTAAGCATAGTCATCAGTGTCAAGGGCTCATTATTGGACCATCCTTCCTTGTTAATCTTTGCCGTTGCACTTGGAGATTATTGTTCCTTTGTAAAACCTTTCTTTTGTAAAACCAAACAAACAAAAACAAAAACAAAAATTCTCCTCAATGACTTCAAGGTTCCAGTTGTTTCCAGGGAATGAAAAGGCACGTACTTTACCATGATGGCCTTGCTGGCCATTTTATTATATTCCTGTTTCTCTCTCAATTGGAAACTCACTGATACTCAAAGAACCTTGGATGTGAGGTAGAGTGATACCCTAGCCCGTTTTCTGGGGCTGGAAGTGGGACTTTCAGGGCTAAAACTGGGGATGTCCGGGCGAGCTGGGGCTGAGCAGTCACCCTGATGATGCGGGGCAGCCACAGCAGCGAGGTCACCTTCCAGAGAGGCATCAGATGGATTTCATGACCGAGGCTGGGCAGGCTGCCCTTGGCCGCCAGTGAGTGTGGGACTGTGGGCCACGGACACCATGGAAGGAGCGTGGGACTTGAAACGAGACTGAATCCACTCCCCCACGGGCCAGCGGCCTGGAGCGAGGGGCTCAGCAGCCCCAGTATCCTCGTCCATAAAAGGACAGCAAGGCCCACCTCTTGGGCTGGCGAGGGACGAACAAGAGACAAAGGCCTCCTGCAGGCAGGTGCTCAGGGAGCTTGGCACCTAAAGACCAGGAAGGAGAATGAGTAGCGCTGCTGGATCATTCACAGACTGTCCATAAGCACCCCATAACCTGCCACACAGCACCTGAACGGGAGGAGGCGGCTCTCCGAAGGCAGCCCCAGTCCTGCCTTGGAACGGGTGGGGCTCTCCGGGGCTGCTGTCCAGAGGACAAGCTTCCAGGGCCTGGCCACGCTCCAAGCAGGTTCGGGGCAAACACAGCCACCGAGCCAGAGGCTGACTTGGCGGGTAGAGGTAGGGGACTTCAGTGTGACATCAGGACAGGGTGCGCCCAAGGTCCCCGCAGCCTTGGGACGGGCACACAGGCATCCAGGCATGAGGAGGGACAGGGCCCAAGGACCGGTCAAAGAATCCATCAAAGTCAGCGGGGGCCAGCGCCCGAGGCTGGGGGTCAAGGACTCCCTTGTGTGTGAGCTGATGACGTAGCTCTAGCTGCATCCTCCCTCCAGCACGACTGAAGGCTGAGGGGCCAGGGTGGGGTGGCAGCGAGGAGGACACCTGAGCAGTTGGTGGTAAGCGGCGACTGTGATTTTACCCGTCCCCCCCCATCCCCACCCCTTGCCGGGTGTCCGGGGAAAGGCTCGGGAGTGGGCTGAGCCCAGGGTGTGGACCCGCTGGGGGGTGAGCGGGGGACCAGCCCGTGCTAAGCTGTAGATGCAGATCCCTGAGGAAGGGGCCCGCGTGCCTCTGCACCCAGGGCACCCTTTCGGATGACCCTCTGGATGTGGCCATGACTGTCTACCTCTTCCCCAATCTCGCTGCCACGGTGCTGCGGGGAGGCCAGCGGAGCTCGGCGTCTGAGGTGGACAAAGCCGGCTGCATTGGCAGGTTCTGTCACATCCTCGTCGCCGTGGCAGCAGGCGAGTGACGCCAGCGTCCCCACCTTAGCTGTCACTCATGGAACAGGGAGGGTGTGAACCATGGCACAGGGTGGGGGCAAGGGCTGGACGCTCAGGGAGGGGCAGGCACATAGTAGGGCTGGAGAAACGGTGGACTGCTTCCTGGGCAGAGCCAACCGGAGGCCGGGGAGGGCTCCCAAGAGGCAGCTGGAGGCCCACAAAGGGCTCCAGACAGGCCTGCGCAAGAGGGGGGGCGCCGTCACCACCGAGATCCCCTCCCTCATCTCTCCTCGGAGCACCTCGCAGGAGCCTCAAGGACAAAGGAGACTGACGCGGAGGTCCTCAGTCCCGGGGAGGTGGGGTCCCTGGCCCGGCGCCCAGGCAGCCAGCCTACCCCGCTGTGCATTTAGCCGCTGACAACACAGCACACCGCCGGAACGGGGCCTGCTGGCATTTGTCTCTCCAGAACCAACCCGTGTTTTACAGAGGGGGAAACCGAGCTTCCGAGCAAGGCAGTGGTTTGCCTGCTCCACCAGTGAAAAGCGGCAGGATCGGGGTCCAAGCCCAGGCCTGTGTGACCCCAGAGCCCACGCCCGGGGCCATGGCACCTGGAGCACCAGGTTGGCACCCTCTGGATGGACCCGAGGGTGGGACGCCGACGTGCATGTGCGTCACGGCGTGTGCGGCTCGGGGCTCGGGCACGGTGGACACCAGCTCCCTTGTAAGCTGCACACGTCGGGCAGCCGCACGTGCGTGGGTGTTAGCCACGGGGACGAGCACGGCCGCCCTGGGCTCAGATCGCGGCAGGCCAGGGTCTGGCCAGGGCCCTCTGCAGAAGAGTTGGTGGGGAGGCCGAGATCTGCCTCTGCAGGTTCTCAAGGTAGACAGGGGCAAAGGAAGATTCCAGCAGGCCTGGCACCCAGGAGACCCTTGAGGAAGAGACGCTGCCTGGCTGAAGGAGGGATGGATGGATGGATGGATGGGTGGATGGGTGGATGGGTGGGTGGGTGGATGGATGGATGGAAGGGTGGGTGAGTGGATGGGTGGGTGGGTGGATGGATGGGTGGATGGATGGATGGATGGATGGGTGGATGGATGGATGGATGGATGGATGGATGGATGGATGGAAGGATGGAAGGATGGAAGGATGGATGGATGGAAGGATGGATGGATGGAAGGATGGATGGATGGAAGGATGGAAGGAAGGATGGATGGAAGGATGGATGGATGGACAATGGGCAGACACACAGACAATGGATGAGACATCTGCACCAACAACAGGCAGGAGCAGTACCAAGCACCTTGTACACCTCCACGCGTTCAGTCCTATGGCAACCCTATAAAGTAGCATCACCCCCATTTCACAGATGAGGACAGAGTCTCAGCTTAGGTCACCCCACCAGGACGGGGTGGGGCTGGATTTGAACCAGCCGGCTCCTCCCCGGCTCACACCAGCTCCCCAGGGCCGGCTGAGCACCTCTCTTCCCAGCCCTGCCTTCAGTGGTGTCATCCCAGTAGCGTGAAATCGGCCACAGTGGCAGAACTAACCCTGCAGTGATCGGCAAACAAATCTAGGCTTCTCCGTCCCCCGCTAGGAAGCAGATTCACCAGCGTACTGCTCTGAGTGTGGGTCTGCGTGTGTACACTGTGTGTGCACAGGTATGTGGCTGTGTGGTGTACATGCGTGCCATGTGGTATGTGTGCAGGTGTGTGCCATGTGGTGTGTGTACCTGTGTGTGGAGGGTGGAGTGTATGTATGCAGCATGTGAGGGTGACAGGTATGTGCAGTCTGTATGATGGTTGTGTGAGGTATGTGTGTACATGTGTGTGTATGTGGGGGGGGTATACGCACACGGGTGTGTGTGTGTCATGCTTTGCCCTTCAGAGTTCCCAGGCTTAATGGGAAACGTGCGCTTCCACACGAGGGTACAAACACTTATGGGACAATTGTCTCAATGAGCAAAACTGCCAAGCCAGGCCCAGCCAAGACATGGGCACTCCTCAGCAGCCCACTGCCTCCCGGGCAGGGCAGTGCCATCCAGCCGACCCCCGTGGACCTGGCCACAGGGAGGTCCAACTGCAGCATGGCGATGCCAGGGGCCCTGGGGCCCCCGGCCCCTACCAGCTACCTCTGAGAGGGCCAGGAGTGGGCAGAGAGGACAGTGTGGGCTTGGGGTCCAGTTCCTCTGAGTTCAAGTCCCAGCTCCTTGCCGTATTGTGCAAGTGACCGCACCCTCCGGGCCTCAGTTTTCTCATCTACAAAATGAAGCAGTATGATCTCCAAGCAGGTCATCCAGAATTGACAAGATGCACAAAATGCCTAGTAAATGGTGGCTGTTCCTCACAGCTATCGATACTCTCTGTGGCTGTAGTGCAAGGAAGGGCAAGAGGTAACAGGACTGAGTCACCCAAGAGAAGCCAAATTAGAGAAGGGGGTGACACGTTCAGAAGCGAAAGGGGCAGCAACAGTGCTGCAGCCCCCTCCTGCCCTGTCAAATGCACTACCACAGCTAAATCTATTCAGCTTCTTACACAAAAAATTGTATCACATTTTCTTTGTACTATACATCTCTTCAATTATTGAGAGGTTGATTTTTTTTCCACTCACTTATTGGCCAGTGCATTTTGCTTTTTGTGTCTTTTCCCCTTTTTCCCTTGAAGTGGCCAGTTTTTTATTGACTCATCTACACTTTTTACATATTAAGGTTATTTAACCCTTTGTCACATATGTGGCAACTGCATTTTGCAAGTTTAGCATAAGCCTTCCAAACTAGTCTGTTGGTCTGTTTTGTCCTGCTCGAGGGCCGCTTTTTTATGTTGCCTGATCCATCCTCCTTCTCTCTGTGGTCTCAGTCTCCTTCTTGAACGGAAAGAGCCAAGCGCTCGGTGCTGTTGTTGATCTGTGATCTGGATCCCTGGCACTTGAAAGCTTGAAAGCAAGAAACAGGTTTCTGCTCCCCTTCCTCCCTCCCCAGGCCAGCCAGGGCCCTGCCAGGGACTCCTGCTGTCCAGCCTTCCCTCTGCGGGGGTCCCTCCCCTGTCCCTTAGAGCTCCTGCCTTGTCACAGGGGCAGAATGACTCATGCATGGGGCATGGTGTCCTCGCCCTGGGCCCGGCCACGTGATGCGGGAGACACACAGGGACACGAGGCCCACGAGGCTCACGGTGCTGGCAGGGGGCAGGCGGGCTCGCGCGGACTGAGGGGGACGGGCCTAGAGTCAGAAGGAGGGGCAGGCTCTGCTGACCACACCATGGCCCCAAGGATGGAAGGCCACACCAGAGGTCCTCAGCCTCACGCCTGGGGGTTCTTCCATCAAAGAGGCAAGTCCCGTCCCTGCCACAGAGCAGAGCAGGCCTCTTCTCCGTACAGTTACACCCACTTCAAAAAGAAAAATCTCATCTAACTGTTGTGATCACTCAGCGCACAGCTCCCCACATCCCTGGGAGGCGTCTATTGAGGTTTTCTGGCCTCAATTCCACCCCAAAGAGAGTCTGGAGCATGAAAAGACGAGGAGAACCTTCTGGAAGCCAATACCAAGTTAGGACAAACTCAAGACAACACATATTGACTAGCTACCTAGCATGTGCCAAGCACTGGGGACACAGCATTCAGCAGTCAGGGGACACACAGAGGGCAGAAGTCCCTGCCCTCAGGGAGCTGATGGGACAGAGACATGCCCAGAGGCCCAGATGAAACACACACTTCCAGGGGGTGATCAGTTCTAGGAAGAACACGTGGCAGGCAGGAGGAGGGCGTGGAGAGGCAGAGAAGGAAGGTGCCGATGAGCAAGGTGGCATCGGAGCAAAGAGCAGAGGAAGGGGCTTTCGACGTCGCTCCTGGCCAGGCACCCCCCACTCCCTGCCTCTCGGGCCGTTTCCATGGGCCCCTTGCTCAAGCTGTGCAGCAGGGGGGCTCCTGAGGCAAGCCTGCCTCTTTCCAACCTGAGGCTGAGGCTTCAGGGGCCACGCTTTCCCCGGGCCCAGGGGAGACGAGTATGTGTAGCCAGAGCCACCACCCGCCGGCCCCTCGTGCCCCGTCCAAGGATGGTAATAAGTGGGCTCTGCTCTGCCCAGGCAGTGGCACGTGGAAGGACATGCAAGGAAGGACTCGGCGGCGCCTCGAGGGCAGCACAGCCTTCGGGGGATGCTGCCGCGGCAGATGGCAAACCCTAGAATTTTATTCCGGGATTGCTCCCGTGAGCCTCTACAGAATGGACACGGCTGAAGCGTCTGTCTCCTCTGGGTTGGAGGGTGTGAGGCCACGGGCCTGATGGTTGGCGCACAGCTTGGTGAATGCTCATGGCGTAAACACCCCGCCGAGGCACCCTGTGCCCTGGAAGTCTCCCTCATGTCCCGTTTTGGTCAGTGATCTTCAGAAGGAACCACTCTTCTGGCCTCTATCACCGTAGGTTCCTGAACTTCAGAGGAATGTAAATCACTCAACACGCCCTGGATTGCATCTGGTTTATTTTGCTCAGCACAATGTCTGTGGGATTCATCTGTGGTGGTGGTGATTTTTCATTGCTGCGTAGTATTCCATCGTGTGATTGTGCCGCAGCTTGTTCATCCACTCTGTTGTCGAAGGATATTTGGGGTGTTTCCGGGTTGGGGCCGTTGCTCCCAAAGCGGTTCTGAACATCTGGGTCTTTCAGTGGGCAGCAGCACTCGATTCTCTTGGGAACATACGTGGGAGTACAGTTCTGGTCCTTGGGCAGATGTGAATGGACTCGTATTCGATCTCTGCCAACATCCGGATGGCAGGCAGGAGGAGCCTCACTGTGCAGACGAGGAGACGGAGAGGGGCAGAAGCAGGCCCAGGGCACAGGGCCAGCGGGGAGCGGCTCTGCACGGCCCCAGCTCCCACGGCCTCCGCTCCCAGGCTCCAGCCGGCCAGTGCCGTGGGCGGCGCCTGCCCGAGAAGGAGAAGGAGAAGGAGACGCCAGAGGGCGCCGGGAGGGCAGGCTCCCTCCCCCCCTGGCAGGAGAGCGAGGCTGCGCTCTGTTCCCGGGAGGCTGAGAGCCCAGGTACGGGGCCTGGCGGGCTGAGCAAACAGACGCATGAATGAGGGCTAAGTCCACCCAAACCCCAAGCACATAATTTTACCTGGAACCGAACGCGGCCCGCCACCCCGGCGCGCCCTTCTTCTTGGGGAGAGGGCACCTCTGATGTGAAGCGCCTTTGTCTCTCCAGGAGGGTCTGAGACAGAGTGGCAGAAGCCTTGCTTGTCCAAACAAAGGACGACCGAAGGTGTCCGCGTCCCTCGCTGCCCCATCTCAGCCTCAAAGAGCCAACTATGTCCCCGGGCTTGAGCTTCTCGCCCGGAGCTTCCTGACGGGCTGGGAGGGTGCAGAGAGCACGCCCTCAGGTCCTCGTCCCAAAACCTGGAGGAAAGGGGGAGGTGACGTCCCTCCCGAGACATGTGCGCCCAGCCCTGAGCTCCTGGCCGCGATACAGGCTGAGGACAGGCAGGGTGGGAGCCGGCATGCCCCACTCCAAAAGGGAGAGAAAGGGAAACACAGAGGGTCGTGTACCGAGGTCCAAAAGGCATCTCAGGGAATCAGAGGCTTCTGGGAAGCAGCTGGCGTCTTCCTGGGGATGGTGGGTGCAGGGAGACACAGGCACGTTGCAGAGATTTCACAGATTGGCCCACCGTGACAAAGTGGACATCACAATAAAGCAAGTCTCACGGAGTTTTTGTTTTCCCAGTGCATGGAAAAGTCATACTTACATAATATTGCCCTCTGTCAAGTGTGCAGTTCCATTATGTCTAAAAAAACAATGTCCATACCTGAGTTTAAAAATGCTAGATTACTAAAAAACAAAACTATGATCTGAGGCTTCAGCGAGTCATAATTTTATAACAGTAGAGGGTCTTGCCTCGGCGTTGCTGGCCACTGGCTGATCAGGGCAGGGGTTGACTTGGGTTGGGGTGCAGTCTGCCACATCGACTTTTCACAAAAGGTTTCTCTGTAGCATGCAACGCTGTTTGACAGCATTTTACCCAGAGGAGTTCTTCTTTCAAACCCTGCTGCTGCTTTATCAACTATGTTGATTTAATATTCCAAATCCTTTGTTGTCATTTCAACAATGTGCCCAGCATCTACACCAGGAGGACATCCATCTCAAGAAACCACTTTCTTTGCTCATCCATAAGAAGCAATTCCTTCTCCGCTAAAGTTTTACCATGAGATTATAGCTATTCAGTCACGTCTTTGGACTCCACTTCTAATCCTACTTCTCTTGCTACTTCCACCACATCTGCAGTTACTCCCCCCACTGAAGTAAGCAGTGACCCTCAAAGTCATCCATGAGGGTGGGAGCCAACTTCTTCCAAACTTCTAGTAATGTTGACGTTTTGACCTCCTCCCATGAATGCCAAATACTCTTAATGGCCTCCAGAATGGTGAATCTTCTCCAGAAGGTTTCAATTCACTTTGCTCAGATCCATCAGAGGAATCACAATCTTTGGCAGCTATAGACATACAAAACGTATTTCATGAATAACAAGACCTGAAAGTCGAAATGACTCCTTGATCCATGGGCTGCAGAATGGATGTTGTGTTAGAAGACATGAAAACAAAACATTCACCTCGTTGGACTTCTCCATCAGAGCTCTTGGATGACTGGGGCATTGTCAAGGAGCAGTCGTATTTTGAAAGGAATCTTTTTTTCTGTGCAGTAGTCTCAACAGCAGGTATAAAATAGTCAGTAAGCCATGTTGTAAACAGATGTGCTGCCATACAGGCTTTGTTGTTCCATTTATAGAGCACAAGCAGAGGAGATTTAGCATCATTTTTAAGGGCCCTAGGAGTTCTAGAAAGGTAAATGAACACTGGCTTCATCTTAACGTCACTAGCTGTATTAGCCCCTAACAAGAGAGTCAGACTGTCCTTTGAAGCTTTGAAGCCAAGTACTGATTTCTCTCTGGCTATGAAAGTCTTTGATGGCATCTTCTTCCAATAGAAGGCTGTTTCATCTACACTGAAAATCTGTTGCTTAGTGTAGCCACCCTCATCAAGGATCTTAACCAATCTTCTGGATAACTTGCTGCAGCTTCTACGTCAGCACTTGCTGCTTCACCTTGCACTTTTATGTTATGGAGACGGCTTCCTTCCTTAAACCTCATGAATGAACCTCTGCTAGTTTCCAACTTATCTTCTGCAACTTCCTCACCTCTCTCAGCCTTCAGAGAATTGAAAAGAGTCAGGGCCTTGCTTTGCATTAGGCTTTGGCTTAAGGGAACTTTGTGGCTGGTTTAATCCTCCATCCAGACTACTAAAACTTCTTCCACATCAGCAAGAAGCCTGTTTCTCTTTCTTAGCATTCATGTGCTTGCTGGAGCAGCATTCTGAGTTTCCTTCAAGAACTTTTCCTTTGCATTCACAACTTGGCTAACTGTTTGACCCTGGAGACCTAACTTGCAGCCCGTCACAGCTCTCAATATGCCTTCCTCCCGAAGCTCAGTCATTTCTAGCTTTTGATATAAAGTGTGAGACATGCAACTCTTCCTTTTACTTCACAACTTAAATGCCATTGTAGGGTTATTAACTGGCCTAATTTCAATATTGTGTCTCAGGGAATAGGGAGGCCCGAGGGGAAGGGGAGAAACAGGGGAACAGCCATTTATTGGCTTATTGATTACGTTTGCCATCTTATATGGGTGTGGTTTGTGGTGGCTCAAACAATTATTACAGTAACATCAAAGATCACAGATCACCATAACGGGTATAATAATAATGAAAAGGTTTGAAATATTGTGAGAACTACCAAGATGTGACAAAGACATGAAGCGAGCACACCTTGTTAGAAAACTAGTGCCAAAAGTCTTGCTCCCTGCAGGACTGCCACAAACCTTCAATTTGTGAAAGACGCAGTATCTGCAAAGCACAATAAAGCACCATAAAACGAGGTATGCCAGCATTGTCTTGGTGTCACTCCGTCCCCTTTGAATTGTCCCTTCTGCCACTGACTGTGGCTATGGCTGGAGGCCTCACCCAGTGGCCTGCACGTATCCACCGTTCACTGCCCCAGGACAATTTCCTCCCGGGATTCTCATCCATGAACTCAGGCTCCCTGCAGCCACCCGTCAGTCGGGCATGTCTTACTCGGCGCTGTGTACCTGCCTCCCCTCGTGGAAAACCGACCGCGCACCCACTGTGCACCCGGCTCGTGGGTGCTTCCCGCAGCACTCTATTTGTACAGGCTTGACCTGCAGGCCCCCTAGCCAGAATCACCTGGGCATGCTTCACGACGAGGGGCCTCACTGGCGGCCGGCAGCGGCCCCAGAGCCACGCTCGGGTCCGGTCAGAACGCTGGGGTGGGCCAGCCTTGCTCCTTTTTCCTTATTCAGGGTCCTCCCCATGGAGGAGGAGCTCAAAACCCCGCTCCACGGAGGCTCCGGCCCGCTCTCTCTCTGCTCCAAGAGCACTCAGCACAAGACACATACACTTCGACGTGGCGTCTCCAGAGGCCTTTGGGAATCTGAAGGACGTTCCCCCCAGAGGGTCCGAGGAAGGCCGCCGGGCACACGAGGCCTATATCGCAGCGCCCCTGCTAGGCCTGCGCCGGGACTGCCTTCGCTTCGCGCCTGGCGGGCTAATTGGGCCAATTAAAGCCTGGGCTCTGCTGGCCAGGGCAGGCTGGCTCGCCGGCCGGCCCTGGGCTCCGGCTTTTTCCGCCAGAGGCTGAGCGGCTCCAGAGGCCGGGCCCAGACACCCTGGGCAGGAGACAGCCAGGCTGCAGCCGGAGCACTGGCCTCCAGCTTGTGGTCGGCAATGGAAGCTTTAGTTTTTTAAAATTTTCCAAAGCGCGGCTAATGGCCAGGACGGCACCGACCCTTAGCAGGCGCAGGCTGCAGCTACAGGCTGAAGCTTTTCTAGGTATTGATCTGTTTCCCAGGGCGCCTCATCTCTGCATTAGGAAGCCCTGTAAGGAAGGTAAAGTGCTTGAGAGGGGTTCGGGCCATCCAAGGCCACGCGGCTAGTATTGATCTGAGAACGTGCCTGCCGACAGCAGCGTCGGGCTTGCAGAACCGCAGCCTCGGTGCTCCACGCCGTACCTGAATGGTCTAGTTTATTCTACGCCAGGGTTCCCAACCTTGACGTACACCTGAGTTACCTGGGGTTTACAAACGTGGCGGCTCTGGGTGGGGCCTGAGATCCTGCACACCAGCAAGGTCCCACGTGAGGCTGACGGCTGGCGTCTTTGAAGAGCAAGAGATCATGATCATCACTTCCACTTTAATACCCAGGAAAACCACAGCCGTAGAATTGTGACTTACGCAGAGTCACGCGAGATGGTGGGGAGGGGAGGGGAGATGACGGCCTGATGGGTATGGGGTTTCAGTTTGGGTGATGAAAAGGTTTTAGGAATAGTGGCGATGGTTGCACAACCTTGGGAAAGTAATTAATGCCACTGAATCAGATACTTAAAAATGGTCAAAATGGCAAATTATGTGTTATATATACTTTACCATCTTTTTAAAATTCTGCATGACACCACCAGGGGTGCAGTTCACCAGTGCCATGTCCTCCTCAGCTCAAGGAGGCAGATTTGGTAATAAAGGGCAAGGGCTTCAGATTCAGGCAGCCCTGAGTTCAAATCCTGCCTCTACTCCTTACCAGTTGTGACTGAGCACGTGGCCGCACCCCTGAGCCTCCGCAGCCACATTTGGAAGCCCCCATGCCCCCTCCCAGGTCTGCTGGGAAGTTAGGCAAGCAGGAGGAGTGCTCACTGGGACCCGGCTGGGGCCCACCCGCCTGGGCGGGGGGCCGGGCGGGGGGCCAGGCAGGGGGCCGCAGGGAAGGAGAGCAGCCCAGGGCAGCCTCGCTTTGCTCGTGAGCTGCTCGCGGGCCCCAGGGCAGCGCGCGTCGCCCTCGGCCGCGAGGCCTGCAGCCGGACCCACGCCAGGCTAGGGCAGGGGGCGGGAGGGTCTAGCACCTCGCGGGTGGCTTCTGGGACGAGACAGCCCCCAGTGCCCTTGGCCAGGCATCGGCCGAGAGGACCCCGCGTGGGCCGCGGCTCTTCGTGCTATTCGCCGGGACCCTGGGCAGGCCTCACCGCTCCTTGGGGTCGCGGTTGGCTGAGGATCTGGGGAGACCCCGTGCGTGTCGGGTACCCAGGGGGTGCTCCCAGACCACACCCTGTCACAGAGCTGGGATTGTCACCTGCGCCCTGGTCGCCTTCCAGCCTGCAGCCACCCACGGCGCCTCTCCTCCCGCCCCCCACCCAGGAGCAAGTCCTGTCACGGCCACCTTCAACTGCAGCTGGAATCCGACCCTTCCTGGTCGCCCCCCCGCGTTGCCAGACGCCACCATCCCCTCGCCACAGCCCCCGAGCGGCCCTGCTTCCACATCGCCCCCCTTTAGACCAGGCTACCAGGACGGCCAGAGAACGTTCCTCGCGGTGGGAAGGTTTACCATCTGCACCTGCAAGCGCGGGCTTGAAATGTGGTTACTGTGATGGAGGAACTGAATTTTCAACTTTGTTTCGCTTCGGTTCATTTAAATGTAAATAGCCACAGGTGGCTAGTGGCGACCTCGTTGGATAGCCAAGGTTTAGATTCATTCTCCACCCAGCAGCTGAGGGATCTGTTAAAAACTGAAGTCAGAACACATCCCTCCTCTGCTCAAAATCACCCAAAGGCTCCCCTCTCACCCAAGGGGATCCCAAGTCCCAGCAGCAGCCTGCAGGGCCCTCTATGACGCCCCCCCCCCAGCCCCCCGCCCTCGGCTCTCTCCTTCACACACTCTGTTCCTGCCACAATGGTTCCTTGCAGTTCCTCAAAACGGCCAAGGCCGCATCTGCCCCAGCGCCTTTGCCTGTCCCATTTCCTCAGCTGCCCAGCTTGCCCTAAATAACTGCAAAGCTGGCTCTCTTGGTTCAGGGCACATTTCTCTCCATGCCAATATCTTCCCAGACCCTGAGAAAGGACACCCTAGGTCCCTCACCGCTCCCCTCTCCTGCCTTGATGTCTCCACACCTGTTTGTTAGCTTGTCTCTTCTGCTCCTAGTGGCACACAGGACTCCTGACGCAGAGGCTTTGCCTCTTACCTGCTGTTGGATCCCTGTACCTAGAGCAGCAGTGGGCACACAGTAGGTCCTCAATAAAGGAAAAAACGAAAGAATGACGAGTAAAAGATCCCACACGGAGCGGATGCTCAATAAACAACGCCACTGCTGCTGCTGCTGCCGGAGTAATTCTTTCCTCACCATCCTTCCCCCACCCCCGACCTGCCCACTTCAGGGTCTGATGGCGAAATCCCCTGGGGAATTCAACCAGACTCGGCACGCTCCTTTTAAACAATCAAAAACCGAAGACATGGACCAACACTGCATGATCTCCCTGATGGGAGGGAGAGAAGCAAACTCAGAGTAAGAATCCAGACGACAGGCTGCCGGGGGCCAGGTGGGCGAGGGGCTGGGAGCTAAGGCTTAAACGTGCAGAGCTGCCACCCGGAATGGTGGACGAGTCCGGGAGTGGACGGTGGTGACGGCGGCACGACACGCAGTTAACAGCATCCAAATGCATAAGGGACCGCAGTTAAAGGGGGACATGCCAGATTGCGTGTAGGCTACTAGAATAGATTTTCTTGAAAAACCCATGCAATGGCCCAACCATGACCCCGAAGTTGAACCGTGGCTGCGTTCGCAGTCCGGTTATGACCCCGTGCGTCCACCCATCACCGCGCCAACGCGAGGTGTGAAGAACAGGGTGGCATATTCGAATCCTGTCGTTCACGCATGAGAAACACAAACAAAGAAATGGCGCCTGCTCCTTCTGGCCCAAGTCCTCTGTGAGTGCCAGGAAGCCGGGAACCCCACACAGAAGGAGGAAGTCCCAGGGGCGGCAGGTCAGCAGACGGGGCTGCGGCCCGGTTGCCAGGCAACGACGGCCATTCACAAACACCGGGCAGCGCGGCTCCCCCGGGAGGGACTGTTGACACAGCCGCCTTATCTTCTGGGCTCCGCCGCCCCGTGTTTGCGCCTGTCTTTAAAGAGGACAAAGTACCTCAGGTGGGGGAACAAAAGCTGAAGGGAACTGGAGGCCGGATTCGGGGCTGGAGGCGGCAGGGAAAGAGAGCTGGGGTCCCCTGAGGGCCTACTACGTGCCCGGCTTGGGTGGTGGTGGGTTTAAATGAGATGGTGCCAGAAAGCAGCTCCCCAGGGGGCCTGACACATCGAGAGGCACTCAGGAAAGATGAACTGCTGCTGTTGATATTTATTCTTCTGGAACGTTCTTGGGGACGATCTGCTCGGCGGCCTGCCACCTCTATCTCCGCAACCCCGGTCGCTGCCTGCTCTGCCCTTCGCTGACTCTGCCCAGGGCTCCTTGGCCTCGCACGGCTGACACGGGCTGGATAATTTTGGGGGGAGGAGGAGGGCGTCCCGTGCGCTGTAGGACGTTGAGCAGCATCCCCCAGCCCCCACCCTCCAGGTGCCAGGGCAGCCACCCCCACCCCGAAGGCCTCCCGACACTGTCAGCCGTCTCCTGAGGGGCAAGCTCGCCCCTGGATGAGAGCTCCGCTCAAGCCCGGCTCCCCATTCCTGGGCGTGAGCCCCCACGGCCCCAGCGAGCCCCCTGCCCCCAAGCCCCTCTGCAGCAGCCAGGTTTCTCCCAACCTTTGGGCCCAGTGCAGAGGGAACCTCGGAGGGCTGCCCATCCCCCTGCCCAGCGCCCCCCACCCAAGCCTCGGCCCTAAGGCGCTCCCCAGACCTGAGCATGGAGGGGGTTTTTCAGAAGAACGAACGGAACCTTCAAGGGAAGAAAGAAGGTTCGAGATGAAAACCGCCCGGGAGCTTGTACCCCCAGATATTAAATGCCCATCTCTGGATACCGGACTGCCAGTGAGCCTTACTTGCTTTGTTTTGCTTTATCTCTTGTAAGCGGGTATTTTTTGTGCTCTTTGCTGCAAAGGCTAAATTTTTAAAAATGAATAGACATTTCACTCGCATGCACAAAAGTTGAAGAACATTCAAGATAATATTTTTAAGAGCACAGAGAAGTACCTTAATTCTTTTCTGAGGGCATAACGCACTTCTCAAAATCTTCAATTTAAACTACTTTTTGAAGGAAAAGGGTGTTAGCACGTGAAAAGCCATGCTCCAGACACTGAAAATACTGTCCTGGGTGGAGCAGCAATGAACAAAACAGGGATTCAGTTCTTCCAGGATCTTAGATGTGCCGAGACCTTACTGAACTTTGAGCCACCTCGTGTGCTGTTCCTCCCACCTAGCACACTGTTACATCCATGCTTCTCCCAGCACGGTGCTAAGTCCTTGACAGGTTTTGCTCAGTCCTGGCAACAGCCGAGAGGGAGATGCTATTATAACTCCCCATTTTACAGAAAGGGAAACTGAGGCTCAGACTGAGGCTGGGGCTTGCCTGAGGTCTCGCGGCAGCAGCCTCGCTGGTGGGATTCTGGAACCCAGGCCCTTACCCCAACAGGACGCCTCTGCCAGCAGGTGCCTCAAGGCCTACAGGGCCACAGGAGGCCCCTTCCCCAGGACTCAGGGACTGATGGAGCAGCCTGTCCTTGGGGGTCTGCGGCTCTCGGAGAAAGGAAGGCTGAGGCCGAGAAGACCGGGCTCCACCTGGCCGGGGCCTCACGCGCACTGAGAGCTGGAGCTGGCAGCCCGAGCAGCTCCCACGTCAAGACTGACCAGGAGCCCAGCTGTCCTCCTTGAGCCGTCCCTGCCCTGTTCCCCCCCAGCCGGATCCCATCTTAGTGGTGGGGAAACTGAGGCTTGGGGAGGGCGGGCACTGCGCAGCGATCACGGCAGGCTGTGATGTGAGGGCAGAGGCATCCCAGCCAGGCGTGGTGTCGGGTCCCTGCAGGACGGGCAGGAGCGCTACAAGCAGGGCCGACTGCTCGAAGGCCACAGGAAGGCGGCCTTTCTGCGCTGACCCACATCAGAACTAACTCCCGGAGTTCTCATTTCTGGCCTCTTAGCATTTGAGTTTCTTCCCCGCAACCAATTTTATCAACTCATCCACAGAAAGTTTCGGCAAAGGATCCCTACATATGCAGGGGCGGCGACGCAGTCCCCCCGTGGCACGCTCGCAGGTGCACGTCACAGCCCTGCGCTCAGAAACGGGCGGTCTCGGGTGAGCCGCTCAGCCAGGGCCTCAGTTCTCTCCCACGTAAGGGGCAGGGATGGGGTACGGGGCAGGTCGCGGGGCTCCTCGAGTGGAACCGGGGTGCGGAGGCACCTGGGGTGTCAGGCACGTGCAGCCACGCAGAGAGCCAGGGAGAAGTGGGAGCCGGGGGCAGAACCCCAGAAAAGGGCTCCGGCTCTCAGCACCTGCCTGTAGCCAGGCGCCGAGCTGCACCCCAAGCCAGTCGAGCCTCAGGAGGGGCTGGGCACCTGCTCCAACCACTCCCCGATCCTGTGGGCCACCTGGGACCCGCGAGGTCCCTCTCCGATGTGCCTGGGACCCACATCTCTGGGAGGTCTGGCAATGACATTACCAAGTGGGTGGGTGGGGGCAGGGGCCAGTGGCCGGTCAGCCCCTCCGTGTGGCCCCCTGCAGCTCCACCAGGAAGGAGAAAACGTTCCTCCCCAACACTCGAGGGATCCTGACTTCCCTGGAACCGTGTGACGGCACTGGGAGAAGAAACTCGGGCATCATGCTCTGCTTTGCCTCCTCGCGTCCCCCCTCGCTGGATGGAGCTTTTATTTTATTTTATTTTAAAGATTTATTTTTTATTTATTTCTCTTCCCCCCCCCCCCCCCCCGCTGTCTGCTTTCTGTGTCCACTTGCATTATCTGTGTGTGTTTTTCTGTATCCACTTGCATTATCCAGACGCTGGGAAACCGTGTCTCTTTTTTGTTGCATCATCTTGCTGCATCAGCTCTCCGTGTGTGCGGCGCCACTCCTGGGTGGGCTGGGCTTTTATTGTGCAGGGCGGCTCTCCTTGCAGTGTACATTCCTTGTGCATGGGGCTCCCCTAAGCAGGGGTGCCCCTGCGTGGCACAGCACTCCTTGCGCATAGCAACACTGCACACAGGCCAGCTCACCACACGGGTCAGGAGGCCCTGGGGATCAAACCCTGGACACTCCATATGGTAGGCGGACGTTCCATCAGTTGAGCCACATCCGCTTCCCTGGATGGAGCTTTTAGAACGCTGACAGCATCGCAGCGGAACTGCTTCCCGTGGCTCTCTGCAGGGCGGGCGGTGACAGGCTCTCTTCTCCCTGAGCCTTCTCCTCGGGGGCTGTAGACCTGCATGCAGGGTGGTCCGGGGTGGGGACGCGTGACTGTGGAGGGGTGAGGCCCAAGGAGGGTAGGGGGCTTCCCCCAGAGGGCTGCTGAGGAGGGCTGGCCAGGCCCAGGGCCCAGCCGGGACGCCCTGCGGTCCAGTGCCCACCTGCTGCTGGGGCTTCGACGTGGGGAGGTCGTGGGGAAGAGCGAGGTGTGTCACAATCGCTGCCACGCGCCAGGTGCCTCCTCTGCGCCACAGGCTCTGTGCTGAGTGCTCACGATGTGGTCGGATCCCGCGGCAGCCCAGAAGTCAGGACCGTCCCCGCTCTACAGACGAGAAACTGAGGCCCAGAGGATGAAGGGCCCTGCCCAGAGACCCACGGCCAGTGAGGCGGCCGTGGGAAGGAAGGCGCCTGTCGGTACTTGTGACTGGGGAAAATGAACGAGTGAAGTGACAGTCCTGAGCCAGAAAGCAGGGATTCGGAGGAAATTAAAGTACATGCTGAATTAGGCTGGACAGGGATATCGGCCAATTCAGGGCTCTGCAAAGGTCTCTAGCTCCTGGGAGTGGCTTCCTGGAGTAGTACGTCGTGAAGGATTCTACAGCTGCATCTAGCCTCAACAGGCAAGAACGGGGATTGATTATTGCTGTCTGCCCTGGGCACAAACATGGGAAGAGGTGGCACGGGTGCCACAGGTGTCCTTGCTAGTCTACTGTACATCCCCCCTGACTCCCCAGCTTTCTCTGAACCTCCCTGGGTCTTAGTTTCTTCCCTTTGCATAAACAAGCTCAGGGAATAATACGTCAAAATACCTTTAGGAGAGGAGAATATTTTCTCTGCATGTTCAACTACACAGCTGGCATTTGTGGAGTCAGAGGTTTAAAAAAATTCTTGTCGGAAAGGCAGGTCCCATTCAACATTCAATTCTTAGGCACCAACTGGGCCCTCGTGGAGTTTAGCAAGGGAGACAGACATTGAACAAGGAACTTAATAATTATTTAATGGAGCTGTTGTTGAATGGAGAGTGCAGGGGCCGCATGGCTCCCGCGGGCTGGGCAGCCTCTGCCTCCCTAGGGAGGGTTTGCTTCTGACACGGAAAATTACTCTTCTGCCGACAGCCCACTGGAAACACTTGCACATGCGCTCGGGCGCCTAGACAGGTGCTAGCAGGCCAGGGAACGTGGGCGCACAACCTACGGGGGCCATGGAGGCGGGAGCGACAGGGGCTGAGGGCGGCCCCTCGGCCAGCCATTTGTCTGTCTTTGCTAATTAAAAGCTGGTGCTTCTCGTTGTTTGATTTTTTTTCCACCCAAATGAGGACTCTTGGCCATGCTGCCCATGGCTTTTGGCAAGGGGCGAGGGCACGGGAAAGAGAAGACACGCATGGCATCTCACGGGGCTGAGAAGGGAGGGGACTGACGCTGGCGGCCGCGCCGCACTTTCATCTGCAGGCGGTTCTTAGGGGACCCACGGCCACCTCCCCTGTTAGAAGCTGGCACCAGGACAGGCCGTGGGCTTGGCCACCCGAGCAGACCAGCCACCACCGTTTCTGGCCAGAGGGGGGCGCAGCTCTGAAGGCTGGCCTCCCCCAGTGCTCACGGCCTGCCCAGGCCACCCAGCCTTCAACTTGGTTGCTTTTGCGAATATGGCCCTGCGGCCAAGCGGGCCAGCTCCTGGAGGGGCACGTGGTGCTGGCGGCCAGGACGAGATGGAAAGCAAGCCCCCACCTGTGGAGAAGCGGGAAAATGGAGCAGGCCTCTGGCAGGCTGGACAGAGGGAGAGGAGGGCTCTAGAAAAGGGGTGTGGCCAAATCCAGGCGCGTGGAGGCCAGCGCCTCGCCCACCTTACACCTGCTACTTCCCAGCTCACTCCCCTCACCTCGGGACTCCTCCTTCCGGCTGCAGAGTCCCTTCTGAGGAGGGGCCCTTCCTGCGCCCCTCCCCCGAGGGGACTGGGCCCCCTGCACCGGGCTCCCCAATCCCCAGCCTTGTGGCCCCTCCGGAAGGAACAGCAGCGCCATGAGGGCAGGGGCTGGTCTCTCGTCGACCTCCAGCCCCAGGCCCAGCACTGCCTGAAAAAAAGTGAGCAATGAAGGAAGCGGGGAGGGCTGTATGGTCACCCCTCAGGGGCTAGCCGGGCTGGAGGGGTGGAGGGCTGGCCTGGGAGGGAGGGTGTTGGGGGCTGCTGGGGCTGGAGGGGGTTGGGGGCAGGCCCGGGCTGGAAGGCAGAAGCAGAATCATGACCCCCCAGAGACAGCCAGCTCCTCACCCCAGGGCCCTGATGTGGCAAAGGACTTTGCAGATGTGATTCAGGACCCTGCAATGGGGACACCCTCCTGGATGGGGCAGGCCTGAGGAGGTCCCAGGGACCCTGTGAGGGGAGCGGCAGAGGCAGAGGGGAGATGTGCCGATGGAAGCAGAGGCCGGAGAGAGGGACAGTGAGCCAGCCAGGAAGCTGGGAAAGGCAAGGAGAGAGAGCCCCCGAAGCCCCTGGAGGGAGCACGGCCCTGCCGGCACCTGCCATTCAGCCCAGTACCACCCACGCGGGACTCCTCGCCTCCAGCGCTGCCGGGTGATAAACCCGTGCCTCTTTTTTCTCCAGGATTGGACCCAGGACCTCGTCCATGGGAAGCAACCTCCACTCCCCAGGTCTGTGCTGTCTCAGTGTTATTTGCTGCGCAGGAAGGAAACACGAAGGCACCCATCCCCTGTAGGGCGCGCTTGGGACCTCCAGGCAGAGGACGTCACCCAGCCGGGCCGAGGTGCGGGCACGGCAGACGGTACCGCGGCCGCAGCGAGCCAGGCCGCCTGTGCTTCTGGGTACATGAAGCAGCAAAACTCCCTTCCCCCTTGAAGCTGGGCCTCGGTCAATCGAACGCCAGCGCAAGGGACCCGCGCCGCTCTGGAGGCCCAAGGATTTCCCCGTCAGGGCTCGACTCCCCGGCCCGTGCCACTGCCTGGGGAGCTGGCGGCATCACAACACAGAAGGACCCCGTGGCCTGGCCCCCCGCGCGCTCCCCGTCCTGCCGCACGTGCTGAAGGAGCCAGAGGAAGCTTTGCTTTCAGGCCTTGGGACAGGGGTCATTTGTCACAGCAGAGTGACCGCGCCCCTCCCGCCAATACACAGAGGTGTTCACTAGGGGGTTCTGGGCTGCCTGTGGCAGCAGGTGCCCCTTTGCCCCAGACCCCTACAATGTCCCAGGGTCCCCCTGACAATTCCCAGCTCGGATGGGGGAAGGCTGCCTCGGCCACCAAATGCCCGGGAAACGAGCGCGCTTCTTCCAGACGGTGTGGAGGGAAACGGGAAGATGGAGCTGGAGCTCGAGGAGGACCCCGCAGCACCCACACGTCACCCCCCAGGTCTGGGGGCACTCGGCTGCAGACGGGCCCCCGGCCACCCACACACCCGGCGTGCCTGGTCGCTCTGCCTTTCTCAGGACCCGCAACGGCCTGCTGCGCCCCGTCTGTGGCCGGGAGGACGACGGATATTTTCAGGGCCTCACTAACAGACTGGCCGGCAGTGACGATTCAGAAGCAGTGGGGAAGCAGAAACAGCACCGCCATTTTCTTGGGTTTTTGTTGCCCGTGGTTACCCAGAACCCTCTGGCTGTACGTGACGGAGCTGGCGGGGATCGGGGTCAGGGTTTCTTTGTCCTCCCCTGAGAAAATGGGCAGAACCTTGGGGCTGGAGCCAGGGAACACGGCAGCAGCTTCCCTTAGGAAGGACACTCTCGTGGTCACCAGTGGGCCCGCGTCAGGGTCCTCCGAGCCCGACTTCAGTCTTCTGGTAAATTCTAACTGACCAGGTGAGCTCAGAAGCACAAACAGCCACTGAGTCCTGGCGTTTCCTGGCAACTGAAGCCTGTGACCCTGGGCCACGCCAGGAGGGCAGAGGGCGGAGGGCAGGGGCCACGTGGGCATTCTCTGACGGGGAGAGACGAGCCTCTGCGGTCCGGCCTCGCGCTGCCCAGGTCTCAGGGCTGAGCAGAGCAGAGGGCCAGTGGAGGCAAGTCGCCCAAGGCCCTGCTGCCCTCCAGGTGCGCCAGGCTGGGCGGAGATGCCGAGCCAGGCCCCCGTCACGCACCCACCACGGGCCCCGGTCCTCATCGCACCTCTGCGCCACGGCCATCTTTCCCTCTGCCGTCTCGCTGACGGCCACGCTGAGGCTCAGGGCCCAGGACGAGCGAGGGCCAAGGCTGGGCATCCGTCTCGGCGTCTGCACCCACTGTGCGCGAGAAGGGGAGACCGAGGAGAGCGACGTCAGCTCGTGTGCACGGACAAGCCTGTGACCACGGCGGTGGAGCGGACTCGCATCCCACGCACAGACACACACATGGGTGCACCTGCACAGACATGCACACACTTGCAGGCACACCTGCACAAACATGCACAGGTAAGACACATGGACGCACAGGTGCACAGGTGCACGGCTTCTCCGCGTGGAGGGGAAAGAGCCACCCAGTCTCCCTGCAAGGGGGGCCCCAGCACCCTGTGCCCCACGGGGTGGCCAGGCCCTGCCCAGGCCGCGTCTGCCCAGGCTCCGGCTTTGCCAAGGCCAGGCCTTGCCCCACGCCATGTGGGCGATTTCGTCACTGCTGGTGCAATTTCCAAAGGCAAATAAGCACGGGAGGCTCGGCTTCCTCTCGGGACCACGGGGGCCCCTCTTCCGTACTGCCCCCCACGCACACACGGAATGCAGAAGGACGGTTCCCCCATGAGGCCAGCGTCCTGGGGGCACCCTGTAGACCAGGGCTGTCAAGGAACAGGCAGCGGAACTCACTGGAAAGGAATTTCCCAACAGCCCTCAGCCCGCTCTGGCCTCACTGGGAATAAAGGTCTGATGAAGAAAGAGCAGATGTGAAACAACGGCCTGCTCTGCAAGGCTGGCATTTTTCAGGGTAAAGTTCTGACTGCTGACTGATTTATCGGCTGGGCTGGGTTAATCATTGCTTAAGAAGTAAAAATGGCTCTGCACACCCTCCAGCTGGTCACCTGGTTACTCCCGGTCAAATGGCAGCAAGTCGGAGCCCAGGGAGGGGGCAGAGCTGTGCCCGACTCATCCGGCATCTCCAGCTCCTGAATCTGGTTTGATATCAAATAAGCCCGATCACCAAAAGAGCTCTCTGTCCCTGACCACCTACTATGTGCCAGGCGGCTAGTAAACAGCCCAGCAGCTGAGAGCCCAGGCCCAAGCCAGACAGACCTGGGTTCCAACGCCAGCACCGACAGGTACGCTCGGGTCCTGGACAGCAGGTTGCCACAAGCATGAAATGGGACGACCTGGGTAGAGCAGGGGCTCTCAACTGGCATATTTGCCCCCAGGAGCCCTTTGACAAAATTGTCTGGAGACAGTTTCACTTTCACAGGTGGGGCAGGGGTGCCACTGGCACAGTGGGTCAAGGCCAGGGCTGCTTCTCAGCATCCTACTGTGCACGGGACTCCCCCTGGGGATTATCCAGCCCAGAGTCAGCAGTGCCGGGGCTGGGGAATCTTGGTGTAAAGTATAAAGCACAACGCCTGGCTCAAGGTCAAGCTCTCAACCAAGGGCTGCTGGAACCCTCATCTAAAAATTGCCCCAGCAGCACTTCCACGTGACGATTCGGCCGCCATGTTGCAGAGAAGGCAGCTGGGATCGGAGGGGCACGGCGGTTGGTAAGCACAGAGCTGACCCGAGGTCTTCCTGTCCCCGACGCGCGTCCTCTTCCCCCACGGCATGTGGGGCAGAAGCTGGGCCCGGCCAGGGCCCCTCCGACCCGCCACATGCACCAGATTCCCCTTTGCTGCCCCGGAACTGTGAGCAAGCCTGGCAACTTGGCGATTCCGCAAAAGGGAGAGGCGCCGCTTTCTGAATCGTTTTCTTCGGTGTGTTGAATGGACATGTTGGGGACACGTTGGGACCATGTAGGGCCCAGACGGCCCTACACAGGCCACTTCCTTCCCACCCTTGCCCGCTCCCCATCTCCCACCTCCACTACCAAAGGGGCCATCTGTCTCCAAGGCCCAGCTTCACCCTTACAGCGACACGCCTACCCCTCACCCTGCAAAGGAGACCCCCCTCCAGGCTGGCTGCCTGGTCTGGGGGACCCTTCCCCCGCCCAGCATGCCCAGGACCAGAGGCTCTTGGGAAACCCCAGGGACCGGGAGGGCTGCCAGGGACTCTGGGAGGGTCAGGGTGCAGGGCTCCTGCAAGTCCAGGTGGCCTGGCCTCTGCCCACCTCCAGTCTCGTCCCTCAGGACCCCCTTCCTCAGCCATAGTATCTCCCAAACCACGAGACTGTGAACTCCTCGGGGACAGGGAGCCTTTGCCAGCACCTCACAGGGTCCAGGCCCAGTGGAACTTTCTAGATCTGTGCCATCCAATAGGGGAGCCACTGGCCACACGTGGCTATGGAGCACTAGAAATGTGGCTCCGTCAGCCACCTGAGGAACTGAATTTTCTATGTTGCCTAATTTTAACCCATTTTTAAAACAGCCACATGTGGCCTGTAGCCATTAAGAACAACACCGGGAGCACAGGAAGTGCTAGTAGTCAAGGAACGGGCGACAGCTGCATGAATGAAGAGTGAGCTGCACTGTGCCACCCTACTTGGTCACCCCGCGCTACGACATGTGACTCTCTCTCTCCTCCACTAGTCTGGAAGCTTCCTGAGGGCAGAACATAGCTTTTGCTCACCCCTCTATCCCCAGTGTTCTGAACATGCTGGGATGTAGGCCCCCAGTGCCTGGATGGATGGATGGATGGATGGATGGATGGATGGATGGATGGATGGATGGATGGATGGATAGATGGACAGACGGACAGATGGATGGATGATGAGCCCATTACTCAGCCCCACTTCCCCTTCTCTGCCAAGCCTAAAGAAAACCGACCATGGGGGTAATTCCTGAAAGTATTTGCAGCCCAAGTCTTCCTTCCCACTAAACTGACCACTCTCGTCCCCCTGCGTCCTCGGCTCCGCCACGCGCAGCACCCCCGTGAGCCCCCGCTGCCGGCGAGCGGGGCCCTTCTCTGTGTGTTCCCCCCTCCCCTCTGGTGCCGTGGAAGAAGTAGGGCAGGACTGTGAGCTCGTGGCTCCGAGGGAAGGCCCGGGGCTCCTCAGACCCTCGGCCGCTGTTCCCCGCCTCCCCGCCCAGGCGGCCGGGCCCCTGCAGGAGGATGTGGGGGAAATTCTAATTCATGAAAACGCGGGTGAACGGGAGAGTCTAGTATCCATCAACTGCCTTTCATCCCGGGCTGCTGGCCGTGACGCTCTCCAGCGCTGTCACTCACGGCGAGCATGGCCTGCCTTGCTCCCAGACTGCAGCGCTGCCCCACTTCCAGCAGAGGCGGGGCCGTGGCGCGTGTCCCTGCCTCCACTGGGCTCGCCTCCAGCCGGAGGGGTGGCACTGCCGGCAGCAAATTTAGGGATTCTCTTCGGGCCTGTCGGGAGAGGCGCTCTGGTTCAGCTGAGCTCCAGACTGGCCAGCCCCACGCGGAAATCCTGTGCAAAGATCCTGGGGCACATGGCAGGGCAGGCAGGGTGGGTCCCGCACCCAGCGTTGCTCATTTGGAGCTCAAAAGACACCAGCGCACAGAAACGATGCCGGGGGGGAGGGGGGGGTTTGGTTCCCAGGACAAAACAATAGTCAAGGGTAACCTATCCCAGTTTCCAGGTGAGCACCGTGGATCATCACCTATAACTGTGGAGGTTTAAGCGAGCAGCTCCTTTCTGAGCCTCATTTCTCCATCTGCAAGCTGGGGGTAACGCTGGTCCCTGCCTCACAGAGCTGTACAGCTCAAATGCATTCACAGCAGTAAGAGGCTGAACACAGGGCCCTGCAGAGTCACCACGCCACATGCAAAAGGTGAAAATATTACCAGTGTGTTGTCTACAAAGTCTCTTCTAGCTACACAACACGAGCGTCTTCCTACAGAACCGAAACTTCCGCCCCTTCACTCTGATGGGCGCTGAGCACCAACTCACCTGCCAGGCCCTGTGCTCGAAAGACGAGCCACACGCTCTGCTTCTCAAGGAGCATGGCGTTTGCTGGGGTGATGCGGGCGCTCAAGAAACAATTACAATCCATGTGTGCTTCACAAGGACGGGGAAGGCTGGGGGAGCCCAGGGGAGGGCGGGCTCGGCCTGGGGGCCTAGAAGGCTTTCACGCCCATTTGGGCTGGGCCACGAAAGAGGAAAAAGAAGGGGGTACCCGGCCCGGGGGCATCGCATCTTCAAAGGGCCAGAAGTGCCCGAGATTATGGGCTCTTTGGGAAACGGCAAAATGTTGTTTGTGGCTGGGGCACCGAGTGCCTGGTAAGGAACTGGCAGGAGATGAAAATGAAAATATTGAGCCTGGGCCAAGCGTGGCCTTGTCTGCCAGGAAAATAAGGAGTTGAACTGTGACCTGTGGATGACAGAGGGTTTGAAGTTCCACTCATAAAGTTACTCAACTCCAGAGATGGGGAACACACCCCCTCCCCACACCCCCACACCCCCTACACATACCGCTGCGGGAGGCCTGGCGCCAGGGCTGGAGTGGGAGCGCTCAGGCTCTTGGGCGCAGCCACGAGGAGGCCTGGGAAGCCAGGTGCAGGCTGCTGGGAGGAGGAAATATTTATAAACAAGAGGCTTCCTGCACGCACGCGCTCGAGAGTGCGCGCGCACACGCTCCCCCGCCGCGGGCAGGAGCGCCCTGCGGGTAATTCCTTCACGGGGACACTCTCAGGACGTCGGGTTGGCCTTGCGTCCCATCAGAGCCACTTGGCAATAAAAATCCACCGTTTTCCAGGTGCATAACTTCCCGGCCTCCACCTTGTTTCAGAACGAAATCCCTCCCTCTCCGTCACCCACGTTTAAATGGGACGCGCCGACACAGACCGCTGGCAAATACTTGGGTCAGTCTCTGCGAATCCCACCGCGTGGGCAGGGGCTCAGAGGGGATGAGGGCGGCCCCTGGAGGGAACGGAACGGAACGGGTCGGGGCCAAGGGCCACCTCGCCACGTCCCACGCCTGCACTGCTTCTCTTGCTGCTGTCCTCCCTCCCCAGAGCTAAGGGACCGTTTTCTAAGGAGAACTGTCACCCGAAGAGCCTCGTTCACAACAAAGATTTCTTGTGCCAGGGGCATGCAAATAAAAATGTGCAAAAGTTCCTTAAAATAGTTGCATTCGCCTAAGATACCCCCCTGCCCCCACAGTATGGTTCACACCAGCAATCCGGTCAGAAAACCCTTTAGAGATCAAGTAGAAGGTGGAAACAAAAGGGACTTCAGAGGTCATATGCGGGGATTGCTTTTCAAACAATGAAGTCAAAGGTAGTTATTTTCTGGGAGGGCTGGACCACCTAAGCCAGGTAAGAATTCCTCTTGGTCCCAGAAAACGAAACCTTGTCTTCGTTGGGCCTGCTCTGGACACTGGGCACTGCTCCAAGCACTTTATGTAGGCTCGTTTTATCTTGGCCACGGCCACAGATGAGGCAACTGGAGCATGGAGGGGACAGTGATTTGTCCACGGCCACAGACCACAAGCCAGGACTTGAACCCGAGGGTCTGGCTCCTGGGGTCAGACTCTTAAACCTCGGCCCTGACCTCTCCCAGCACAGTCAGCCCATGGCTCTGTTGGGAGAAGCCTGCACGTACCCTCAGCAAATCTCAGGGGAACAGTGGCCGCGCACTGGGTATCACTGAACCTTCGGCATGGGGATCGCTTAGCCACAAGAGCAGTCCACGGGGGTAGATGTGACTGTTTCCAAGTGTTCTCATGAGGCCGAGAGAGAGGGCCACCAGGCTGTCATGTGGCCGCCAGGTGTGACGGGGAGGGAAGGGGCATCATTCTGCTTAGGGTAAAGGTGGCCACGAAGCTTAGGTGGCTTTGCCACTCTGGGCTTCTCCAGACCACTGTCTTTGGATTCCCCAAGGCAACACAGCCCACTTATCAGATGGGTATCCCAAGGCCACACAGCAAGCAAGGCGCGGAGTCAGGAGGCGAACACAGGCGCCATGACGCCCAGGCGACCTTGCAGATGGATGCCTGAGCTTACCTTTCGCTAGACCTGGGACAGAGAACTCACAGCCCTCCAAAGGGTGAAGCCACGGTTCTAGACGCCCTGCCCCAGCGTGAAAAATCCCTTCTCTGATCTTCCACGCTGGGGACAGAGAATAGTACCACCAGTCAAAGGCCTGGAACTAGCACCGGCTGAAGAGCTGAGCGTTGGGTGCCTGGTGTCTCTTTTAACCCTCTTCTCGGGTAAAAGACTTAACTTACCGTCTTCGAGGCGTCCCCAGCTTGGGAGTCTTTAAAAGAACCTGGAATTAAGAATGTCCGAACCCAGCACCTCTGCAAGTCAGCCCCCACCCCAGAAGCACGTGACCTGTGCACGGGACGTGCATTGGGGTCCTCACTCAGGCTGTGTCCAGGGTGCCCAGGGGCAGGGACAAGACTACGCTGGCGTGGAAGTGAGTGGGGCAACTGGCCCGAGGAAGTACAGGCACGGCTCTCCCGTTCTTTTACATTTCTCCCACCCGCAGCAGCTGTTTTGTTTTTATTTTTCCGGCGACACCACTCTGAGGCTTTCCTAAGCATTCCACGTGGTTTTCACAAAAGACAATCGCTTTCTTTTCACACTCATATTCTATAAATTTATGTATTCTTCAAATAAATTATGTCATTACAGTAATACATGCAACTGGCATAATCAGGTCTGGGGGCAAACACAGCCGGCTCCTGGTCAATGTACAATGCGACTCCCGGGAAGGAAATGCACGGGGTTTCCTGAGCGCACCCAGTGAGCCTGTGGGGCACGTAGGTGGCTGTACTCGCAGAGGGACTGGCGGGTGGTGGTTATTCCAGGCAATCTGGAATCTAGAGGGATGTAAACAGTTGGCCCAGTTTGTGTAGTTCTACTGCACTAACACAGAAACAGCTCCACAATGTCTGTTGAGTGAAAAAGCAAATTGCAAAAAGGTACCATTAATAGGATATCTTCAATGTTTAAGTAGAGAAACTTATCAAAATATACTATTTGCTTTCTATAGAGCTGCCTGTTTTGAATGTGAAGACACTGAAAAAAGACTGGAAGGTCAGTGTGTTGGGGAGGAATGGGACATGGTGGAGGAAGGAGAGCTTTACACTTTTCTGTAGGCATCATTTTTCACGAAAAGAATGAATTCAGAAATTCAGTATGCACTTGAGTTTCATTTCTTGAATCACCTAGATTGAGCAGAAGAGTTCAGCACCCCAAACAATTAGCCCAGAGCCTGGTAAGTACACAGTTTAAAAAAAAAAAAATCAAAATAAGAAAGGATGCCTGCCCTCCCCTTAGCCAGGGGAGCAAGCGAACAGCATAGGTCAAAGGCATCCACGGCTGGAGCTCTTCAGTGGACAGGACCCAAAAAAAGTCGGTGGATTCACCAAACCAGTGTATTCTGTTTGACCCGACACGAGGATCAATGTACTCATTAAGCTGCCACAGTGGCCAACGGCTTTGGACCCGTGACGTCCGTCTGCAGCCATTCAGCTGGATATGCTGCTCGACTGACAAATCCAAGGAGGCGAACCGAAGGACCATTCCAAGGGTTTGAGATTATTCTGCAAATTAGAGAACTACTTTCAGCCTTGTTCATGGCAAATGTCAGTCGCCAATGGGTAGGGGCCTGCACACATGCACACACAAGTGCACAATTGCACACACGTACACACACGCGCACACACACATGCACATGCACGCACACACGCTGAAAGGCCCCGCACAGAGGAGATAATAAGCCACCATGGGACAACTAATAACGTCAAATTAACTGTGCTCAGGCTGTTAGGGCCGATCAAGAGAACTGCCCATCCTACGCCAGGTGGACGGGAGGAGCCATGGGGGTAGGCCCCCCGGGCAGGTGGCACTGAGCTGAGGGTGGGCGTGGAATCGGGAGTTAGGGAAGGAAGGTGGGAGAGAGGGCGGGTCTGAGCAAAGAGAAGAGCCTGTGCTCCGAGGTGCCAAGAGGTGAGGTCACGGGCGCTGGCAGTCACCAGGGGGACTCCCACGGGGCCCTGTGGTCCAGCTCAACAACTGTGGCTTTTTTTGGGGGGGACACCATCATGGGATTTCCCAGCAGAGGAATGCGATTTCACCACGCAGGGCCTGTCCTGCATTCCCAGCTGAAAGCACTGCCCGGGCGGCCTGTGCTTCCAAAACGGCCCTTGTTTTCACCCAGGAAATGTGCGCTCCAGGCCCCCACGAGGACCAGGCCTTCTACTGCTCCGCCGCCGTCCTCTACCCGCTCCTGCGCCCTGGCTGGAAGCCTTTGCCGTCCTGCCCCGAAGCCTCCGACTGCGTGCGGGGTTTGTGGAAGCATCTCCAAAATGGTTTTCCCTGCCATCCAGACGCCTGCTTGGAAAAGCCCTGGTGCAAGCATTTCTATCTCCCAGGCGGCTACACCCAACTGTTTGCTGCAAGATTCTGCGTCACAGAGGGGATATCCCCAGCTAATATGACATTCAAACAAACTGAGAACCAGGGCCGCTGGGTTCAGGGTAAACACATCCCATCGGTGTGCGCGCTTCCTCTGCCTGCTAATCGAATATCCTGTGTGTGTGTGTGTGTGTAAACACTGTTGTTCTGACCCACAGTGAACTTGTAAACAGCCTGATTATATCAGCTTTAATAGATTAGGTTTCCAAAAACAGAAGGGCACTGTAACTTTTATTTTAATTTAAAATGAGCACAATTTCCACTGGATACGGATAAAATTAATGACCTTAAAAGGAATCAACTTGGTGAAAAAAACTGATAATCCCATTATTGCCCGAGATAAAAAACACAGTCGTGGTTGAAGAGATCGGTACCGTTCTGACCCCTACACCTCTTTCTCTGTTCTTGAATGAGGCTGTTCTAACACATTCTTCTAGGGGGCCCTGAACATCTGTGTGACTTGGCTAAAGGGCTGGGGAAAGGCCTCCGCCCCGAAACTACTGGATCCAAGAGAAATCCACAAGACCAAGACCAGCCCAAGAAAATCTTATAAAACTGTAATCAAATCAACTTCCTCCCCAAGCCAGGCTCTCCTGACGTTGCAGATATCAACACACTCGGCCATGAAGCAAGAACACGGAGGCTGACGCTGGCCCCAGGCAAATCCACTGGGGGGAAAGACCCTAGCTAGTCCACAGTACACTTGCCTGGTTCAACAGTGTCTCGACTCTGGGCCAACAACCCCCTCTCAT
Organism: Dasypus novemcinctus; assembly: GCF_030445035.2. Taxonomy (NCBI): domain Eukaryota; kingdom Metazoa; phylum Chordata; class Mammalia; order Cingulata; family Dasypodidae; genus Dasypus; species Dasypus novemcinctus. The sequence goes on from NC_080690.1 coordinate 7,576,631, forward strand.
CAGCTACAGCACCTGTTCTCGGCGTTTTACGCCACTCAAACCACTGGCAACGGGGGTCACCACTGCTGGCTCCCACCCCCGATGCCTTTTACTCCATGTGTTTACGCCAAAGGGCAGTGATCCGGAGTGAGGCTTTGAGAGCAAGACTTTCCGAGTCTGTATCCCACTTCTGCTCCTTACCAGCTGCCTAGCTAGGGAAAGTCATTTCACCCCTCGAGCCTCAACTCTCCTGTCTAAAAGTGGGTGCAATGAGTGCATCTACCTCCTAGGGTTATGATGGGGATGCTGTGATTGTGTGTGTGTGTGGTGTGTTATGGGCACAGTGCTCCCAGCACAGGGCAAGCTCTTGGCAAATGGAAATTCCTGCTGTCTGCTCCCCTGGCCCCCTGACTCCCACACTCACCCTGAGCTTGGGTGCTGCTCAGGACCCTCCCTGCTGGGACGCCCGTTCACGCCTTTGGTCGTGGCCACCCTCTCCGCCCAGTGTCTGCGATCGTGTCCCTGCTCAGGATCAGCTCGCGAAGCACCTGTGCCTGCTTCCTCCCCTGGACTTCCTCGAAAACCCCAGATCTGCCCTGACTCTTTCTACCCAAGTTTCTTTCTCAGGCTCCCCCAAAGCCCGCAAACTCGCCCTCTCCACATTCTCCAAGAACGGGAGGAGAGGGAGTCTGCATTCCAGTTCTGCCCCCGATGCGGAGGTTGCCTGCGAGTTCCTTTCTTTTTTTTTTAAGATTTATTTTTTATATTTTATTTGTTCCCGCCCCCCCCCAGTTGTCTGCTCTCTGTGTCCATTCGCTGCATGTTCTTCCATGTCCGTTTACATTCTTGTCAGCAGCATGGGAATCTGTGTCTCTTTTTGTTGCATCATCCTGCTGCGTCAGCTCTCCATGTGTGCGGCGCCACTCCTGGGCACGCTGCACTTTCTTCGTGCTGGGTGGCTCTCGTTGTAGGGCGCATCCTTTGCACATGCAGCTCCCCTACGCGGGGGACACCCCTGCGTGGCAGGGCACTCCTTGCGCACATCAGCACTGCGCATGGGCCAGCTCCACACGGGTCAGGAGGCCTGGGGTTTGAACCCTGGACCTCCCATGGAGCAGGTGGACGCTATCAGTTGAGCCAAATCCGCTTCCCACCTGCGAGGTCCTTTTAAGGCCTGTGAGCCTCGCACAATCATCACACAAGGAAGACAGCGGTGGAATCGCACACGCTGAACAATTCCATGTACCTGAATTTTAGGAACTGGTACAACGACTCCAAGCCCACCAAGTCAGGAGGGCATGTCCTCCTGGGGAGGTGGGGACTGGCCCCCAGGTTTCCCGGGTGATCGTGTTCTACTTCTTGATCTGTGTACTAGTTACACATGTACGTGTTCAGTTTGCAAAGCTTGACTGAGCTGCACACTACCTATGTGAATGTCCAAAGGTATGTTAGCTTCCATAACACTGACCAAAACAACGTGTGCCTCCGTTTCGTCACCTGTGAAACGGGAGGTATCTGGAAAGTGTTCACAACCCACCGTAAGAGCCTCCGCTCATGCCAATTCTCTCACAGTCTCTTGCGCTAAATAAATTCTAGCTCCGTTCACCTAATGTTCATGAGCTAGGTGCCCATGCTGGGGTGACGCTGACTCCAGAATGGCATTTAAGATAAACTATAAGGGAATAGTCTAATCCTGGATCAATTTATAACACCTTGGGATGAATGACGGATGAGAAAGGCACCTCGCTGCATGCCTGGGCTTACGTTTCAAAACCTTACCCAAGGTAGTGGGAAGATGTGTAAATAACAGTGCCTGCCGAAAATGAAAATAGGATACAAAACTGTGTGCATTTGGAAAATACACAGAGGTTTAGAAAAAGACTTGGAAAAATCGCCCCAAATAACAGCATTTATTGCTCTGGATAGCTGAATTCTGATTTTTTTTTTTTCCTACACTTTGTGTATTTTACAAGAATATTTCGTCACGGTAAAACTAAATGAAGCTTAACTTTTCTCTCTGCTTCCTGGCCTAGCGCCTCTATTGTGCGAAGTGTCTGTGTGGTCTCTAGCTGTATTTTGTGCTTCTCTAGATTCCCATAGCTCTTAAAAGACATCTCTGCTCCTCTACTCATTATGAAAACAGCTGCCGGTCTTTCTTCCTGCTGAGCCCGAAGGCAGCCTCAGACTCCTTCTCAACAGGGTCCCAACCCTACAGAGGACAGAGCCCATCCCCAATGGCACTCTCTCCTGTGTCGGGCGTGCTTCAATCCCCCCCTTCTAATGCAGGCTGCTGGCGGGCAGGGCTTCTCTATGGAGAAGCTGGGCAATCACACTTGTGAATGCCCACGCACTCCGACAACAGGGCACCTTCCTCGGGCAGCAAGCTTATTCTCGACTTATTTCCAACAAGACCACAACGGCTGTAGCCCCCAAGAGCAATGTGGAAAGACGGGTTCAACCTGACAGTTAACAGGACACCACCTGGGCTCACCTCCCCGTTCAAGAGCCCAGGCAGGGGCAGGCTTGCAGGGGCCACCGGCTGCCCCCGTGCGAGACGAGACGAGACGGCGGCTGCCCATTTCCCCCCATTCCTGCAGGAGGACTGGGGCGCTCACCCTCCAGGCAGGCTCAAAGAGCCAGTGACTGCCTTTCACAGCAGTAATGAACGCTTACCTGATTTCAAGGTTTTCCCTGGGAAATTGGTCTTACTGGCTGGCTAGGGCTGCTCGGCAGATGCGGAACCGAGGGCTGTGGGGTGGCGGCTGCCTGGGGCCCCTGGCTTACGGGCTTACGCTGCACACAGGGACAGTGCTGGCCCGAAGTCCTCACCACGGGACACCGCACGCATGGGGGCTCTTACCACTGAGGGTCTCTGGACCCTTGGGAGCCACGACTCTCTGGGGAACAGGGGATCCAAGACCCACTGACCTTAAAGTACAAGTGAACACTTTTTTCCAAAAGCCTGGGACCCATGAAGTGAGCGAGGGTCCTTCGAGGTTTAACTGTAAAACTTTCTATTGGGGGTGGTGGTAGGGTGGGGAACTCTATTTGTAGTTGGGAATGTTCTGGAAATTCAAGGACATATGGCTATAGGAATTACCGATGATTCTGCTCAAAGGTAGATGCTGTGAAGGGAGGGCATAACTTAGAGAAAGCCTGTGACGTAAGTGAAAATGACAATATTTGCTAGATTAAGGTGCCAGGCGGGCTACTCAGCCAATCACAGGTCTGGTCTCAGTTCTGGTAACCACTTTAGGTGTAGGCTACTTAGGATCAGCCTCACTTAGCGTGAGGGCTGCTGAAATGAGAGCACGCACGCCAGGGGTTTGCTGAGAGGCTGGAGCCCCTGCGGGCAGGGGCACTGGCAGTCCAGGAAGACAGCACCTCGGAGAAGGTCAAGGTTTGGGGCCTTGGACAAGGTACTCGACCATCCTGTGCCTTCACCTTTAAAATTAAAATGAAGGGGCTCAACTTTAAAACACCAGGAATCTTATTCGCAAGCACCAGAAGAAACTACCCCAGTGTCCACGGACAGAGGACTGGATAAGCAAAACGTGGTCTAGCCACGCAACGGGGCATGACTCAGCCCTGAAAAGGAGCGGCATGGGGGAGCCCTGGCGACACCCTGCTAAGTGAAAGAAGCCAGGCCCAAAAGACCACATGCTGCGTGGTTCCATTTACAGGAATTGTCCAGAATAGATAAATCCCTAGACACAGAAAGCAGACTGGTGCTTGCCAGGGGCTGAGGTGGGAGGTGGGAGGGAACAGGGAGTCACTGCTCCGTGAGCACCGGGTTTTCATTTGGATCTCAGTAGAGACGATGGCTGCACAACAGTGTGAATGTACAAAATACCATTGAATCGTACACTTAAAAATGGTTAGTTTTACATTACATGAATTTCCCAATAAAGTATTAAAAAACAGAAAACAACAACAAAAAGAGAACATGCCGAATCTAGAATCACTAAAACAGCACAATGACAGAGCAAGTGAATCCATTTTAACTAACAGAAAGTGTAGGCACAGACTTCAATATATATATTTAAAATACTAAACAATAATGGTGATATTTTAAAACTGGATAAAGCAGCATTATTCTGTGAATGATACTAAACAGTTCGTTAATTATTTGGAGGGAAAGGGGAAAAAAACATTTAATAATCCTGCCTTCCACCTTATGCCAAAAATTAATTCTAGATTAATTTTACAGTTACATGTAAAAATAACAAAACCAAAAAGCAATGGGAAATGTCTGCGTGGTCTTGAGATTTGGAAGAAGTCAAACAACAAAGGCAGAAGATGTTAATTAAGACACTCAGATCTACCTAGAGAGAAATTAAAAGTCTTCTTTATATCAATAAACACCTCAGGAAAAAAAAAATAAGCAGAAGGGAGAATAATTGCCATACACGTATTTGTAAAAGGAGTAATCGTTTTTCTTTATTAAAATAGAACCCCTGACATTCTTTAAAGGCCTCTACCCCAATTTTTTTTAAAAAGGCAAAATATCTAAACAACTTGTGAAAGAAATGTGAATAGTTCACAAACACGAGAAAGGAGGGGAGCGAATGAGATTTAATTCTACGAGTCCTGACGGAGGGGCACAAGCTAAGTCCACACACCTACAGACAGGTGGCAGCCCACTCCAACTGGGCCAATGTGGGGCCTGGCTGGCCAAACAGGGGCACCCTGAGAGGCCTGGCCACAAGCCACCTGGCCCAGCAGGGGAGGGGCAGCGGGAGCCTGGAGACCCCCTGAATCAGACAGCAGAGAAAGGAAAACGCTCATCTCCTGGCTCCTCCTCCTCCATCGGGGCCCTCAGCTACCCTCAGGGTCAAGATAACAGTGGGGAGGGGGCTCTGCCTGCCTCCTCCTTCAGACTAGACCTCCCCACTGCCCGTGCTTCACTGTCATGAGGCACAGCAGCTTCATAAAAATAATCGATAATGGCAGCACTCTTCGTAGCTCTCCTTCAGTGAGGGCCCACGATATACGGAGCAGGCCAACTCCTGCTCCAAGGAGCAAACAGAGGCTCTGAGCAGGTACACTGAACCATTCATTCATTTTTAAAAGTTCATTCAAAAAAAATTCAGCGAGCAGCTCGCAGGTACCAGCCCTGGTATAAATGCAGGGGGATGTACGAAATGGGGGTTGGGGGGAGAATCAACAGACAAAAAACTGCCTTTCTAGTGGGAGGAGATGATAAAATAATAGGAAAACACCTAGTCGGTTTGATTGTGATATGTGCTAAGGAGAAAAAAACAAGTTAGGGGACAAAAGATGCCAATTAGGGGAGATGTCCCATTTCGGAAGGGACGGCCAAGGAGAGGCTGAGAAGGTGGATGCTGAGTCAAGTTGGGGAGGGAGGGAGGGAGGGGGCGTGGGGCTCTTTAGGCAAACAGCTTCCCAGGCAGAGGGACCACAGGGGCTCCCTGCCCCAAAGGGGCCCATCACGTGGCGACGGTTTCGCTGTGTGCCTGCCTCCTGCCATCCCACAGGGGCCGGAGGTGACATGGTTGGCCTGAGGTCACGAGGTCTTCACCAGGACCGGCAGGGCACAGCACGACAACAAAGAGCACAGAGACCACAGCGCAGCCTGGGAAGAGGTGTCCATCCACGCCGAAGAGCCCTGTGGCCCTGTCCTCCTCCCACCACCCTGTCCTCCTCCCGCTGCTCACGGGGAGAAGGTTCACGATGCAGCTCGTCCCCGGCTCCAGGCAGGTTCCCGACGCCCCCCTCCTCCGCGACATCCCCCGAAGCTTCTCCTGCCCCCTCCATCCCTAGGAAGGTCCTCCTGGCTCAGCCTCCTGCAGCTCGCAGAGCTGCGCTGGGGGCAGAGCCAGCCGGGTCCCCAGGGAGGCGCAGAGCTATTTGCAGGATTTAGACGGTACTTGAAGAGACTGCAAATGAGCCCAGGGATTTATCTGCTGGGCTCGATTTATTGGCCTGGCAGAAGAGGTCATTCAGGAAATTTTTCAAAATTAGGGATCGTCCACTTCCTAGAAGACTGTTAGGTACCTGTGTCTACACCCCTGCACAAGCATGTGTAACACACAACGTGCACAGACACACAAGCCTGCCAAACACAGATCCAGATGAACACCTTGCACCTGTTTTCTCTGCCATCGAATGACGAGGTTGTATGCAGTTAGCATGTAGAGAAGCACCGCAGCGCAGAATCCCGGGTCTATGGCTGCAGTTTGAAACCCAGCACTAAGGCGCAGGTGTGTCACCTTGGGCAGCAAAAAGCTGCCCTCTGCCTCAGTCCCCTTATCTACGAAATGGAACTCAGGAGATTATTGTGATTATGACAGAGAGACCCTAAGAAGAAGCTTCCTGTCTGGCACAGAGTAGGTGCCCTGTGAAATGGAAGCGTTCAGATCGCCATGCGGTTTCAAAACTATTTGCAGCGCAATTGTTTCAATGTAGAGGGCAAACCAGATTCACGTAAGCAAATTTATGAGCCATTTCTAAATACAAATGGCAACAGAGGTGAAATAATCAACAACTAGCCCCAACTGGCAATGTGCAACAAGAACAAATGTCTCTTAGGCAATAGTCTCTATTTATTTTTTTTCGCTCCTGGCTGTGGCACGATTTGAATTAGCCATTCTGGAAAAAAGCCCCAATGAACCGTTTGACCTCTTGAAATCAGTTAACTTGAAAGAAAAGGGAATGTGTCTCGAACCCAGTGAACCCGGCTCTCCAGGCAAAGGTCTGAGGGCAAACCTAGGTCTGCTCCTCAGGGAACGTTCCAGGCGGCCTCACACAATTTGGGCCCGTAGCTGAGATGCCTTCCGGGGTCCCAGCTCCAAACTCTTCTTTGCCAGCGCTAAACACGAGGGTGGAGAGGAAAAGACGAAGAAGGGCAGGGCAGCAGAGCTGTGACAGGTGACTGTCCCAGCGGATATCAGAACAAGCCGGCATCTCAGGCAATGGCCAATGCCCAAAGTTCAGCAGCGGGTGGCGAGTGGGCAGGGCGTGGGGCGGAGGTGCTGGGTGCCAGGGTGAGCTTTTCCCCTGATGAAGCTTGGGACCTTGGGGAAATGCACCTACTTCTCAAATGCAGGGGCTGTAGTCACTAAATAAGAGAATGTACGTAAAAGAGGTTAGCAGAGTGCCTGGCAAGCACAGATACTGAGCGGAGCTGCCACCCGGGGACGGGACCTGGAGGAGGCTGCTGGTTCCATCGCTAGGCGACATCCCCGTTTCCCGGTGACACAGAAGTCGTGGAGGTAGCAGCCACACAGGCACCCGGCTAAGAGGGAGCCGTGGGTGGGGGGCGGGAGAGGCTCCTCTCCGCTGGGGGGGAGGGTGACGCTGAAGAACGGAGCAGGCTTTTGTGAGCAGGAGGCAAGAGATTCGAGTGAACTGTCAGGAACATCAGCTGCAGAGGGTGCTGGGTGAGTCACCCAGGCAGACGGGCTGCGCCCACCCTGCAGACGATGACTCCGCCCACCGAGAGAAAGCTGTTTGACTTTAGAAAAGTACAGGTTACACGGATCCACATTAAACACCCCACCTTCCTGCTCACCCGAGGGAGAAATGAGTAACAGGAAATCCATCAAGGTCCTAGAGGAGCCACGCCTTTATTAGGATTTTATTTTTCCCCCAAAGGGGGTCCATGTTCACACCGGATTTGCCTGAGATGAGTTATTCTCAGGACCCTGCAGTAAGAGGGCTCAAATGTCATAATGCTTGGGACCCACGCAAGAATGTGATTTTTCTTGATCCTAAATGAGATTAATTTTTCTCCCTGACCTTAACTGTAACAATAATTCATCTACAAAGATAACCAGATTCGAAGATGTACTATTATTATTATTGTTATTAAAGGAGTTGTGGGTTTACAGAACAATCCTACATAAAATATAGGATTCCCACATTACTACCCCGTTATTAATACCTTACATTTGGGGTGGTACATTTGTCACAACTGATGAAAGCATATGTTTATCATTGTACTATTAACTATAGTCCACTGTTTAACTTCAGGTTCACTGTTTGTGTTGTACGGTTTCATGGATTTAAAAAAAATTTTTTTCTAGTAGCATATACACAACCTAAAATTTCCCCCGTTAACCACATTAAACGTTTATTTCAGGGCTGTCAATTACATTGACAACATTTTAGTACCATTACCGCCATCCATTACCAAATGCTAACCTATACTCTAATTCTGACTCTGTGAGTTTGCTTATTCTAATTATATCATTATCAGTGAGAGCAAACACTATTTGTCCTTTCGTCTCTGCCTTATTTTACTCAGCATGATGTCTTCAAGGTTCACCCATGTTATCACATGTATCACAATCCCATTCCTTTTTACAGTTGAATGACATTCCATTGTGTGGATATACCACATTTTGTTTATCCATTCATCAGTTGCTTGGGTTGCTTCCATCTTTTGGAAATTGTGAATAATGCCGCTATGAACATCAGTATGCATTATCTGTTGAAGTCCCTGCTTTCAATTCTTTCTGGTATATACCCAGAAGTGAGATTACTGGGTCATTTGGTAATTCTTTACTTTACCTTTCTGAAGAACTGCCAGATTGTCTTCCACAGCTGCTGCACCATTTTACATTCTCACCAGCAATGAATGAGTCTTCCTATTTCTCCACATCTTCTCCAAGACGTGTAATTTTCCTTTTTAATAATAGTCATTTTAGTGGGTGTGAAGTGGTACCTCATTGTGGTTTCGATTTACATTTCCCTAATGGCTAATGAGGATGAGCATTATTTCACATACTTTTTGGCCATTTGAATATCTTCTTTGGAGAACAGTCTCTTCAAACCTTATGGGTTGTTTGTCTCTTTGTAGTTGAGTGGACAGATTTTTTTTCATATATTATGGATATTAAATCCTAATTGGATATTCCAAGTTTCTTCCCCCACTGTGGAGGTGCTATTTTACTTTCATGATAAAGTCCTTTGAGGTGAAAAGTTTTTAATTTTGATGAGGTCCCATGTATCTATTTTTTCTTTTGTTGCTTGTGCTTTGGGCATAAAATCCAGGAAACCGTTGCCTCCTACGAGGTCCTGAAGATGCTTCCCTATGTTTTTTCTAGGGGTTTTATAGTTCTGGCTCTTAAGTCCTTGTTCCATTTTGAGTTGATTTTTGTACATAGTGCAACATAGGGGCCCACCTTCATTCTTTTACAAATGGAGATCCAGTGTTCCTGGCATCATTTGTGGAACACACTATTCTTTCCCAATTGATTGGTCTTTGTTCCCTTGTCAACAATCAGTTGGCCCTAACATGAGGGATGACTTCTGAGCTCTCAATTCAATCTCATTGGTCTATATATGCTTGTTCTTGTACCAGAACCATGTTGTTTTGATTACTGTGGCTTTGTAATATGTTTTAAGATCAGGAAGTGTGGGTCCTCCACCTTTGTTCTTTTTCAAGATGGCTTTGGTTATTCAGGAACCCTTACCTTTCCATATAAACTTGATGATGGGCTTTCCCATTTTTTCGAAGAAAACCATTAAAATTTTTATTGGGATTACATTGAATCTGTAAATCGCTTTGGGTAGAATTGATACCTTAACCATATTTACTCTTCCAAGCTATGAACATGGAATGTCCTTCCATTTATTTAAGCCCCTTTTGATTTCTTTTAGCAATATTTTGTAGTTTTCTGTGTACACATCCTTTATATTCTTGGTTAGATTTATTCTTTTAGTTTCTATTGTGAATGGAATTTTTTTCTTGACTGCTTCTTCCAATAGGTTACTACTAGTGAATGGAAACACTACTGACTTTTGGTTTTGGTTCTTGTATGCCACCACTTTGCCAAATTCATTTATTAGCTCTAGGAGCTCTGCTGTGAATTTTTCAGGATTTTCTATATATAGGATCATTTCACCTACAAATAGCAAAAGTATTACTTCTTCCTTTCCAATTTGGATGCCCTTTATTTCTTTTTGTTGCCTAATTGCTCTGGCTACTGCCGTTGTAACCAAGTACCACAAACTCATGGCTTAAATAAGGACTTGATGCCTGTGGGGACGGGGTGGGGGCTTATTCAGCCAACCACACCCTTTGTGAAAGCTTTCCTCAGTGTCCCACGGCTTCATAACTGACACTCCTTGGTAGGCACCTAGGGCCCCACCTGATCTGCCCTGCTGAAAGGGCTATGGTCTGTGCTGGGAGAACTCAGCTAGGTAGTGGCCAATGTGAGGAATAAGCTCGAGACTTCAGCATTTCTTTGTGCTAAGTCAGGAAGGGAAAACCCAGAGAGCACGTAGGACATTCTCTGAGTGTCCCAGGTACTGCTCACCCCGAATCTCCCTCCATCAGGGAAACAATTTGCCCACTCTCCCCAACTATCCTCTCTCAGTGGGCCCAACCCAAGAAATCCTCAAGACTCAGCTTCAACATCATGACCGCCAGGAAACTCTTTCTGATCCCCCTAACCTGGTCCAGATATATCTCTCTTGCTCTCCCTTACTTATGCCATCATACATGTTAGTCTGTATTGTATGTTTACCCAACTTCTTTTCCTAAGGAGGAGGCCAGGGACCACAGTTCATTCATTTGTGTCTATCCAGATCATGATTTACAATGAGCACTCAATAAGTGCTAAATGGTTAGATGAAAGGATGGATGGATAGACTGGCAGATGGGAGGAAAGCGGGGCGGGAAGAGAATGGGTGATTGCCTGAAACAAAAGTATATGCTCAATAAATATTTGCTGAACGAAAGGAAGGAAGGAGGAAAAGAAGGAGGGAAGAAAAGGACATGAATTAAGACTATAGTCTATGCTGGGAGAACTCTGCTAAGCAGTGGTGAATGTGAGGAATAAGGCCTTAAGACTTGGGCATACTTTGTGCTAAGTCAGAGAGGGAATACCCAGTGGGCAGGTAGCTGGGACCTCAGAATAATGACAAAGAGTAACAGGAACAAGGTCAAACAGAATTAGCAAAAAGTCAATAAACTATTTAAATTTCCCATGTTGACTCAAAAGTATATCTCTCTGGGAACCTTCGGGTGTCAGGAGAATTTCTCCAGCCCAGAAACCACCTCCAAGCTCCAACTCCATGAATGGGCACAGCTTCAAAGTACTCCCAACCTCACACAGGGGCCCAATTTTTCCTACTTATGGCTTTTCAAACTTTATCCAGGGCTTAGCAGGGAGCTCATGACAAAGTTGGAAGCCACAGGGTCAGAGAAGGTGGAGTGGGCCTAGAAGGTTTCCAAAGTGAAGATATGTGTCTTCATCCCAAGGCCAGACACACACCGATTTCAATCATTTTCCTTAAAAATACCATTGTTTAATGAAGTCGTTATATGAGTGTAAATGTTATATTTTCCAACCTGTTATTATGGAAATTGTCAAACACAAAAAGTTGAATATTGATATACACTCATCACAATATATTGGCATGAACGTGAAACAACAAGCCACTGGTATAACTATTGTGGAGGAAAAAAAAATTGGCACCTACAAAAGTTAAACCAATGCATACCAGGTGACCAGTAATTCCTTCCTAACAATATAAGCCAACAGAATTGTAGGTACATATTCCCAAAAAGGCATGTGTATGCCTAGCAACATTATTGGTAAAAGTCAAAGAGGTAATACAACCCAAGTGCCCAGCATCAGTAGAAAGGTCTATCCTTAAGATAAAATATTATTTAGCAATGAAAATGAATGTGTATGTTCCTTTTCAACTATATACAAAACAAGAATGAATCTTACAAACATACTATTGAACCAAAGAAGCCAGACACAAAACCACACTGTGTGATTTGATTTCCATAAAGTTGAAACTTAAGAAAAACTGGCCAATAGACATAGACGAGGAGAGCTAACTTCGGGGAGGAGCCTGAGGGCAGCTTCTGGGTGAGAGCAGTGTTCTAATTGAGGGCCTGGGTGGTGTATGTGATGTGACAAACTTCACTGAGCTCTTCATTTTTTATGCAGTAATACTTCGAGTGAAAGAAAGATGAAAAACCGCTGAAAGAATCTTGCAGTGAATACCCATACACCCAACACCTAGATTCTACCATTAACATTTTATTATTCTTGCTTTTTTAGGTATCTGTCCATCCTTTCATCCATCCATGGGCCAAGTAATCATGATTATTACTGTTATTAATGCTCAATGAGATTTTTGACCTGCAAGCCAAAGTGTTTTAAGCCCCTCAGCCTAGTCTCCCCCACCACAACCACTTTGCCAAGCCAAAGGGTTGTCCCACAAACTTAACTTTCCACCTTGGTCCCCAGCTTTCCCCCTTCCCTATCCCACTTTGGGCAGATGAGCTGGAGAGAGACTTTCTGAAGTAGGAGAAAACCAAGAGAACACCTTCCTCATCAAATTAGGACTGGCCCGGCTTGTTCACGTTCTCTCAACTGCGCAGTCACCCCGGGCTTGGCTTCCTCCAGTGAAACCAGGCCCTGAACTGCAACGCTCACACCCTGTGAGCTCACATCTGGGAGTCCACACAGACTTGAAACACGTCCAAAGCCAGTACAGAAACTGGGAAAGCATGTCTGGTAATTATAAAGGGAAACTTCTCTTCTTATTTTGGGGGGAGGGGGAGGGCTAGAAGGCAGTGAAGGCCGAGGACCCCAAACCAGCAGGATCTCGCAGAGACACTCTGATTCTCCTCTGCAGAGCAGCCTGGAAGCAGTTGTGCAAAGGCTGTGCCGTGGCCCTCCCAGGGGCACCTTGCGGGCACGTGGGAGCCCGTGTGCTTTCACAGAGCTGGGGAAGAGATGACGCAGGTCCAAACCTGTTTTTTGAGCCTTGGACCCCTTGGCAGTCTGGTGAAGCTTGTGGACCCCTTCTGAGAGAAATATTTTTCAATGTATGAAATAAATTCATAGAATTCCAAAGGAAAGCAATCATAGTGAAATAGTTATCAAAATATTTTTAAAATTTTGTGGTTAAGTAATAGATGTCTTCTTTATTGATGCATTAAATCACAAGATCTAGCTGTAAGTCTTAATAACCATAATTTTGGAATACTGGTGAACATAAATGAGGTATCTATGACCATAGTAATGGGATAGGAAAACATCTGTGATTTCTATCAGTGAATAAAATCACAGGTTCACCATATCACTGTGGTTTGTTGCCTACATCGAAGGAAATGCCAAATTTCAGTGGCCTGAAAGGTGGAAGTTATTTTTCACAAACCATCCAAGTTCAAAGATCCCCTGAATTCTATCCACGGACCCAGGTTAAGCACGCCCAAAAGGGCGGCGGACTTGGCCCAGTGGTTAGGGCGTCCGTCTGCCACATGGGAGGTCCACGGTTCAAACCCCGGGCCTCCTTGATCCATGTGGAGCTGGCCCATGCGCAGTGCTGATGCGCGCAAGGAGTGCCGTGCCATGCAGGGGTGTCCCCCGCATAGGGGAGCCCCACGGGCAAGGAGTGCACCCCAAAAGGAGAGCCGCCCAGTGCAGCCTGCCCAGGAATGGCGCTGTACACGCGGAGAGCTGACACAGCAAGATGACGCAACAAAAAGAAACATAGATTCCTGTGCCGCTGACAACAACAGAAGCAGACAAAGAAGACACAGCAAACAGACACAGAGAACAGACAGCCGGGGTGGAGGGGAAGGAGAGAGAAATAAATAAATACATCTGTAAAAAAAAAAAGAACGCCCAAAAGCTGAGAGCTTTCTTCTCATTCTTTTACTTGGTTGTGACGATAGCATGGCCAAGGAGAGCAGCAGCCTGCCCTGCAGCAGGAGGCTGAGGGGCCTGGCGGCCCTGCAGAAGCCCATGCCACCAGACAGACCACATCCGGGCCGAGCTCAGGGGCCAGTGACTTCACCCTCTGACCTCGATTTCCACATCTGCAAAGGAGGTTACAGTCACCGCTGCAGCCACCACCCGGGGGGCAGCACTGCCGGGAAGGTGATGAGCACCACGCAGACACGGCCACACTCAGACGGCAGGTGGCCCCGGGAGGGCAGAGGTGACAGGCAGCTGCCCTGCAGACTTACCTGATGTCCCCCAACCCCTGCCCCCACCAGGACGCGGTGGCGCTGGGCCGGCAGGGGCCTCCGACTTTGCGCTGTCTGTGGGCTTGTCTCTCGTGCTCTCTGACTGCCCCTCCTACCAAACTGCACGTCCACCAGGAGGACACACCTCTGTTGCAAACGCCCTGTTGCCCCCCCAGAGCCCCTCACAGAGGAGGCTTAATAGATACTTGCTCAGAGACTGAGAGTCTCAAGTGCAGTGCCCCCAAACCCACTTCCCTTAAAAGGACAGATGGTGGCAGCTGTAGGGTCTGGTCCTTCAGGCCTACAGGTGGGTGCTGTGAAAACTCTGGAAACGTGGAGGGCAGAGTGTCCTACTCGGAGCCTCACACAGAGGTGAGCTCCAAAGAGCCCCAGTTAAAGAGACAGGAAATCCACCCCAAGGTACATGTGAGCACGCTCCTGCACCGCCACACATCACTCACCCACCTGGTGAAAACACCTATGAGTCAGGAGCACAACCGAGCGAGAAACCAGTGGCTGCAGGTTCCTGCCAGCACCCAGCATGTGAAAGGCTCACTCTTGGGTAAAGAGGCACCAGCATTCACAGGGAGCTGGGGGAGGAGGTCAGCGCGACAGGCAATCGCCCAGCTGGAGGGCACTGTACCCAAGCAAAAGTTCAAGGGTGCCCAGTGGTGACTCAGCTCAGGGGGCGCCTGGAGGGTACCCGGGGCTGGGGCTGGAACCCTGGGCGGTCAAGGAAATGGGCGCAGCATTCGCCAAACAAAAAGCGCTGCCAGACGGGTTCTTACGGACAGTGGTCCAGCCAGGACACCCTCCCGGGGCGAGGGGCCTTGACCTGAGTTAAGAGGCGGACCTGGGCTCGTCAGCCGGGGTTACTCGGCTGCGTGGCCAGGGGCCAGGAGAGCCTGACTGTCGTGAAGGGAGGCCCGCCTTTGGCATGTCACCAAGGCCCCCGCATCACAGCTTGGGCTCAAGGCCCCATCTCTAACATGGGTTACTGCCTCCGTCCAGACGGCCACAGATGGAAAGAGGTGACAAACACGGAGTCACTTTGTAGCAAAGGAAAGAAATGAACTCCACTTCTCTCAATCAATGGGAACAGATCTTCCCACATAAGCACATCACTCGGAGGGAGAAGGCAAGGGGCAAGCACATTTCAACACACACACACACACACACACAGCTACATATTGTTTACTTTACATGTGTGGGGGTGGAGGGGTGGAAAAGTATTTAAAATGAGATGGGCAGAGCCACACCAACGTTATGTAACAAGGGGCACCAGAAGCAAGCAGGTGACCTAGAAGTAAATGTCAAGGTGATTGTAACTTGCCCAGTAACGTTTTATTTCTTTACTTAAAAAGGCAAAGCAAAAAGGATAAAATGTTAACAATGGTTAATTCAGGGTGGTTGAAATGTGGTTTTTTGATATGAGCCTGTTTCCTGTGTGGTGGATTGTTTATTTATTTATTAGCCAACCTGGGAATTGTCTTGATATCTTTGTACGGCCAAACAACACACCCCATTGAGAGCGCATCCTAAATAATGTGTTGACTTCTTTTTATTCTCAGAGGTCCCTCATGTCTCGCTCTGGGCTGGGCACTGACCTGCCTTCCCGGCCACCACGCAGCGGGAGGAGATCCAGCCCCTCGGCACAGGTAGCAGCACTAACCCCTCCACGTGCTTCCAGGCCAGGTACAGCCACCTGGCTGAAGGCACAGACCAGGGTCCAACCCACCAATCACACTCCGAGAAACCCCGTGACGTCATCGATCGCCAGTCTGAGCATCTGATCGGCAGGAACAAACAGATGTTGCCACGCTGGGTTCACAGGACTCCAGCTAAGGGCAAAGGCCCCTGCCCTTTCCCTTCTCTTGGGCTGCCATACCAGCCAGCAGCCCCCACACCCACCTACACTTACCTCCTAAATTTTACATTACCCTTAAATTCCATCAGTGTCCCTTGAAGCCTGCTTACACCGTCCTTCCCTCATTTCTGAGTACAAAAGAAACAATTTTCTGCTCCCTACACATCACTATATCATACACTCGCCTTTCAACCGAGGATTCTTATCTAGAAGGTTTCAGATGTCAAAAAGGAAGAGAAACATCCAGACACTTTTTTCCCTGCCCCTCACCTTGGCCAACCCCCAACTGAAGAAGAGGATCACATCCTCGAAAAGCCCGCTGATCCCCCCCAAACGGTGGCCATTTTGAAATCTGGATCCCACGTTTAACAGGAGTTTTCAAAGCCATTTGGCTTCTCTGTTAGTTGATCATCCCACATCTGCCTGCAAATAAACAAGGCCTTGGATGAGGGGGAAAAAAAATCACTCCAGGGAGCAAGTGGCGGGGAGGCGGTCTGCCTGCTAGATTCAGAATCCGTAAGTTAACGCCACCAGCCTCCAGCAGAGGAGCCCCTGGGGACGCTCGGCCCCCTGCTCTCTCAGAAGCAAAAACCCCACTGCGCAGCCCCGTCCTTCCGAGAACCTTCGGCGGCATTCTGGGGAGGCTGCCGGCCTCAGACTTCACCATTTTACGAAGCACTGGGGAGGGGTGGCCCGCTCATGGTGCGCTGCCAAGGGGGGGTGACGAGCGAAGGGCCACCAGATAACTAAAACCTCTGCTGTCTTCCTGCTGCGGCCGACCATCACCATAGGAACCACATCCTGCTGCTGCCATGGCAACTGCACAGTACCATCCGCTCAGCGAGCAGTGATGGAGAGGACACTCAGGAAGGCTTGCTGCAAGCCTCGGGCGGAAAGGACCCTGCAGTCTACAGTCACGGGGACCGGGAGGTGACAGAGGAAAACCTTCAGAAGCCATTCATTTTTTGGTTGAAAGCGCCCGCCCCCTCCCCCCCACTCAATAATTAATTTACACAAAAATTAAATCCTTTCTCAGTGTGTTCCTCGGCTGCAAAAATCTCCAGGGCAAAGCACATCAGATAAGGGCCCCAGAGGGATTTCTTTCAACACATGGCCACGGCTGAACTGACGAGGGCAGGATGTGAAACCGAGTGGGCTTCCACGGTTAAAGCCACAAGCTCACACTGATTCGTCCCCCACGGCAGGCCAGGCCCCAGATTAGGCCCTTCCAGAAGCGGTAGTCTGATTTCATCCTTAAAACAATCCTTCTCATGGAGTCTGATCTCCCACTCTCTGCCCACATTTTTAACTGATGAATGAGGTTTAGAGAGGGTAAGCGGCTCGTCCAAGGTCACACAGCAGAACGGGCAGGGCTGTCTGAATCTGACTCACAGGCCTTGAGAAATTCTGGTCAACGGTGTCATCTCCAATTAAGTGTCCCATGATTCAGGCTCCACTTAATAACAACAACTAATATTGATTTTTAATAGGCATCCTTTTAACAGACATCCATGGCTACTCCATAAAGATTGCTTATTTTGTTCTAGGCATTGTGCTAAAAACGTCATATAGAGTACCTCGTTTGTGTCATACAGGGAGTCTACAGGGCAGAAACTATTACAAGTGAATGGAGTGAGACGCAGAGAGGGTAGGTAACTTGTCTAAGGACACACAGCACATCAGAGGAGGACCCGGGAGTCATGCTCAGCCAGCTGGGCTCAGAGCCTGCGTTCTCAGCCACCTGGGCAATTCAAACACAAGTATCAGGCCTTGGCCTCCAACACCAGCCTCCTGCAGCCTCCCACGGCTCTTGGCTGCTCCCGTCACCCCATGAAACCTTTTGAAATGACCCCTGCTAAGTTCACAGGAGCAACCACGTTACCACCCATGACTATGTTCCCGCAGCCCCCAGGTACAAATCTGGAATAATCGCTGTTCTCATTAACAGCCCCCTTCAGTTGAGACCAGACCTTCCCAGGGAGCTAGTTTTCATTCCTCCTCCTTCATGCCGAGGCAGTGACCTCGGAACCCAGGAGCGCTCACTGCAGTCTGAGACGACACAGCCCTCCACACCGAGAGCGTCAGGAGAAACCGCCAGTCGTGGAGAGTCGAGCAGGTCTCAGCCCCTCACGAAGGCATTTTCATGATGCCTACGCTAGGTCGAGCGTAGGAAATTGCCACTGTGTAAGCTAAAAAGGGGTAGAACACTGGCAATTTTATATTGTTTATCCTAATATCTGAGCTTCAAACCCACCCCATTTTACAGGGGAAGAAACTGAGGTTCTATGATTCACACCAGGTCATACAGACAGGACATAGGAGACTTAGGATTCAAATCCAGGTCTGTCTGGTTTCAAAGTCAGAGTCCTTTCTCTCTCTTGTCCATGCCGTTTCTCCAAGTGCCCTGTGGTGTGTAAGCCCAGGGATGGAGTTCCTGAGTGGGGAGAGAGACCAGAGGAACCATTTCCTCTTCTGCAGGAAGTCTGAATTCAGGGGGTAGGGCTTTCTCTGGGGGCGACCGAGCTCTGCTCTCAAAAAGAAGCAGGCGGGTTTGGTGGCAAGATCAATAATCACGGTGATTTTGTTTTCCATTTCTTACTTAACACCAGCAGACACAGAACGTAAGGAGCAGGCCAACAGTTACGTCATTGGCCAATATGCAAGATGAGGTGCCAAAGCTCCAGGAGGGAAGCCAGTGCCCAAGGTAGTACGCCAATGCCCCAAGGGGGACGCTGATGCCCACGGCGGGATGGCAGTGCCTACCTCCTAGGGCTGGCTGTGAAATGAATCGAAGAATGAGGACCAAGAGCCCAACCAGGGCTGGTCCACTGTGGTGCTCAGCACGTTTCTTCCCTCACCCCACGCTGACCTCTGCATCTCACAATGGGGTACAGCCCAGCCTGGACAACTCAGAGACCACAATAGACAGTTTCTCCCATACCTGTGCCAGCATTCCTTCCCACACAGGTCAGGATATTCCTGAATTTCCCCCCACCGTGAGAAGATCGCTGTTTCCACCTCTGGCCTTGACATCGCTCTCCACCTCCCAACTCAGCAGTGTCCACAAGCCCCGAGGACAGTCAACCGGCTGGCAGGTTTTTTTTCAAAATCATGACAGACTTTTTGTGCTCAACTAGTCTCTGATCATAGAGAGAGCCAAGTGGGAAACACGGGGATGAGGTCATCCATAGGCTTTCTCCACAGGCGTCTCAGAGATGACTTGGGAAATACCATCCCATTGACCCGAGCTTTCCAAAGAACAGTGAATCCACAAAGAGCTGCACACCTGCCCCGTCCCCCCACACAACCACTCATGGAGTGGGTGGGGCAGCCAGAAGGACTCCTTTCATTTACTTTGCCTACAAAGAAATTCCATAAATCCAGTAGTGTTAATTTTCCTAGAAAAATCCATGAACTATAAAAGGTTGCCATTGTCATGGAGGGAGGTCAACATTTTAAAATAGATGTTTTAGGCACTGCCAACTTAGTGCCATGGCTGTATCTTCCAATCCTTCAGGGAATGTCTGACTCCAAAAACAGCTTTCCCAAGGGATGGGATCATTTCCGACGCATTCCCAAGAGAACTGCCATTGCTTCGCATTTCTTCTGGATGAAATGTTTCTAACTTCCCTGGTGTTTCTGGAGATTCCTAGAATCTGGTGGCAGCATGGGTTTTTTCTTTCTCTTAATAAGTAGCTCATTATTTATTTTGCAATTATGCAGCTAACACAGGAATACTGTGCTATCATAAAAATCCAAACGATACTGAAGCGCAAAGAATAAAAAGCAGCAAAGGCCCTGTCACCTGGATTCAACCCCACTCTCCTCCCCAGAGATATCCCCATGGCCCATCTGGGGCATTTCCTTGGAGTCACTTTTCTAGGCATTTACATCCACATGAAAAGACATTTTGTTTGTTGCTTTTGTGTGAAAAGAAGTCTCGGACAATAACCTATCTTGGACATCTTTCCATGGCAATGCGCTTTAGATGGACTTCTATTTCATTGCTGCCTCACAATAACTGGTCCAAAACATACTGACCTACGCCTTCGCTGATTAATTCTGGGGCTGTCGCTCGTTTTTCACTCTGCTCCTGACACATGCTTGGGTACGTCTCTGGGCACATGGGGTAGAATTTCTTTAGGACAGACACCTGGACGCTTTGATACCTGCTGCTGGGGGTAGCACGCAGCTGAGAACTAGCCCCCGGGCGGCCCCCAGTTTGGTTGTGGCCGAGTGAGCCGTGGAAGAGCAGGGGAGCATGGGGTGCCTGGGGCATGGCTGAGAGTCGCCAGGGCAGGGGAGGGCAGAGAAGGCCTTGCAAGTCCTGAGGATGGAGAAGGGAGGCCTGAGAGGGAGAGGCCGGGGCTAGAAGACAGCAGACACAGGCAAGAGGCAAGAGGGGAAGGACGTCTGGCTCGTTTAGGAAAAAAAAGTAAAATGGAGATTGTACTGGAGAGGGCACTGGGGAGCAGGAAGGTGGCTTAAAACCCAGGAGCAGCAGCGTGACTCGCTTAAAGGACCCAAATGAGAAAGTGGGATGAGGCGAAAAGCCCCGGAGAGTGCAGTTTCCACAGGGACAGGCCTCAGAGGATGAGGCCCTGTGGGAGGGGAGAGGGGAGGAAAACGGGGGAGTCTCGACGTGCAGAAAACTGCAAAGAGAAGGAATCAGGCTTAGACCTGAAGCCAGGTACGGGGCCTAGAAGTCACTCAAAACCTGGGCCCATCTCTATCCGCTGGGCCAGGCGAGGCCTGACGGGACAGCAGCCCCTTGAGTGTGTGACGGGAATTTCAGCACAAGGCAGTGATTACGCCTGTCCCGAGGAGCCAATCGGGGCCCAAAGAGGCCTCGCAGGGACGGCAACGGCCGGAAGCCACGGCCACGTACAGGCCGGAGGGACGGGGGAGGAGGGGGCCTGCCGAAGCCCAGGGGCCGGGGGCACCCGAGAGCAGGCAGGACCGCGCGCCTGCCCAGTGGGCACCCGGGCCAAGGAGGCGTCACGGCAGCCATCAGCGACTTGCGGAGACGGGGGAGAAATCCTCCGGCTTCTCTCTTCCTCCTGCCCTCCAGCCTCCCACCAGGGCCTGCCCCAGGCTGAGCCCAGTGAGGTGGGAGCCTGGGGCAGGCAGCCGCCCCCTGCCCCCCGGAAGGACGAGGAAGGACCCAGGGCAGACAGGCCCAGGCTGTGTCCAGAGCAGAACGCGCTGGGAGCATGAACCCACCTGGCGATGGTCTCAGGGGTCCTCCCCTCGGTCTCCTGATGGCTCTCGGTGCTGCATGCGGGGGGACTCCGTCAGCCTCCCCAAGCCTCCACCCGGCCCTGACCTCAGGCACTCCATCGTCAGTAGACTCTGTGCTCTCTGAAGCCAAGTGGTGCCCGCCTGATGGCCCCTGGAGGCCAGGAGCGGGTGTGCCCCTCCCCGCCGCCCCGCAGTGGCGCCACCCGACGGGGATCTCGGGTTTCCAAGTTTGAAGCGTGAGGGACCCCGAGCGCTGATGACAAGAAGCAGGAGGCCAGCGTGCTCCCTTGGACTGTGAGTCACGGGGAGGCCTCCGAGCACAGGTGAGAGGATTCGGTCTCACCTGCCCGGTCAGCCTGCAGAGCCCTGGCATATCGTGCACATAACAGGTGCTCGGCCCCCAGGGGTTTCTCTGGGGTACCTGGGAGAAGGCGGCCCGGCACCAGGAATGGATTCAGGGCTGTGCAGCTACCCAGCTTGGAGTTAAAGCCCAGCTCCACCGGAGGCCGGCCGTGTGCCGTGGGCGCCCCGAGCCTCAAGCGCCAGGTCTGGAAAATGGGAAGGACACAACCTCCTCCCGCGTGGTGGGGAGATTTGATGAGTTCGTGGTCTTCAGACCATGCCGTTCGGGTCAGCTGCTCGCTGCATCCCGTCGGGGTCTACGGTGGCCGTATCTGACAGCTATTGACATTCACAGGGCCAAAGAGAGACTGGCTCCCGCAAGCATGCATACGAGCGGGGCACGACGCCGGGGATTCTCTAGCTACATCATCCCATCTTTGTGACTATTTCACATACGAGGGGATGGGGGTCTGGAAACCAACCCAGGGACTCACAGCTCCTGAGTGGTGCAGCCAGGTCTCGCTCTCTGAGCCGCCGCGGGGAACTGCTCCACCAGAGCTCTCTAGTACAGGGTGTCCCCTGTGTGCCAAAAGCTAAGCTAGAGGCTTTACAAGGACTGTCCCGCTTAATCCTCACAATACCCCCGTTTTGAAGATGAGGAAATCGAGGCTCAGTGAGGTCAAGCGACTTTGTCCGAGGCCACGGACTAACACGTGGCTACCTGCATGGGGTCTCGATGGTCTAATTCCAGAACGCACTCTCCAGACCACCTGAGGACAGCCTTGTTCTTAAGGTCAGATTGAGCTGCCCCTTCCTCCCTCCTCATGCCATTTCTGGAACCTTTTCTCACCCGGATCTTCTGGAGGTGGTCACAGGCTCCCCCTCAAAGGGGAAGTTTTCTTGGTCATTCTCCCCTTCCCTGCCCACCCTCCACCCCCAACTGCAGAGGCTGGGAGCAGCTGCCCTCTTCATAACAAAACCAAAGATGCAAATCCATTCCTCAAATAGACCCGAAGTGCCACCGGATTCTAGCCTCTCATATAGTAAATACATGAAGTCATTCTCCATAAACAAACACATTATTTTGGGGACGAAGATTCTCTGGACATCAACAAAGCTGGCAGTGTTGTTTTCGTTTTCTGTTTTTTTTTTCTTAACTATCAGCAGCAACCACAACTGGAAGCCTCATGGCCTGTTTGGGGGCCTCAGCACAGCGCCTTCCTTTAGCCCCATTACTGCACGGGGCAGTGGGGATGGGACTGCCGGGGCAGGGCTGGGGGAAGCAAAGCAAATATTGTCTGAGCAAAGACAGCAGTGCAAAGGTTGCAAGTCAGTGGGGTAAAAACCAACCCCGGAGGTTCAGAGAGCTGGAATTTTAAAAATTCACACCAGGAAGGAGTCAGCTACTAAGTCGGGAGCCGGCTCGAGCTATGCCTTTGCCTCTTGCAGAACAGCTCAGCCTGGAAACGGGGTGGGGGTGGGGAGCAGCTCCATTCTGGGCAGGGTCCAAATCCAACCCCTGCACCGGTGCCCGTGCCCAAAGGTCTGCAGAGCAGCTGGGCCAGAAACGACGAGAGGGCGGCTCCGCGCACACCGAGAATCAAAGGCCAGCTCTGTTTGCGAGCTGGCCTCCCCGGAGAATCCCAGGGTGGAGAGGAGCCCAGTCCGGCCAGGTGGTGGAACGGATCAGCTTTCGGCCCCTTCATTCACTCGACAGCCGTTTCCGGAATACCTACTACGCATGGGGCGCGCGCCAGCGCTGGCCTGACTCCGCAGCCCCAGCTTCTCGCTGGGCCTCGGCCACCAGGGCAGGGAGAAAGGTGGCACCTATGAATAGCCCCTTGGCAGGAAGCCCCCACATCCTGCGTCTGCAGGACCGCGGCGAGTGCGGGCAGGTCCCACACTACGAAAACTCCATCTAGAAAAGAGGGGAATCTCTACCCAGCCAAAGCCGGGGACAGGCTTCTAGCTGCACGAAAGGGGTCGGCCAAGGAAACAAAAGCTAAGTAAAAGGCGTTCGCCGGCCAAAGACAGGGCAGGGCATCAAATAGCCATAATAATCAATAACTGCAAGGGATTGAAACTCGTCAAACTTGAATGTAAAGCCATGGATTCATACTGCTACTAAAACTACAACAAACTCATTCATCTTTGGAAGATTCACAAAATCAGCTCACTATTCTAAAACTTGATGTAAAGAAGAACACAGCACACTTCTGGCCTTTCCTATACAAGCTGCGCACAGAAAAACCCAGTGGCTGAGGAGCAGAAGCTCTCTTTAAAACGATCCCGTACCTTCAATGAAGAAGGAAAGGCAAGTCTTAAAACAGCTCCACTTTTCAACTCCTTATGAAATAATCATCTGTGGCCCAAAGCCACACACTCATAAGTCCAGAGAGACCCCAGACCAGAGGGACCCCACAGAGGGAGGCAGCAGGGAGGGCCCTGCACCACCTAGCAGCATTCATGCCCCGAGTCCCCAGCTTTTACCCTGAACCCCTCCACTCGCCAAAGCAGCGCTGTCCAATAGAAATACAACGCAAGCCACGCAGGTGAGTTTCCATTTCTTCCAGCCATGTTTTAAAAAGAGACAGATGAAATTAATGTTAGCGTTATATTTTATTTAACCCAGTATATCCAACCTGTTATCATTTCAGCATACATTCAGCGTAAAAATTAAGATGTTTTGTGCTTTTTTACTGGTTCAAAGTCTTGACTATTCAGTGTATATTTCACACTTAGAGTGCATTTCAGTTTGTACCAGCCATGTTCCAAGTGCTCTGTGGCCACGTGGCTGGTGGCTGCCATATCAGACTACGGAGCTTGAGGTCTAACTAGAACTTGACGGGATTTACAGGAAATACAGGGCACGGAGGAACGCGTCAGACGACACATGAGGAAGCAAATCAGCAAGACCCAGAAGATGGGAAACTCCATGAGACGGATGACCTGATTTAAAGCGAGAGCAAGAGACCCCTGAGAATGACTGTGGCACACACAGTGGGAACACCTTGCGTGGATCCCGATGTGAGCAAGTAAACAGTAAACGTCATTTATGAGACAACTGGGAAATATGAATAGTGACTGGATAGTGACTGGATTTGATATCAAGGAATTCTTGTTAATATGTTTAGACAAGATAATGATCTTGTGTTTACCTGTACCAAAAAAAAAAAAACTTTTTAAAAAGGTATCTACTAGGGAAGCGGCTGTGGCTCAATCAGTCGGGCTCCCGTCTACCATAGGGGAGGCCCTGGGTTGGCGTCCCGAAGGCAGGCTCGCCCACACGCCGCAGAGCGCCGAGAGCCAACTCAGCAAGGTGCCGCAACAAAAAAGGAGACAAGCAAAAACGCAGAAGAACGCCCAGCAAATGGACACAGAGAACAGACAGCAAGCAAGCCGCAAGGGGGGTAATATTAACAACAAAAAAAAAGATACCTACTAAAGTATTTTCTAATGAAACGATAGGATGACAAAGAGTCCCTTCAAAATACTTCAGGGTTTGGGGAGAAGGGAGGGAGTGGGGGCAGCAAGGCAATGAGCTTGGCCACAAGCTAGGAACTGTTGGAGCTGGTGGCAAGGCTCTTGGCATGTTGTAATTTTTCAAAAAATAAAGGTGTTTGTTGTTGTTTTTACTTAGAGAAAAAAAGGATCCGTCTGTTTCCTGAGCTGTTCTGGAGAAGGGCAATGGTGAGGTGAGTTTGGGAGAGAGCTCTGGAATTGCACTCCAGGATTTAAATCCTGGCATGAGCGTGCCCCTTCAGCTGCCGACCCTCGGTTTACTCATCTGTTAAATGGAGCTAATAATTACAGGGCTTCCTCACAAGACTGTTGTAAGAATCAAATAAAATAATCCCCGCTAAGTGCTCCGCCGAAGGCACAGAACAATGTCAGCTAATTAACCTTAATAGTCGTGTTCCCTGAGACCCTTATCGGCAGAAGACATCGGAGACCAGGCGTCAGTCTGAGTCCCACCTGGGCAACTCCCGTCACAGAGCTGAGCAGAGTTTCCTTATCTGGGAAAACAAAGGCCCGGATACCTGCTCTGTGCAGCCCTGTGAGGAACAGATGTCTCCTAGGCCGGAACGACCTTGAGCGCCGTAAATCACCACATGAAAGAGAAGGCGAGCAGGGACAGTGCTGAGAGCACCGCCGGGTGCTGACAGGGCAGAGTCACAGCCCAGGGGAGCAGCGCCCCTGCCCAGCACCCGGCTGCGGAGAAGAGCAGAGCAGCTCCACCTGAAACGATGAGGTAAAGCGATCACCACAGGCCGCCCGATTTGCCTGCCAAACCTCACTTGGCCACCGCCCCTTGGGGGGCAGCAGGACTTCTCGGTGGGGTAAAGGGCGCCTGAGTCCCTCCGGGGGCCGTCGTTCCAGCCGGGCACTCTTGCTTCCGCTCTCCAGCTCCAGGGCCAGGCTGCTCCCTCCATCTGGCTGGGGAGGCAGAGGGGCCGCCGTCGGGGCTCCCCCGTCCCAGAGGAGACGCGGCCCCAGAGGCGCCCGGCGAGAGCCGCCCCGAGAGGCCAAGGCCCGACCCCAGGACAGGCCTCGGGCTGGGACGCGGATGGGCCCGCCTGCTCGGGATGGCCGGGGGACAGACAAGGCAGCCGGGAAAGACGGCCGGACGCCACTCACCGAGTGCCCGCCCATTTCTGGGCTGAAAACCCGGGCTTCAGAGTGGCACGGCAGGTGACGGCAGGCAGCACGCGGGGACGCCTCTATATAAACCCACATTGCCACCACTCACCCTGCTGAGGCGCCAGGCTGGCGTTGCGCGGTCGAGGGCGCCACGCGGTCGAGGGTGCCACGCTGGCGTCGCCGGGGCTGGGCTTCCCCTGGGCGCCCCCACCTGGGCCTGGCGTGGCTAGTCAAGGCCGGCGCGCGGGAGCACGCCACCCACCCCGGGGTGTCCTCGGCGTCACGGCAGGGGCCCCGGACGCGCCTGCTCGGCATCTGCAGGCATTGTTCGCCGTGAAGAGCCGATCTTTATTTTTGCAACAGTCAATACGTAACCCATCTCCCCTCATAAGAGCTGCTGCTCTTGAGGCCTGCGGAAGGGAACGTGAGCTCCAGAGGAGGCCACTCCTGGGCGTGGGGGACAGCCCCGAGCACGGCGGGGGCTCAGGGTTCCGGACCCGGAATCCCATTCCGAACGCACGCGCCGAGGGCTTGCTGCGTAGCTGACCAGCCGGCAGGGCCCAGGAGGCCCGCAGGCTCCCGTGGGTTTCGCCGCCCCGGGTGCAGAGCTGACCCTCCCCACGTCCCGGAGGGCCCTGGAATGCGGTGACTCCGGCCACTCTGGAAATGACCCCATGCCGCTGGCCGTCCTCTCAGACGCCCTGAGCGCTTGGGAAATACCTATCGATATTCCAAAGGCACATGACCTTTGACCCGCTGTCCCGCTTCTAGGAATTTTTCCCAGAGACATTCCCTCATCTGTGTCAAGGATTTGCACGTACGTACACAGTGATCCCGGTGCGCTAAAGGCTGGGAACGAGCCACGCCCAGGAGTGGGGGGAATGGGCCAACTACGGGGCTGCGCCCACACGGGAGAAGTCGGCAGCCCCAACGGAACGCCGCGCTGGTGCGGAACAAGTCCTCGCTTGCTCAGTGAAAAAGTAAAACAGGAACGTGCATACTGGATGCTGCCATTTGTTTAAACCAACCACGGGGACACAAACGTGCGTGTATTAGTCTGTTTACCTCTAGAGTATCTCTGGCAACAAGACGACGGGAAAGGCAGGCTCTGGGTCTCCTATGGGGTGGGGGAGCGGCGGGGTTCTGGATGGCTGGGGTACAGGGTGGGAGAGTCACTGCACAGCCTTAAGGCCTTCTGAGAGCTACCTAATGGGAAATTATTACTTTTTCAAAAATAAATGCAGAAAGTTAATGTTTTAAACATCCAATTAAAGAGGCGCTCCAGCGTTCCCTTGCCTGGGCCACCTTGCTGGTCTAGCCGTCTCCACCAAGACTCCCACTCAGCTTTCTCCCCACCTGAGCAGAAGCAGAGCAGCAGCGCCTACTCTCTGGTTCATTGGACTTACCCAGGTCAGCTAACAGGGAAGTGAGGATGGTCAACCACCACACCAGGGAGCCGGGAGTGCCTACACGTGCAAGCAGGAGAATCCCATCCATCACCATGTGGAATCTAAGCCCCCTGTTAATCTGGGGGTAGCGGGGACATCACCATCCCAGGGTCCGCAGAATGGAAGAATAACATATGGACTAGAGTGGACTTACTGATACTCTACTATAAAACTACTGTGACGAGTAATAGAAGCAATTGAGGTGGAGAAAGTAGCCACGGGAGTTGCTGAGGGCAGGGAGAGGGAAGAAGGGGTGTGATGTGGGGGCATTTTGGGGACTTGGAGTTGTCCTAAATGATATTACAGGGTCAGATGCTGGACGTTATATATCCTGCCATAACCCACTGAATGGACTGGGGAGAGTGAGAAGTACAATGTAAACTCTAATCCATGTGGTGCAGCAGTGCTCCAAAATGCATTCGCCGAGTGCGATGAGTGTGCCACAGTGATGGGGGAGGCTGTTGGTGTGGGAGGAGTGGGGTGGGGGGTGGGGGGTATATAGGAACCTCCTATGTTTTATAATGGAACATTTTTTGAGATGTATATATCTTTAAAAAAAATACAATTTACAAAAATGATGGGGTGGAGGGGCGGGGAGTGGGTTTTCTGGGAACCTCTTATGTTTGTTAATGTAACATTCTTTGTGATCTATTAACTTTAATAAAAATAATAATAATAATAAAATAAAATGCTCAGAACAGTGGGGGGGGGGGGGAAAGCCTGGAAAAACCAAAAGGGAAATAAACAAGGAAGGCAAAACTCCCCGAAACGGCCCAGCCTCACGAGGCAGGTAGCCCCAGGATCGACACCCCGTGCTGCCGAGCCCTGCTGTCACAGCCCCCTCCCAAGGACCCAGGCCTCTTGTCTCCCTACGAACCCGACCAGAGAAGGGCAGCCTCTGCGTGCTCTGCGCCCACCTCAATCAGGAAATTTCATTCAAGACGTGTTTAATGCTAATAAGCCTTGGGGATTTTGCTTCCCACTCCCTATCTGTGCCTCTGTTAAGAGCAAAATAATATTTTAAATGACCCCCTAGTGAACCTGTTTAACCTTTCCCCTTCACCAAATCTTCTAAAATGGATGCACCCAGAAAGAGGTGCCATGTTTTAAATTACACACCAGTTACATCACTTAACCTTCCCGCCCCTAAAATCGTCAAGTAAAGTACGTATTCCAGAAGGACAGACCACAGTTCATAGTTAGGTACTGATAATTATATACCAGTTAAATGGCTTAACCTGTTCCCTTTGAATCGCTAAGTCAAATGGACGTGTGGGGCAGATACGCCCTACTTAGCGCCTGAGGTTCCTCGAGCTCCTGGAAGCCCCCCTCATTGGGCTGCCTGCACCCCAGGGTGAGGGGCAGTCGGAGGGCACCCAGGGCCCCAGAAGGCCAGGCTGGACAAACAATGGTACCTTAGGGAACATTCAGGAACAAGTTTTTGAGCCATTTCAACTTCAAAGAAACCTCTTTATTTTCTTTCCAGTTGCCCTTTACATGTGGAAGACTTTTCTCCTTCAAGCTACTGACTCACAGCCATTCCTAATTTTTATTTCCATCTTCTATTTCCACTTTCCAATGTTATTTCCATAATACATAATACAAAGAAAACAACTTTTTAAAAGAACATAAATAGCAGTGAAAGGAAAGCTCAGGTTTCCCTATGTAATGCGTCGACTACACTTGATTTAGCCAGGACCCACCTCTCAAGAATCAACGTGGAGATTTCACTGCTCTTTGTGAAGGACTGAAAACTTCTCCCAGACCCTCATTTCATTTTTTTTTAAGATTTATTTTATTTTATTTTTTAATTTCTTTCCCCCACCCCCACCCCATCATCTGTTCTCTGCATCCATTCACTGTGTGTTCTTCTGTGACCACCTCTATCCTTATTAGCGGCACTGGGAATCTGTGTTTCTTTTTGTTGTGTCATCTTGTTGTGTCAGATCTCCCTGTGCACGGCGCCATTCTTGGGCAGGCTGCACTTCCTTTCGTGCTGGGTGGCTCTCCTTACGGGGCGCACTCCTTGCACGTGGGGCAAGCAGCATGCGCATGGGCCAGCCCCACCCAGGTCAAGGAGGCCCGGGGTTTGAACCGCAGACCTCCCATGTGGTAGGCTTCCCCCTTCCCTCATTTCTATCTTAGCAGAACTCAACTCAGCAAGGGCCATCAAAAGGGGACAACACGCAAGCTCAGAACCAGAATCACCCAGGGCTGGGTTCAAATCCCAGCTCAGCCGGTTTCCAGCTGTGTGGCCTGAAACAAGTTCCTTAACCTCTCTGAGCCTCGGTTTCCCTATTCATGAAATGGGGCTGAAAGCCCCACCGGGGGGGTGGTGGTTTTGGGGGTTGTTGAAGGATGAATCGAGCTTGAAAACTGCTCAGCACTGTGCCCGGCACATAGTAAGCACTCAACAAACATCGGCTCTTCTTACCCGGAGCTAGA
The DNA here is from genome assembly GCF_030445035.2 of Dasypus novemcinctus. Classification (NCBI taxonomy): domain Eukaryota; kingdom Metazoa; phylum Chordata; class Mammalia; order Cingulata; family Dasypodidae; genus Dasypus; species Dasypus novemcinctus. The sequence continues at coordinate 7,606,560 of NC_080690.1, forward strand.
CCAGCTGTTTACTTGACCTAGAGCTCCAAGGCCGGGGAGGGGAAGTTATCTTGGTCAACGTTTCAGAACAGAGTTTCCTGAAACTGCTTACAATTTCTTCCTTCACAGAGCCTGAGAGAAGAGGCAAGAAGACTTTCAGTTCCCAAACCAAGAAAGCGTTAAAACTATTCTCCCAGAGGGCCCAGACACCCAGCGCAGCGGGCCTCACCTGACCCTCTGGGTCCCAGAGACTCTGCTGTCACTGTAAGTGACTGGACAAGAGCACAGCTCCCCGAGGACCCACGGCGCGTGGGAGGGACGGGGGACGGAGGCAACCACCACCGGGGCTCCTCCCCAGCACTCTAGCCATCCCCCCACCCCGGGGCCCTGGCCACTTCCCCCCACCCCCACCTTCAGTTACTGGTGGAGCCACGTGACTTGCTTTGGCTAATGAAACAGGAGAAGTGACATGTGTCGGTTCCTCTGCCCCTTGCGCTGCCTCCACGACTGTGGAAGCACATGTTGACCTGGGCTGCCCGTCACCCAGGGTGCCAAGTGCTAACAACGAGGCTCTCTGCGCATGTGCCCTGGCCATTTCGCCTGAGGCAGAAGTAAGCTTCTTGTGTGACGCTGCTGATGGGGGGGAGAGGGGGGTCTATTTGTTACTGCAGTATAACCAGCCTACCTGGCTGATACAAGGAGGTGAAGAGCAGGGCGGCACTTCTCAAACCACCTGAGGTCAAAGTACAGCCTTTATATTTAAATTTCCAGTCCATCACAGACCAATACTTTAGAAAAGTACAATAAAAATGGCAGGGCACTGTCAAATTGCTAAAAGAAGTTCTACTTTTCTATTTTTCTACTTTTTATTTTGACATAACTTTCAAACTTACGGAAAAGTTGCAAAAATAATAACCAAGCCCATACATAGAGTTCCAGCATACTCTGATAACTCTCAGAACCACCAACCTTTCATTTTTATCATTTTGCCACATTTTCTATATATTTTTTTCCTACCCGTCTTTCCATCCAGCGATCTATCTATCTGGCATTCTGGCTATTTCTAGATCTCCTTTCAAAACATTTGAGAGTAGATTAAATACATCACAGTCCTTATTCACTTAATACTTCCAAGTACATCTCCTAAAAACAAAGATATTCACTTTTTTTATTATTTAGGTAATAAATAATAACCAAGGTTTACAGAACAATTATGCACAAAATACAGTTTTTTAATATACCGCCCTATTATTAACAGCTTGCATTGGTGTGGCACATTTATTGCAAATGATGGAAAGAGATTTTTACAGTTGTACTATTAACTGCAGACCATGGGTTAACTCAGCGTTCACTGTGCTGTGCAGTTCGTGGATTTTTTTTTTTTTAATTTTTTTCTAATTCCATATATACAACCCAACATTTCCTCTTTTAACCACATTAATGGAATTCACTTCTGTAACCACCTTAAGTGCAATTATCAAGTTCAAGCAATTAAAAATTGATTGAAAGCTTATGGTCTATATTCCAGATTTTTCATATGTCCCAATAACGTCCTTTTGGGCCTTTTCACCTCCATTATTGGTTCCACTCCAGGATCATGGATTGCATGTAATTGCCATTTGTCTCTTTAGGCTCTTGCTCACTCCCTTTTTTAATTGTGGAAACAAACGTACAACATACACCTTCCCACCTCAACCCCTCCCAAGCAGGCCCTTCAGTGGAGTGACTCACGTTCACCGTGCTGCAGTGCCCTCACCACCAGCCCCTCCTAGAAGTCTCCTGTCACCGCAACAGAGCCCGGCGCTCTTCATGCCCTGACCCCCCATTGCACCGCCCAGCCTCCTCCCCCTCCGCCCGGGGGACCTGTACTCTACTTTCCATCTCCATGAACTGGCATATTCCAGCTATTTCATGTAAGCGGAATCATTCACACTCTCTCTCCAACATTTCAGTCCACATGAGGTCATCAAGTAGCAGCTTGTATCAGCGCTTCATTCCCTTTTAAGGCCGAGTGATATTCCACGGTCTATGTGTAGTACAGGCCACATTTTGTTTACCCCTCACCTGCTGATGGACACTCAGGCTGCTTCCACCTTTTGGCCATTGTGCGTAACACCACGATGCACGTGGGTGCACAAATATCCATCCGAGGCCCGCTTTCAATCCTCTGGGGCATATACCTAGAAGTGGGATGGCCAGGCCACGTGGCAATCCTGTGCTCAGCTTTCTGAGGAACTGCCAAACTGCCTTCCACAGCACGGCACCATTTTACACTCCCACGGGCAGTGCACAAGGGTTCCCGTGTCTCCACATCCCTGACCGCACTCTCTACCCCTGCTCTTGCTTTCTGCACGTAGCTCCTCACAGACCAGTAACAGGCAGTCTGTGGCCCAGGAGAAGCACAGTCTATGAAGCGAGGCAGATGCAGGTTCAAGCCCCAGCTCTGCCATTTTCTAACTTAGAGAAAAGAATCACCTTTCCAAGCCTCCATTCCCCATGTGTAAGATGAGGATTTTCACGTCAGGAGAGGAAACTGAGGCTTGGGGCGATGTCGCATACCTGCACTCACCCGGCAGAGCCACATGTGCTGACCAGGGTGTGCCTTCACTCCAGAGTAGGGCGACCAGCTGCTGTGGTGTGCCCAGGACAGGGCTTGACCCCTACTTAGCAGGCTTGACCCGGGAGGCCAGAGCAAACACCTGGCCTGGGGAAGTCTCCTCCCGTGACCTCCCGCAAACACACATAGGGGCAGAGTGACGTGACGGACGTGTACCCAAGATAAACCAAGTGCCCTGGACCCCGGGGACGGCGGTGGCTCCACACAGCCAAGGTCTGTTCACCAGGGGAAGCCTCTAAATCCCAGTCACTTAACCAGAAGTCTTGTCCATATCTGCTTTTTTTTTTTTTTAATTCAAATAACAGGTAATCAGAATGAACTTAGTGACGGTTGTGATGCCATAATTTGCCAAACAAAGCAATGAGGATGTGATCAGAGCGGTAATACTTTGCATTTCTCAGAAGGGCTGGTCTTGGACGTGACTTCATTTCCCAGAGCTGCTGGCTGGGTCTTCTGTCTCTCCCTCCCGCCTCCCCCACCCCCAGCTCGCTGTCCAAATGCCTGGCATGCGAGAGATGCCGGGGAAAGGGTGGGTGGGTGAGTGGGCTGCCGTTCTGCCGGTGGCTCAGGCCCCCGAGGCGAGGCAGCGGGCTCTCGGTGACGCGTCCCCACCACCTCCACGGCACCCACGCCCCTGTGACCGTCCTGAGCGCACGATACAAAACCGGCCATAATATCTACCCTGCGACCCGGGAAGTCTGTGGGCACGGGATGGCGCACCACTAATCATTACACTAGGACAAAGGCCAAGTGGACCGAGCCGGGCCAAGCGGGCCAGGAGGCCAGCGACGGAAGCACAGAGCCTCGTCGACTCTGTCCGTAGAGGCAGTGTGGGCTAGTGGTTACCAGCCCAGACTCCGGGGCCAGACTCCCCGGTGTGAAGTCCAGCCCCGCCTGGTGTGAAGGCCAGACTCCCCGGTGTGAAGGCAAGCCGGGTGAACAGCCGGCCTCTCTGGGCCTCAGTTTCCTCATCTGTACGGTGGGGCCAGGTAGCCGGCGCCTCGTGAGGCTGCGGTGAGGATCACACTAGTGACCAGGGAAGCCTGAGAACAGGATCCCACCCTTGGCAGGTGCCCTCCTCCCACCATGCCCGGGACGGGGCACTGTCATCATTGCTCTTTACAGTTAAGGAAACTGAGGCAGAGAGGGGTTATTTGCTACTTGGTGGCCAAACTGGGCTCCAACCTGACTCAGCTTGTGCCTTAATGGCCCTACAGTCCACCTTCCCCCTCTATGGGGCTGATGGCCTCGAGCTACAGCACGTTCCGTCCCCTTTCAGGGATTTAGGACACAGGTCAAGAGAGCAGTCCAAGAAGCCTGAGTCGACAGGTGGCACAGCACACTCCTGGGCCCACCCTGGGCCCACCCTGGGCCCGAAGAGGCGGCTCACTCAAGGACGGGGTCCTGCACAAAGCAGGAAGGCGCCTGCTGCCTGCGCACCACGCCGCCGTTCCCCTCTTCCTGCCTTGCCAAATTACTCGATCTCAGAAACTCTTTTGCAAGACAAGACTGACATGCAATCTCCAGCCCCATGGGCCCCCGTGGAATTTCACCAACACAAATTGCCACTTCTCCAGAAAAACGGAGGAAGCGTGCCTCAAGTTTCAGATTCTTGGTAGGTCTTCGAAAGCTCAGGCCCCCGAGCAGCTCCTGGAAGCGGCAGGAAGTGGTTTGCGTTTGCTTATTTTCCAAAGGATAACCACTAGATTTGCTCGTAAAAACTTTTTACCAATTGGCAGAGGGCACCTAAGCAAACGATTTCTCATCTCCTTAGGTCCTGCTTCTTTTGTTCATTCAACAAGACTGAAGTTGTGGGAGCCTTAAAACGAGTCAGATGCTCAGAGCTTTGGCACGTGGATAGAAGGACGGAGGGAGGGATGGAAGAAGGAGGGGAGGTAGGAGGGAGGGAGGGAGTCCTGATGAAAAACCAGGTCACCAGAAGACAGGTCCTAGAGCACCGATGCCCAGTCCTGCACGAGCCCAGAGGCCATACGGGGGAGGGCATGGAGGGCAGAGACAGGAATGGGTGAAGGTGACAACGTCAAAGCTGTGACTCGGTGCCTCCGGGAGGCTGGATGGCTCTAGATAAGAGAGAGAAGGGAGAAGGGCCCCTCTGGAGGGGGCGGCCCACGCGGCCCCCGAGGCAGGGAAGGAGCGTGCAGAGGGCCCGGCAGGCAAGGGTGAGGGCACCTGGAGATGTGCCAGGGGTCTGGAGGCTCACCACGGGGCCAAGGCAAAGTCAGAGCAGCTGTAGCCCGCGCAGGGCCGGGCGCGGGAGACACGGGAGGGGTGCTCCAGACAGGGTGCAGGGGCTGGCAGGAAGGGGGCACTGGGAGCCGCCAGGAGGGGCAAGGACTGGGAGGGGGACACGTGAGCTTCCTGCCATCAGCTCGTTGGGCACCTGCGGGCAGCCAGTTCTGCCGCCCGGGACATCCAGCCTGGGGAGGCGCCAGGGTCCTGGGCCAGCGAGGCGATGACCTGAGGGTGGCCCAGGGCAAGCCTGGGCAGAGGAGAGCAGCGCCGCGGCGAAGGTGGGGAGCCAGCAAGAGCAGCGGGGCGGCGTGAGCCCCCAGGCTGCCCGGGGAGCCCGGGGCTGGCGAATCCAGCTGCGGAGCCACTTCCCACGCCAGCCTGTGCGGGGTGAGTGGGAGGAAACAGAGAAGGTGCTGGCTGGAGGGGGAAGGGCTCCTGGGCACATCAGGGCGCGGGGGTCTGCCACCCCAGGGAGGGGCAGCACCCAGGAGCCCGGGGACCGGCCGGCTGCAGACATGGGCAGGCCTGGCACGGAGGGTATGGGAAAGGAGAGGTGCGAGCGCACCCCTCCCCGGGCTACGCGCCGTCCCACTCAACCCTCTCGACGACCCGAGAGGAAGGACGGTCCCCGTTTTCCTGGTAGGGAAACCAAGGCTCAGCCAAGTTCTAGAACTTGCCCACAGTGGGCCCAGCCCTGCTGCGCCTGACAGGGTCTGTCCTTACAGCCTCTCAGCTGCTCGTTGAATGAACAGATGCATGAATGAACAAACCCACAAGGAACAAGGAGAAGGAAACTGAAACATATTGCCCAGGAGAGAAACAGACCGAGAGCAGCGGGGAGTGTGCAGAGCTCCCTGCAGAGGGCAGTGGCCAGAGTGGCAGTCAGAGAAGGCAGGGGGTCCCAGGACCCCATGCTGCCAGGCTGAAAACACCTTCTACCTGGGCCCAGGCTGCACCAGAGGAAGGGCCAGCGGCCCAGGCCCCACCAAGCAGTCAAGACCCAGCCTGGCTCGGCCGTGGGGCCAGGGGCTCTCCAGCCTCCCGCATAAAGTGAGACAGTGGCACGTGCGCTTCAAGCCCTGCGGATTTCCCATTCACAGGGGCCCAGCTGCCAGGCCCGGGCACCCTCCAGAGGGCCAGCCTGTGAGGCCGGACGTCACAGTGGGATGAGCCATTGCTGTGACCTCTCAAAGCAGCTGCTTCGTGAGGCCCAGTCAGGCTCCAGCCAATGAGGCAAGGAGAGAAGGTTCCTCTTCCCCACCGCAGAGCCTTCCGGAAGCCGCGGCCAGGTCCAGGGCCTCTTTGGAAATGGTTTCTTGAGACCTATTGGCCATGCTTGGCCGTCCTGAGCCCCCCAGAGCCTGCCACTCAGGCAGGATGACCCTGGACAGGTGACTCGACTCACTGAGCCCCAAGTTCTGCCCCCGGGGGCAGGGACTGATTATTTCCTGGGGGTCAGCGGTGGAGAACACTCTCCCGGGGCCCGCAGCGGGTACTCCCAAACGGCGGCCCATCTTCGAAAAGGCAGCTGAGGCCCGGAATTGCCCAGGCAGGCGGGAGTCCAGGAAGTCCCTGCGTCTGGCAGGCCCCGTGTCCTCACCTCCCCCCTGCACCGAGACCCTCCCACGAGTCTGACCTCCCCTAAGGGGCTGTGCAGGGCAGCTCTGCAGCCCACTTCCACGGCCTCCCACTGCCAGACTCGCCGGCTGGTGGGGAGTCCCCAGTTCTTTCCTCTTGACATGTCCTTTGTCATCGTCTCTTCCTTTCGGTGGATGTCATCGTCCCTTCCTTTTGGTGGAATGTTCTTCTTAGTCTCCAATAATTATAGGGGAGAAGAGGCCCCAGCGATGCAGCACCGCGTTTCAAACCATGTCCCCCAGCGCTGGGGGCTGCCCGGTTTGTGGCCCTGGCGTGCTGTGGGGGTTGACCCCCACTCCAGCCTGCACAATGTGCTCTTGTGAACCTTCTCCTCAGGACGGTGTTCCAGAGAGAGCTGGGACCCCCGGATCACCAGAGTCCACCCCGTTTAAGGCAGCAGCACCCCTCTCCAAGAGCCTCCTGTCCTGCTGGGCCACGGCTGCAGCGGCTCGTGCACATCCTGGGCTTCCCTTTATTTGCTTCCTGCCCATCTGCCCCCCGCCCGCGGGAAGTGCCAGGAGGCAGGGGACTTGTTTTGTTCACCACTGTACCTCGAACTCATTCCGTATTTGTGGAATTAAAAAAAAAAATAACTCAATTCAATAATCACTGCTACTAATAATGCAAACATTACATGGATCCACCGATCCTCTGCGCACATGCACCGTTTGAGAGGGGAGGGAGGGCCGCGCTGGCCCCGTTCCCCAGCCGAGCCCAGGCCCGCTCTCCTGGCCCCCGCCTCCTTTGGCCACGCACACCTTAGGGACTGGAAGACTGCGAGCTGGCAGGCTCCTATCTGGGTGGGGGGAGGAGGCAGAAAGAAAACAACCAAGTGCCCAAGCAGAGCCGGCGGGCACAGGCGCCTGCGCTGGCCACCCAGGGGAGCTTCCAGGAGGAGGTGACGGCATTCAAGGACGCCGGGGCAGTGGCCGACCACTTGGGAGTCCCCGCCTTGCCTCCCACGGAGCAAACGGAGGAGGGCCGCAGGGCTGCCTCAGGACCGGCCTGCACGGCCTCCAGGGAGCCGGGGCCAGCCAGGGCCCGGCGAGGCTCTGCGCACAGCCCGGCGCCGGGCAGCGGCCGCGCGAGCCGTGGGGAGTGCAGCGAGCTGCCCCGCTGGCCTGCCCACCGGGGCCCGCAGCCCTGCCCGGCCTCGGTCCCAGCCTTCCCTGGAAGCCGGGGCGGAAATCCGTCACTTCCCTCCTCGCCGGAAACTGAACGGCCGGCGAGAGGCCTCTGTTGTTCTCCTGAAGGTCCCCGGGCAGGGCAGCCCTCTCCACGGCCCCCCGAGGCCGGCCTCAGGGAGGGAGGCTCTGCTTTCGGTGAGCTCCCGCCGTCCTGCCCTGGGCATCTCACCCCCGGGGGCTTCTTCCCCTTCTCCAGCCTGCAGAGGCCCACCCTGACCATCAGGACCCGCTCCTCATGAGACCCAAATGCTGAGGACGACGACGTCGGCAGCTGCCAACAGCTGAGCACTGACAATCTGCCAGGCACTTTACGGTTATTAAGTCATACAATTCCAACCCACGCCAGTAGGGGCATGATTAGGCCCATCTTACAGAGGAGGAAACTGAGGTTCAGAGAGGTCGCCTAACCTGCCCAAAGCCTTAGTGAGTGGTCAATCCTTGAATGTGCCCCAGTATAAAGTTTTAGTCATCAGAATTAGGCCTGAATCCCAGCTCTGACACTGGCTGTAAGATCGACGGCTAGTTACGTAACTACTCCGTGCCTCAGTTTCCTCATCTGGGCAATGGGGATAATGATGCCCATCTCATGGGTTTCTCTGGTGGGTTAAATGAGATAGTGCAGGAAAGCGCCTAGAGAGCAGCCAATGGTATATATTATTAATTACATTCATGATAAAAGTATATTCCATATTGTTTGGGAACAATGGAGACAGGTACAAGGGGCCCTCAGGCAGCCTTGAAGACTAAAACGAACACAGGATTTGGAGTCTGCCTGAACTGAGTTTGAATCCCAGTTCAGCATTTCCTCCTGTGACCTTGAGCAGGTGGCGCCACTTCTCTGAGCCTCGGTCTTGCTGTGGGTAAAATGGGAACAATCAGACCTAATTCTCGGCATTACCGGGAGGGTTAAACGCGGCCAGGTCTGAACCCGTGCCGGCGGCTGCCCGTGCCGCCTCATGGTCGCCAGCCCCTCGGGGCCACCTGGGAGAGGTCTCGCTGAGCTCCAGTCCCGGGGAAAGGAATGAAGCCTGGGCTCCTCTCGGCCCCCGCATGGATGCCGTATTTCCTGCGGGAAGCGTGTCCTGCTTCATTTCCTCCCAAAGGTGAAGAGTGGGTTGTTCAGCCTTCCCTTGGAAAGTTCCTGAGAAGGACCCGCCCAGGCTCCAGGCCCTGCGAGGAAGGGGCCCGGCCTCTCTGGGGCAGCCGCGTGGCTCCTTTCCCAGCTTCACCAGCAACAGCCCGTCCTGGGGACACTTCAGCCCCCGCATCTGCTGCGTTCTCAGCACACCTTTGGAAACACCCCCAGGTGACCAGGATCTGCTCTGGGCGGGGACAGAGAGGCACAGTACTGCCAGTTAGCGGGCAGGTGTGTACACGGGCAACAGGCCAAGGTCAGCAGTGGTGCCGACTCCACCCTGTGGTGGAGACACGTGTGGAATCGGGGACTCCCACCGGCCAGAGACCCAGGAAGAGGCAGGTTCCTACTGCCTGCTGCCCATCGAACCCCACCCCTGTTCCCCCAGACACGGGTCAGCGGGGGAGGACAGTGCCTGGAGGGAAGCTTCTGGAACATTCCTCAACATGGTAGACTTAGCTGTTGTTACCTTTGAGCCAGGACTCTGGCCTCAACCTCTCGCATCACGCTGAATCCCATTTCCACACTCAAAGATTAAAAAAAAAAAAAAATTAAGAGATAATGAATGGCTAATAAATAAGTCATCTTTCCTAAGACTTCCGAAAGAGTTCCGGTCTATAGGTTGGGCCTAAAAATGAAACAAATGAATCACGGGCCTGTATGAATTGGAGTCACGTGGGTCTAGACGCAAATCTGTGCTCTGTCACTTGGTGGCTGTGTGATCAGGGCAGGGCACATCACCACTTTGAACTTCAGTTTCCTCATCTGTCAGTTCTACTGCTGTATTACAAATGGTATATGTGCTTGGGCATATTAGACCCTCGAAAACAGTTTGTTGTTACCATTGTTACGATTTTCAGTTTTCCTGTGTAAAATGGGACCTAATTCATCACGCTGCTGGAAGGATTAAATGAGGTGTGGCCCTCAGCAGGGGTCGAAGCTGCACTGGTGGCTGCTGCCACCGTCATCATCATCAGTGACATCACATCACACACTTGACGTAGCAAGATGACAAAACAAAGAGACACAGATTCCTGGTGCCACTGACAAGAATACAAGTGGACACAGAAGAACACACAGCGAATGGACACAGAGAGCAGACAATGGGGGGAGGGGAGAGAAATAAAAATAAATCTTTAAAAAAAAACTTTCCATTCAAGTTTCAACTCAACGCCACAGGTATGCCGACTCCCTTCCCTTGTTGCTCACGGGAGCCCTCTGACAAGAATACAAGTGGACACAGAAGAACACACAGCGAATGGACACAGAGAGCAGACAATGGGGGGAGGGGAGAGAAATAAAAATAAATCTTTAAAAAAAAACTTTCCATTCAAGTTTCAACTCAACGCCACAGGTATGCCGACTCCCTTCCCTTGTTGCTCACGGGAGCCCTCTGACAAGAATACAAGTGGACACAGAAGAACACACAGCGAATGGACACAGAGAGCAGACAATGGGGGGAGGGAAGAGAAATAAAAATAAATCTTTAAAAAAAAACTTTCCATTCAAGTTTCAACTCAACGCCACAGGTATGCCGACTCCCTTCCCTTGTTGCTCACGGGAGCCCTCACCATGCTCACAGCCCTTCCCAGGGTGTAGAAAGTGGCAGCTCTCCCAACAAAGGCCTTTCCATCTCCCCGCTCACTGCCCTCCTCCCCTTTCATTCCCTTCTGTCTTTCTCTTTGTTCTCTCCTCAGTCCCCCGCTATCCACCTCTTGCTCCTCTCTCACATGCACACTTTCTCTCACACACACTTTCCCACACATACACTTTCCCTTTCCACACGTACTTTCTCACACACTTCCTCTCACGCTCACATACACTTTCTCTCACACTCTTTTCTCTCACACACACATACCAGCCTGACCCCCGCCCCTCCCCTGTAAGCCTTTCTCCTTTATTGCCCTCTCTCCTCCCATCCCCTCATCACCTTCCCCTTCCTCTCCTCGTCCACATCCTGCCTTTCTCCTCAGTGGCTCTTGTCCTCTGTATCCTTGTTGCCATTTCCTGGAGTCTATTTCTGCCAGCCTTTGTCTTTTGTTTCTCTCTCCCATGTTTCTTCAGTGCCCTCGTTTCCCTTCCCCTCCTCTGCCTCCTCCTCCTAGTGTGCCTTCATCCCCAGACCCTCCAAGACAGCTGTAAAACCCCGGCTCTGGCCGGCCCGGCCACTCCTTGAAGGCCCTCTCCTCTGCTCTTCGCCCACCGTGCTCTGCAGCCGGAGAAGGAAGGGGGGCCCTGGTTCCAGGGGATACTTGCACCTCTGTCACTGTTGGAGGTCCTGGTGGCTGAGTGGAGAGGGCCGAGGGAAGGAGGCTGCAGCCGTGAGCAGACACGAGGGCAGCGTCTCAGGGCCAGGGGATGACCAGGCACACCAAGCGCTGCGCCATTTTCAACTAACAGAGCTGATGTGTTTAAAAAGTTAAAAACGACGACACCCAAAGCTGACCAGGCTTTATGGAAGCAAGACACTTGGGCACTGCAGCTGTCACTACAAAGGGGTTCAACTCTTTTGGAAAGCTCTACGGCCTCATCGATATCCAAAGTCATAAAAACGTCCATACCCCTTTGGCCAGCTAATCTCTCTCCTCGGAAGTTTTCCAGACAGAATTATTCTTCATCATAAGGGGGAAAAAAAAACTACAGGGCTGCAGATATGCACTGAGGCATATTCTACTCAAGACCAAACACTGGAAATGACCTGAATATTCAAACAAAGAGACATGGTTTCGTAAAATACAGCACAACTCAAGGGACTGTCAGGTGGCCACTAAAGAAACAGAACCCACGCTGACGGCAGTAGAAAAACAAATGAATGGGAACAAACCTCTGGCTTATTCACCAGGCTTGTAGTGACAGAAAAACATACATGTATTTGACAAAGACTAAGAGAAATGAGCGGAAGATCAATAAAGTAGGCCTCGAGAGTCAAATCTATTAGGCTCCCAAGTTCAGATAGCAAAGGCTACCAAATTACCCGAGTCTGTTTGGTTCCTGGGTTTTGAATGGCACATAGCAAGGGTTTGGAAAGTGAGGCATTTATCCAAAAGTATTTTCCAATGTATTCAGCTGGTGCATGTTTAGATAGCATGGGATCTCTGTATGTTATGTTAAAGTGCTAGAACTTTAAGCAGAGAATTTATCTTTCCTCTTTTTTTTTTTAAACTCTCTTTAATGTAGCTTTGATTTGATTTCTTACACTTAAATAAAGGAAAATGCAGGATTGCCATATACAGATGTACAGTTTTAGAATTTAACAAATGGCTTTCTCGTATATAATCTTACTTGATCCTTACCAAAGCTCTGCGAGGGAGGTAGGGCCAGGAGTTTCCCTGACCCCATTTCTTACCAAGAAGAAAGCTTGGGGTCAGAGCCACGAGGCAGCAGACATGGGACTCAGAGCAGGCCCCCCAGAAGGCCTGACCCCACGGGGCCCCTGGGAGCCGACACGGAGCTCGGCCCCCTCCACGCCTCCAGCTGTGGCTGTCCACTGCCCATGACCGCCGGGGCCTTGCATTCAGCCCCAGGGCTGCCAGCTGAGACCCCACCACGTTATGCTCCTGACCTACAACAGCGTCCACGTGAGTCCCAGTGCCACACGCCACAACCGGGGGACCTACAAAGCACCCCTCCCCCGGTCTCTCACCTAATTAGGCCCCTGCAGCCAACGAGGATGCCAAGAGGGAGAAATGCACAAATCCAAGAGCCGGGGATGTGCAGGCAGGCACTGACGAGTTCGAGTCCCGGCTCCTCCACAGACTGGCTGTGGGCTGAATTGCTCTGGGCCTCAACCTGCTAACTGGTAAAATGGGAACTATTATAGGGCTACCTCTGAGGGTTATGGGATGAAAGGGGACCGTGTGCATCGTGCACCCAGTTCAGTGCCTGCCCCCCAGTTCGTGCTCTGCCGTGCACTTCCCACCTGGAATGTTCTACCCCCATAGGGCCCACTCTGTCATTTCCTTCAAGTCTCAGCTCCAGCACTGGCTCCCTGGACATACCTCCATCCCTTACCCACCCTGCCTTGGTCCTCTCGCGGCATCTGTCCACTCCTGAGGCGTTACGCACCCAAGTGCGGGTTTAGGCGTGTCGGGCTCCCCCAGGCTGGGAGGCCACGAGGACAGGGGCTGGCCACCGCACCGCTGTCTTCCTAGAACAGGGCCGTTCAGGAGACGGTGAACTAATGAATTGCCAAGTGGTGGAGAGCACTGCGTCAGAGAGGAGCGTGAGCACTGTCCGTGCTTAGCCGAGGCCGCCACTGCCCTGACAGCCCTCGAGGGGTGTCGGGTGTGCCCCAGGACACAGCAGGCCTCTGGCCAGGCACCCAGGGCATCCACATGCCCCACAGCCTCTTCACCTTCCCTCCCTGCTCCTCGGGACCAAAGCACACCAAAGGCTGGCACCAAGAAGAAATTCGAGAATCCTGTTGACCAGATACGCCCCCCAAAAAAAGGCCTTGCTGTAGCTGGAGCTGCAGTTTCAATACATCCACTGGCTTCTGGAACCCCGGAGGAGGCAAAAGCCCGGTTCCTAGCACTGAGCGGGCAGGGGAGGTGCCCAGTCTCTCTTTTCACCCTGCACATCCTCCTGCTTAGGGAGCCCGACAGGACCTCGGCCCCTGCAGAAAGGCACTGGCGCTGGCCGGAGCCCTGGGTTCCAGGCCCGGCTCTCGGCTCCACACACATCACAGCTCTGCTCCATCCACCCTGAGCCTGGCTTGGCAGTGCCATGTCACAGAGGAGCAAGAGGAGGTTATGGAAATCCAGATGCCCGGGCCAGGGCCACGTCAGGGCTTGGGTCCTGGGCAAATGGCAGCCGTGGGGTCTGTCTGGTAACCACACGGACTGGGTCGGTGCACCCCACAAAATGGAACCATCCCAAAGGGCTCCCAGGTGTCTGCATGCAGCAGCACTTTCTGCCCCTGACCGTGGAATAGGGACCCCAAAGGAGATCCCTACTGCTGGTCTCTCAGCGAGGTCTCTGCATCCAAATGATGCTTCTCAAGATGGGCGAGCAGAAAGGACCACTGTACACAGAGTTCTGGAAGTGCTTTCCTTTCCTCGGTGACTCTGAGCCTCTGTCCACCCAAGCGGACAACGCCTGGTGCTGCAGCTGCCCAGGAGCCTCTGCAGGAACAAGCGCCGCCTCCCTCTTCACCCAGCCAACTCCAGCTCCTCCCCAGGTGCCTGCTTAGAGGTCATCTCCTCCAGGAAGCCTTCCTGCCTACCCTTCCGCATGCCAGTGGGACTTGTGCCTTCTGAGGGGAAAAGCACAGAGGAGAGACCCATCAAGAGGGGAAGGCGGGAGGAGCTGGCACTTCACCCTCAGTCCCCACAGAATGTCCTGAAAGTGACAGAGAGCAGGTCCTCAATGCAGCAGCCGTGGCATGCAGCACTCCCTTGTGCCGTGCAGCACTCCCTTGTGCCGTGCTCCCTTGTGCCGCGCTCCCTTGTGCCGCGCTCCCCTGTGCAGCGCTCCCTTGTGCAGCACCCACTTGTCCAGCACTTCCTTGTGCAGCGCTCCCTTGTGCTGCGCTCCCTTGTGTGTTGGAAACCGAGGCATGGTGGTCTCGCAAAGGGAGACAGTGCTGTATCCATGGTTACGCTTTTAATATAGGAACGCAATTAAGCCTTTCGAGTCAACAGGACAGAGCTGTCCGGGCAGAGAGAAATACGAGCAAACACACTGTAGTTTGAAAGGAATACTAAATCTTTGTACTTTGAGATAAGTTCTTAAATTTACAAATCTTGTTAATGTGCACTTACACTGCTTGTTATCTCGATAGTTTGAGTACATATTATGCCACATGTAGAAAATAAAGTTGTCTGAGGAGTCATTACTCGCAGACCCCCTGATCCCAGTTCTCTCTCTCTCTTTCTCTCTGTTTCACTCTTTTTCTCTTTCTTTCATTCCCGATACCCTTCGGGTCCAAATCTCCAACACTTGTGCAGCATTCCCTTGTCCAGCGCTCGCTTGTGCAGTGCTCCCTTGTGCAGTGCTCGCTCATGCAGCTCTCCCTTGTGCAGAGCTCCCTTGTGCAGAGCTCCCTTGTGCAGCACTCCCTTGTGCAGGGCTCCCTTGTGCAGCGCTCACTCGTGCAGGGCTCCCTTGTGCAGGGCTCCCTTATGCAGGGCTCACTCCTGCCGGGCTCGGTTGTGCGGAGCTAGCTCACGCAGCGCTCTCTCGCTCACGCAGTGCTCTCTCCAGTGCTCTCTCGTGCAGGGCTGGCTCGTGCAGCGCTCCCTTGCCCAGCGCTCCCCTGTGCAGCAGGGATGGGCTGAGCGCTACACCTACCCCCTCCTTATCCACACAATTCTTTGAAGCAGACAGCAGTAGCACCCCCAATCTGGAGGCCAGGAAACTGAGACACAGAGACACGCTATGTGCCCAAGGTCACACAGCTAGCGAGTGGAGGAGAGGAATGTAAAACCCAGGCGGCCTGGCTCTGGACTCTGAGCTCCTAACCACTGTGGTCACCGACTTTCAGCTTTAGTGAGGCACGGTCAGGTAGCTGTCATCATCGTCGTCATCATCAGCATCATCGGCATCTCGTCTTTCGTAGGCTAAGGTCATACAGCCAATCGTCATCGTCATCACCACCTCTCGTTTTCAGTATACTAAAGGTCACAGAGCCAACAATAATAGACAAGGAGTACCAAAGCACCTCCAGGGCTTGCACAGAGGAGGGGCTTGGGGACAGTAATTCAACGAAAGTGAGGCATCCAAAGGAGGGGACAGGCTGCCCGGAAGCGGGACAAGACTGCCCAGCCGGCCGTGCCCGCCAAGGCAGCTCCCTCGGCCTGCCGCAGGCCCCAGCACCCACTGGGTCACAGTGACTCACCCTCGAGGGCTGTGTGGTCTGGGCCTTGGGGAGTGGGGGCCGAGTCATCTTCACCCCAACCACCCGGGCCTGAACCGGGGTCCCCAGGGCCTCAGGAATCCAGGTGCCAGCTCGCCGCGCCCACCCAGAGGCAGCACCTTCCTCAGCAGCTGCCAGTTCTCAGCAAGCAGGGTTAGCGCTCCCGGGAGGGACGGGGCTGCCCCTCACCCACCCTGTCACCCCTGCCTGCTCAGCCTGGGCTTTGCCTCTCCGTTCCCAGCAGGGCCTGGCCCCCCTCCCAGGACCCCCTGCGGGCTGGAGGCCGAGGCCGGTCCAGCGGGCGTCCCCTCTGCCTCTCCAAGGACCAGCGTCCAGAGGCGGGCGGCTGCGCCAGCGGCCCCGTCCCCATGCCCCTCGCCCTCTCCTCAGCGCCCCCACTGCGGTTATCTCCTGCTTGTGCCTCGGAGCCCCCAGGGGGCCGGGGAAATACTGGAATGTGCGAGGTCTGAGGTCACAGCCTGAGCTGGATTGGAGTTGGGCTGAGATGAGGGGAAAATGGCCAAGAACAACTCGCTCATTTACTTCATTTCCAGACTTGGCGGCCGGCCGGGCTGGGCTTCCAAACCCAGCTGGCTTTGGCCAGGACATCTGCAGCAGCGCCGGCCACAGGGCACATCTGGATCCGTTTAGGGCGTTAAGAGCCATGAAGTTCTCCTAAGACATTAGTTCCTGGGAAGCCCGGTGCTCTCTGGGGAGCGGGTGAGGGGCCGCCCGTGCCAGTGTCCAGCCTTGGGCCAGCTAAGGACACCCCGGGCCCTGCGACTGGGGTGGGGGGGTACTTTCAAGTCTGCTTGGGGGGCCACTGTGTGCCCTGGGGTGCACGATGGCACTTCCCGGCTGGGTGGCCCCGGGCAGCTCTCTCGACTTCTCTGGGCTGCTGGGCCAAGCATCCTGCCACTCCCGGAGAAGACTGCAAGTCTGCTGACCCAGGGTACTATTTCCTATTTGTCACTGTGTCTCAGGGCCCAGCAAACTGGTTTCCTCACCTGTAAAATGGTGGTGATGGGATCTACTGCCCAGGGTTGTTCTGAGGACTAAAGGGTAGAAGAGACGGGCAGCCTGGGCACAGAAGGATTTAAATTTTCTTTTTTTTAATTTAAAGAAATTTTAAGTCTTTACTCCGTACAGCAGCATGTTAGAGAGTCAACCCCCAGAGCTCACGGTCAAGTTCTTGGGAATGTGAATATCCCTGAGAAATACAAACTAGTTTACAAAAGAAAACAACAAAAACTGCCTTCCTCACCTAACACAAGCAGGGTGACGCTGGCACTCACCTGGACCAAGCGGGTGAGCCCTGTGCCAACTGACACCCAAAGAACACGAGGACGGTGGCCGAAGGAGCAGCCCCGCCGAGCAGGGCAGCTGATGAGCCCCGCGATGCGCTGACCTGCTCGGGGAGCCGGCGGAGGCCCTGGGGACCCGCTCTACCGGGCGGGGGTCCACAGGAGATGCGGGTTCAAGTCCCAGCTCCCCCATTCACCAGCAACTGCTCCGCAAGCAACTCCTCTTGCCTCCACCTCCCCGTCCGTATTTGGCCACAATACACGGCACGCGCCATTTCCTCGGGTTGGCGCTCGTCTGTGTGAAACGGTACCCGCATAACTCAAAAACACCCGAAACGCTCTGAAAGGTGCAGGCACACGGTAGGTGCTCACTGAATGTTAGCCCTTGTTACTACTCCCCTGACAGCTAAATAAATGAGCCATCCAAAAAGAAAGACAACAGGACTGTGGCAGACATCTCCTCCCAATCCCACCCCGCCTCACCTGACGATCACCTGGGAATGACTAAAAAATCGCTTCCCCACAGAAATCCAAGACCCGAGGCCTGGCATTCAGACGGACGAGAAACATTTGCACTGTTAGCATTTTTTCCGTACAATTTAAGAAGCGTAAAATTGTTCAAAGAAGAGGCAAGGCAGAAATAACTCAGATGGGTGCACCAGAGGGGACACCCAGTCATCTGTTTTCGCCCCTTTCAAAGCCTTTTGCAGTATTTCCTGACAGATGTGATCTCCCCAGTCTAAAAAGATGAGTGTAGAACATATCAGAGTAGGAAGAGTTTAGAAAAAACATAAATGTCCATCAGTAGGAAACCGGTTTAATCAGGTCCGCAGCCATTAAAACAGATGACGTCACCATTAAAAACCCGCCTGACGCCCAGGCCCCCACGTACACCCAACCAATCCCAGGCCTGGGGTCTACTGATAAGCACCGCAGGTGGGGCGCTGCTGCTCCACATCCCTGAAGAGCCTTCTGGGGTGCCTGCAGGAGGCGAGGGACGGGGAGGAGGGAGGGCAGAGGGTGGCTCCAGGGGACAGAAGGGGACAGCGGAGGCCAAGGGTCAACCCCAACCAGGAGAAGCCCCACACTCATCCCAGCCCAGCCGTGGCTTCCCAGCCTAGACGGCCCAGTGTGTCCGTCCCTCGAAGGTCTACAGAAGCCCAGTCAACCGCCCTGACTGGCTGGGCCTGTGGACACAGGCCGCGTGGAGAGCGGGAGACACCTGCCACTGGCTCCACGGGACAAGCCCCGCTCTCGCCCCCAGTTCGCCGTCTGCCTGGACGAGGGGGCAGGGGAGACTGTTCACAACCAGGAGAGTCAGGATGAGCCCCACCCCAGCACCTCGGGAGAGCCCGTGGGGGGGCTGCCATGCCACCTGCACACCCCAAACCTTGGCCCCAGCCGGGCTTGACCGGGACCGCCAGCTGCCGCTTCTTCTAGCACTTCTAGCGCTTCCTCGTCTACCGCTGATTTGTCACCAAAACCGACTGTGCCAGAAGGAATGGGGACTGGCCAGGTCCACGAGTGATGAGTGGCTTCCACCAGGTGGCCGGGTGGGGCTTCAAGGTGACCCAGGGCTGGGGCGGGAAAGGATGTCCTCTGAGCAGGGTGCAAACTGTCCTACTAACGTGGCTGTGTTCTTGCTTCCAGCAGGGGCAGGAACGGCACCTCCAGCTCACCCCCGAATCCCACATCCAGCAGATGGACAAGGTGGTGCTCAACAGGACGAACCCTAGATCGCAGCAATACAAAATTGAGCGAAACTGGATATGCCACCTTCTAGAGGGAGTCAAAAGTCTAAAAAGTAAATACATTATGAGTGGTAAACACACAATATAAACAATTCCACCAATCGCCTTCATTTCTGTCCTTTGATTTGGATAAAGATCGCCATTGTTTGCCTAAAGAGATAACTCGCTGCAGGAGAGATTGCGAAATTCTAGAAGCAGAGTCTGTAAACCACTGTGCTATATAAAGAGCAAAACCCTTAACTGAGCAGCAGCAAAGCTGGCTGGAGGAGGGGGTGGCAGAAGGTCCCCAGGCCAGACTGCGGGAGGAAGACGGAGTCTGGACCGAGTCCAGCAGTCCTCGATGGGCCCAGCCACTGCCCATGAAACAGGGTGGGTGGGAGAGGGAGAGGCAGGGAGGGGGGCGTTTAGGGTTTGGGGAACTGCTTCTATCATCTGGCTTCTCCCTTTGAGTCAAAGCCGAAGTCCCCACAAGGACCCCCCCATCTGACCCCCCGACCGACTCGACCTCACCTCCCACCAGCCTCTGCATGGCTCGCTCTGCTCCTAATACACTCACCTCTGCTCCTAATACACTCACCTCCGTGCATTCCTAGAACACCAGGCACAATCCCACCCCAGGACCTTTGCACTTGCTGTAGCCACCTCCTGGGGTTGCTCCCTGACCTCCTCCAGCCTCTGCTCAAATGTCACCTTACCTGGAACCTATCTGTCCAACCTATACACAGTGTCACCCACAGATACCTGTGCCTCAACACTCATCCGAACACCCTCTGTCCTCCTTAACTTGCTAGATTTTTTCCATCGCACTTATCGCCGGCTGTTTATTTTCTCCTCCCCCCTGCCCCCAGGAGAAGGCAGCTCTTGGCTTTGCTCGCTCGTGCCTAGGTGATGCCAGGTGCACAGGAGGTATAAACCTCGGGAAGAGGTACTGAGCGAGCCAAAAGTTAAGGAAAGTGGGACTCAGCTGTGAAGCGGTGGAACCTGGATTTGAACTCAGGCCAGGGACTCGAAAGCGGAGGTGCACTGCCCTCTCCTGTGGGGCGAAGGTGCCCGAGCGCGCCCTGCTGACCCTCGGGTCTCAGGAACTGCCTGGCGCTGGAAGGGTGTCCGTCCTCCTAGCTCTCCCACCTTCTGCTGCAGAAGTGGGGGGGGGGGGGCAGGGGACGGGCCCTTCCCCACCACGCTCCCTTCTCCTGGACACACACGTCCGCGTCCCTCCAGAAGTCAGAGGGAGCCAGGTATGCGGGCACCCGGCCCTCCCCGCCAGCTCTGGCCAGCCCCCCACTGGCTGTGGTCAGCCTAATAACGGCCGCCAAAGGCACCGACGCCTGTGAACACCGGACCTCACGCAGGAAAAGGGACAGTGCAGGTGTGGTGAAGGTAAGGATTCTGGTGGGGGCGCTGCCTGGACCCTCCTGGTGGGCCCGATATAGTCACGGGAGTCCTTAGGAGAGGGAGGCAGGAGGGTCGGCGTGAGAGAAGGCAGCAAAGGTTGGAGTGACGGGGCTGCAAGCCAAGGAGCGGGGGTGGGGGGGGGCCCTGCGTGCCAGACACAACAAGGAAACGGATTCTCCCTAGAGCCTTCCAGAAGGACCCAGCCCTGCCGACACCTGGATTTGGGGCCCAGAAAGCCCATTTTTAGACTTCCGACTTCCAGAACTGTAGCTGATAAATCTGTGTTGTTTAAAGCCACTCAGTTTGTGGCACTTTGTTACAGCAGCAAAAGGAAATCAACAGCTCAAAGAGGACCCTGCAGGAAGGCCTGCCCCAGCCCCCCACCCCCACGCCCCGCTGGCTCAGGCCCCGCAGACTTTGCCTGGACTTCCTCTTTCATAATCATCACGGTCGGAGGGGACTTGGGAGCCGACAGCCTGCATTGGAGCTCAGCCTCCCCTTCTCATGAGCTGTGCCACCCTGGGAAAAGTTCCCAGCGTCTCTGGGCCCCCTTCTGCTCATCTGTTACTTAGGGCCACCCAAAGGGGCTACCCCCAGGGACGGCTGAGAGAACCCAGCAGAGGCAGGCCTGGCCGGCCAGAGGGCGGGCTGCCGCTGAGACCCACAGACCGGTCTCCTCCAGGCCGTCGGGCGCCCTGCGCCAGCCCCTTCCACCATTACCCCTCCAGAGCCCGGACAGCACCCAGGCGGCCCGATGTGAATATGAGAAGGAATGAACGGACGAGCGCAGGAAGTGAACCCTGGACAAAGCATCTGCCAGCCTGGCAGGCGGCTGAGCCAAAGCCTCGGGGACAGGAGGCGCCCCCGGGCTCAGCTCCAGTGGCCCCCAAATCTCTCACGCCGGGCAGAGGCAAGACCGGCTGACCCTGACCCTCCCTGGAGATGCACCGCGTGCAGGCTCCGCCCCGCCCCAGGCCGCTGGCTCGCAGGCCACCTGTCCTCCCCCCGCGGCGTCAGCTGACCCCCCAGCTGGGGATTTATGGGGAAGGGGTGGCAGACCAAGGTCTACACAGATGCTGTTCCCTGCCGGCCCAGCTCATGGGGAAACTCGTGTCCCTTTACTAACACCCCCCTGTAGGGCTGTTGTAGAGGTGAAAGGAGAGAAAGCATATGAGGTATACAGTGCCTGGCATACAGTTAGCACTCCATAAATGCTAGTTAGAGTCACACCTAAGCAGCAATAGGCCTCCCTCTCCAAATCCCAAATGGACTAACTGAGGAAGGGAGGGGTGGCAGAGGGGAGACTCAGATGAAGATTTGAAGCTGTGTGAGCTTGGGTAACTTGCTTAACCTTTCTGAACCTCAGGTATAAAATGGAAATTTATTCCCCACCCAAAGGAGTGCTGGGACCAAGGAAACAAGGCTTATCGAGCGTCCTTACACTGGAATCACCTGACCAGTGTTTAAAGAGGCTTTTGCCCAGTCTCCCCCCAATCCCCAGGGGCCTGGGCAAAGGAATTATTAAGATTGCCCTGGTGACTCAGTGGCACGGAGGTTTACGGTGGGCCAGCACGTGGTGGGTGCTGAGCAAAGCTAAGCTTTCCTCTCTATTTCATCAGCTGGCGGGGATTTTCATTCACTCATTCAACTCTGCAGGGTCCTACAAAGTCCAAGTTCACAGGTTTAAAAGCCATTTGCGGGAAGCAGATGTGGCTCAACTGACAGAGCGTCCGCCTACCATATGGAGAGTCCAGGATTCGATACCCGGGCCTCCTGGCCCATGTAGTGAGCTGGCCCATGTGCAGCGCTGCTGCACGCAAGGAATGCCGTGCCACGCAGGGGTATCCCCCGCATAGGGGAGCCCCACGCACAAGGAGTGCGCCCTGTAAGGAGAGCTGCCCTGTAAGGAGAGCCATGCGAAAAAAGCACAGCCTGCCCAGAAGTGGCACTGCACACACGGAGAGCTGACACAGCAAGATAGCAAGATGATGCCAAAAAAAAAAAAAAAAAGGCGACACAGTTTCCCAGTGCTGCACAACAAGAATGCAAGTGGACACAGAAGAGCACACAGCAAGTGGACACAGAGAGCAGACAATGGGGAGGAAGAGGAGAGAAATAAATAAAATAAATCTTAAAAAAAAAAAAAGCCATTTGCTGGCGAGTGAATGTGGCTCAAAGCAATTGAGTGCCTGCTTCCCACATGGGAGGTCCCAGGTATGCTCTGGGTGCCTCCTAAAAAAAAAAAAGACAAATGACAAGCAAAACAATGAAAAAACCAACTCAGGGGAGCTGATGTGGCTCAGTAGTTGAGTAACGGCTTCCCACATATGAGGCCCCAGGTTCAATCCCTAGCCCCAGTACCTAAAAAAAAAAAAAAAAAAAAAAATCTGCTGACGAGAGTGGATGTAGCAATAGCTCAAGTGGCTGAGCACCTGCTTCTCACTTATGAGATCCTGGTTCAATCCCCAGTTACCTCCTTAAAAAAAAAATCCATATGCTCCATATGGTGAGTGCCAGGGGCTGGGGGAGGGGAGAACGGGGAGCGACTGCTTCATGGGTACCGGACTTGATTTGGGGGTGATGAAACGTTTTGGAACTGCATAAAGGTGGTGGTTGTGTAACACTGTAAACGTACTAAATGCCACTGAATTGCTCACGTTTAAAATTTCACTTTTTTTTTTTTTAATGTCAAAAGTAAGTAAATAATAAAAATGCTGACACCCTGAAGACATTCCTCGCCACAATAAACAGAGCTGCCTGGCTCTCTCCAAGCTGTCCACAGCACAGGCCTCGCCACTGGAGGAGGGGACAGTGTCCCAGTTTTTCCAGGCGAGCAACTTCGAGTAATTGAACGCCCACTTTACAAACAGGATGGAGGCTGTGCATTTGTTTTCTCTCCAGGGCAAGGCCAGATTAAGTAAAGAAAACACAGTGGCTCCCCTACCAGGGAAGAGCCCTGTCCTGGCAGTAACAGAACAGGCCTGCTGCAGCCTTTCACGTCCCACTTGCCCAAGGCCCCCCGGCCACTTCTGGGTGCCCAGCACAGGCCAGACGCGGGAGCCGAGCCGCTGCCTCTCACCCCTGCCCTGGGGGAGGACTTGTCCCCACTCGTTTCCAATCAACAAGGAACAGCTGCACTGGCTCCAGGACCATTCCTGCGGCTCCGGGGCCCCTGCTGGGAGGGGATGCTCTTCTCCCCAGGACCCCGACGGGCGGCACCGTGTGGCCGAGATGGACCCGCGTCCCAGAGCCCGGGGACACTGGGTTCAGCAGGAAGGGCCACTAGCAGCGTCTGCCACGGCAGGACAAGCGGGAGGGCGGGGTGACAGATGGCCGACGACCCATCTACACCTCGAAGGGGGGCTGCCTGCCAGGTCTGGAGGGCACGAGGTGGCCGCCCTGCGTGACCCATGGCAGTCGGCCTCTGCTTGCACAGTGCCTTCCTCGGAGAACTCACGACCGCCTCTGGCAGCCTCCTCCTCCAGACAGGAAGCTAAAATCTCTGCCCGAGGACCCTTTTCCGGGGGCCGTGGTAACCATTCCTGGGACCCTGTGGACTAGGACGGTTCCTTTTCTACTTTACACCCACGCTGGTGCTTGAAGAAAACTTCGTTCTGCCCCTGCCCAAAGGCCACGTGGGTAAACTGCTCTGGAGACAAGAGGGTCTGCAGCGTCCCGCTCACGGCCCGACCCCTGCCCCAGACGGGGAGGCTGTGACCTGCTATGCCAGTAGCCATTCAAAGTCTCTATTTCCCATACTCCCCTGCAGCTAGTGGTAGTCATGTGACTCAGTCTGGCCAATAAGAAGAAAGCAGAAGTCTCCTTAGAAGGGTGGAGGTGCGCCCTTCTCCACCCTCCCCTACTCCCACTTCCTAAGTGGAATGTAGCTGCTACCGCCGAGCTTGAGCATGTGGCCAGGGCTAAGGAGGAAGAGAAGGCGCCTGAGTCTGTGAAGAAGGTGGAGCCACCATATTAGTCCTAACTCCAGATCCCATGTTCCCAAGACTTCTTTCATATGGGAGAAAAAACAAACTTCTGTTGGGTTTAAGCCTGTGTTCTGTTGGCTTTGTTTTCTCTTAATATTATATGATCCCTAAATCTAAACGCAGGACGAATCTGATCCGCTGCAGGTGGCAAAGCCCGCCGCCTTCGCACAGGCTGGAGCAGCCTGCCATCTGGCCGCAGAAGGAGGCAGCCCCAGGTCCTGGGGCCTGGCAACTGCAGGTCCAGCCCATCCCAGTCCCTGGTATCTGCTCCTTAAGAATCCGGAGTCCACGTTTCCAAGGCTGACACGTTTCTGCGAAAGCGATGGGTGGACTCGTTTGACCAGTGGATGATGATACAGGAAGGCACCGCATATCAAGCACGTGCTATAGACTCCAGCGCAGCACTTCCACCGAACGACCCTAGCCCCACAAGGCAGAACAATTATCCCCCGTTACCGAGGAAGACCAGAAAGGTCCAGCAAGCTGGGACCGGAACCCGGGACTCCTGACCTTGAGCTTAAAGTTCTTTCCACTCTTCTTCGCGTCTCCTAAAGACTCTCAGGAAGCCCAGAGGCTGAGCTGGGCTGACCCTCAGATGTGAATACAAGAGGAAGGGCTTTAGATGAGAACAGGAGAGGAGGAGGAGGAGGAGGAGAGCAGGAGAAGGGGGGTGTTCATAAAGATGTTTGCTACAGCATCGTCTACAGCAACAAAAACCTATGAACAACCCAAATGTCCAGCAGCAGAAGAAAGAAGTAGGCCATGGCTTAGTCACATGATGGAATACTCTCTACGGCAAGACGTGTGAATGGACCAGAACCGCATGTGGCATCTTGGATGGATCCCACAAACACCATGGCCAACGAAAAAATTTTAAAAAGCATGTTGCACAAGAACGCTCGAGTTATGAAACTGTTTATATAAAACTTCAAAGCCTGGGAAGCAATATGTAGGCTCCTGTAATAGCATGAAGTGGTCCAAACGCAAAGGACTGCACAAAAGAAGGATAAGCCTCAAATCCAGGCCAGAGAGGAGGGAGGGCGAGGAAATCAGAGAAGGGTCCGCCCAGGTGAGTGAGGAACCGCAGCCAGAACGGGCTACTTCTTCAACTCGATGGTTGTTGTTACTATTACGTTCTATATTGCTTTTCAGGACCTTAACTAAGTCATCGTTTTAAACCGAAAGGAAGAATGAGCAGTTTTTCCTATGTTGATTATGCCTCAATAAAGCCGTTTTTTTTTTAAAATGCACCCCCAAGAAGAAAGAACGGGGAGTGGAGGGGAGGGGAAAGAAGAGCTGAGAAAGCAGAGGTGGGAAGAAGTTAAGGCCTCTGCAGGCACAAGCGCCCCCGCACTGCCCCCACTTCTCTGCCACAGGGAAGCCAGCCACGGACACCGCAGCAGCTCGCCCACGAAGCCACCTTCTTCTCTGAAAAGGGCCACCTCACCTCCATGTGGCTGAAGCCTTCGTAGGTGAAATGATGTCTCAGAACTTCCCAGATGAGTCACCTTCCAGCCCGGCCACCCCAGAACCACGTCCTGCCCACTAGCAATTTTGGCAAAGATAAGCAGTGGCCATGTCCCTCTCCCTCCTCCCCCTCCAGCCTACCTGCCCCCGTGGCTGGTGACAGGGAGGCCAGGCTGGAGGGCTCTCAGGATGGAGACCGGCCTGGGCTTGCTTCCCTGGCTCCCAGGAGGCCTACAGAGAGGGCCTGCGGGGCAGGAGGGGCAGGGGCACAGGGGGGCGCAGGGGCAGAGCAGGGCAGCCCTGAAAGAGGCTGCCGCGGGCACGGCCCCCCCGGGCATGGCCCCTCCCCATGCAGGTGGGCCGTGGTTTCTCCGTCTCTCCGACCTCCCAAATGTGGCTGATGCAGGATGGGAGCGTGCTCCTTAAGGGGTGGCCCAGCCAGAACGACACCAGGGGCCGAGGTCTCCATTCTCCTGCCACCTGAAGCAGTTTCCCCTGGGCTCTGCGTGCACACCTGTCCACCCTCACGCGGCAATTTTAAAAGGGGAAGCATCCTTCCGCTGAAGGTCTGGCCTGAAAGGAGCGAGCGGATTCCCCACTCAGAGAGCAGGGGTGGCGTGTGATGCGCCAAGCCCGGGTGGGCACTGGGTGAGCATCGGCTGGAAGGAAAGGGTGGAAGGACAGAGGGACAGGAGGAGGGGAGGAGGGAGGAACAAGTCAGCAGTGAATTAAATGGCTCGACCCTAGGACAGCGGCTCTGCCCCTCCCACCCACGGGCTCAGAGGGTGCAAAGTCTGATGCCCACGAGACCTGGGCAGGTAAGGAAACTGACCGAGCACGTAGGCTGAGAGAGGCTGAGGGCCCAGAGGGCAACGCCCAGCCCCGAATGGGCAGCTGTCCCAGCTCCGGCCCTGGCCGCCACGCCGGAGCGCGGGCACGGCCGGGGGCACCGTGGTTTCCTGCCTTGGCCTCTGTTTCCCCAGCTGTGGAATGGGCATAAGAGGAAAAAAGAGACCTATGCCCCAGAACCGTTCCGGAGACGAGATGGGCACAGAGCGCGAGTGCCTGCAAACGCTACCAGACGTGGAGTGACACCGCCGTACTTGCTTTTGTTGTTATTATTAGAAAAGAGAAATCCAGATTTTTTTTTTTTAGGAAAACTCTTCCAATTTTTAAATGTGGACAGCTCATTGAGAGATTTTTTTTTTAAAAAACACTGTAAGGGCCAAGTAAAATACACTGGCAGACGGGAGCTGGCCAGTGGCTCTCCCGCCCGCAGCCTCTGCTCCCGGGGTCCCCGCTCCCTTCCTTGTCCCTCAGGCCAGTCCCGGTCCTCCGGCCGGGGGAGCACTCGCTCCCCCTCTCATGCCAGCTGCCAAGCCCAGGAGTCTCTTAATGGGAAATAAATGTTTAAATCAACCCCCACCCAACTCCCACACTGAGAGGACAGGAACTACTAATTCCTACCCACCACATCCAAGTGGCCAGTTTTATTTCAAACGAGGGGGGGAAAAAAAAAGAAAGAAAAGAAAAAAGAAAACCAACAAAGGCAGACTCAAAAACGCACCGCTGTTGACTTGGGCAGCAGCCTTTGCCCGTCAGAGAGGAAGACGCCCCGGTCCTGAATCCCGGCCCAGACACGAAAATTACAGGGCAGCCTGTCCGCCTTCCCCCTGCCCTTTCTGTGTCATTCGCTCAGGAGGAAGGCAATTAACTGTCCCCCCCCCCCCCCCAAACGCCATTCCCAGCCAGAAAGAACGGGGCTGCTGACGCGGGCCTGGTCATGCCCCTTCGGCCCCCATGCATCCCCATTGCCCGGAGCAGGACCCCCAGGGCGCCCGAGGAGACAGGTGTGACCCGGGACATCCCGGTCAGGTCCCCAGACCCCAGGGTTATCAGTTCACAGCGCAAGCCCTCAACCCCTGGCCACCAAGTGGCTGTGCACAGACCTAGGCACGGCAGGGGAGCAGGGCACAGAGGCCACCCTCACCCCCTCCTGCCCATCTTTAGAGAAGGTCATCAGGTCTTGCCACTCCCCTGGGATAAAATCCCAGCTTCAGCACGGCCGGCCCCTGCCTGCGCCTCCTTCTCAGCCACCGTGGCTCCCCACCCCTGGGCCTTTGCACGTGCTGCCCCCACCACCTGCGCCGCCCCTCCCTTGAGCTGCACACGACGACCCCTTCATCAGTGAGGGCTCATCGACGGCACGCTCTAAAGCTGTGCCCTGCCACCCCGCCTCTCCTGACCGCGTCATACCACGGGCATCCCAGCACTTGCCACACCCAAAATGGCACCCCCGTGAACAAGAAGCTTCTGGAGAGCAGGGACGATGCTGACCACCCGAGGACGGTGCAGGCGCACCGCTGATGCGCGAGGGTACCGGAGGGAGGGCGGAAGGGCCCGATGGACTACGCCCTGCACTCGGGGCACGTCCAGGGCTGGTGGAGCTCGGCAGAGAGCCGGCTGATGGGACACCACTAAGCACCTGCAGATAAGAAGCGCCCGGCTTTCTTAGGCGCTTCGCGGGTCCTGGGCTTGTCCCAGGCTTGTTTCGTGCATCGTCTCGTTGAATCCTGACCACAGTCCCAGGTCGTAAATATTGCTGTTAGCCACACTGTATAGATGAGGAAACGAAGACACAGAAGTTAGACAACTTTCCCAAATCGTATACCTAGTAAAACTGAATCTAAGGAGTGGGACGCTAAAGACAACACTGGAAGAGTTACGTGTATGCATGTATGTATGTAGATGTACATGTCTTCGTAGGCATCGTGTACACAATGTATGTATGTGTTTGTAGGTATCTGTAGATGGGTATACGTGCCTATGAGGCTAGAGATATTGGTGTATGCACATATATATGCACATGCACATATAAATGTGTGTATGTGTATACACACAGGTCTACATGTATGTGTGTATGTACATGTACACGTATGTGTATAGCAATCATCATGTTCTCCTCCCCAACCCAAGAAACGGTTTCCTTTTGTCCTGCTCTTAGGCTTCTCAGGGCTACGGTAAGGAGACAGGGCCCAGGAAGTCAGGAACTGCATTTACTTTCTAACCAGTAGGTCAAACTACACATGGAGCGGTCAATGTTGAATCGCTTTTTACTTAGGAAAACGGCAATTGCACACGACTCCACCTGTGCTGTGTGGTCTGAACAGGTAGGTGGGGGAGGGGGCGAGAAGGCCTGCGCCAAAATGTCCAGGGGACGTCAGTCACCTCCGGCCCAACCGAGGCCTAAGCGTCGCACGCTCTCCAGACAACACGGAGGAGGAGAGAGCTGTTGGGAGGTGAGACTGCTGAAACCCCGCCTCCCCGATCCGGCCCCTCGCCAGCCCTGCATGGGAAGGAGGGCCCCCGCGGCCGGCACTCGGCGCCAGGACGCGGGCACCCGGGCACCCCAGGCCTCTCGCCCAGCTCCCAGGGGCCCCGGCCGTGCCTCGTCACCAACGTGAAGACAGCAGACCCCTTCAGCAGCCTAACGCTTCTCAACATCTTTCTTTTATTCTCTTCAAACTGAAACTGTCACAAGTGGTGCCTGAGAAGTCTGAAAGCCACAGAGGAAGTGGTTTGTCCCTCCCCAGCTCGCGACTTCTGCAGAGATAACGCACAGCTTTCGTGAGCTGTGAGGCGAAGCCACAGCTCCCAACCCGGGCCTGAGAAAAGGCGGCCAGTCCTTTACCTGCCAGTTTAATTTCAGTGCATTGCCCAGTGCCACATTTTTTAGAAACGGGCAGGGAAGTGGACATGGTTCAACTGATAGAGCGTCTGCCTACCATATGGAGGGTCCAGGTTCAAACCCCGGGCCTCCTTGACCCGTGTAGAGCTGGCCCATGCACAGTGCTGATGCGCGCAAGGAGTGCTGTGCCACGCAGGGGTGCCCCCGCGTAGGAGTGCCCCACACGCAAGGAGTGAGCCCTGCAAGGAGAGCCGCCCCGTGTGAGAAAAGCGCAGCCTACCTAGGAGTAGTGCTGCACACACAGAGAGCTGACGCAGCAAGATGATGCAACAAAAAAAAAGAGACGCAGTTTTCCAGTGTCTCCAGATAATGCAAGTGGACACAGGAGAACACACAGTGCATGGCCACAGAGAGCGGACAACCGGGGAGGGGGGCGGGGAGAGAAATAAAAAATAAATCTTAAAAAAAATAGAAACTGGCAGAGCCTGAAGTTGAACCAAGGAATGTTGGACCCCAGAGAGCAAATGTCAGCTGTTCTGGAAGCCTCCCGGGCTCCTCCTTCCCCTGTGCTAATGGTAGTAAAAAACAGTAGTGGCCATAAGAAATAATTATAGCTCCCTCGTCTTCTTGTGCACTTACTACATGCTGGACACAGTGCTAATACTGGATGTGCATTATCTCACCAAATCCTTTCAGAAACCCAGGATGGTTCTGCTGTCTGACCCATTTCACTGATGAGAAACAAAAGCTCAGAGAGGTTAAGTTGCTTGCCCAGGGTCACACAGCTGACAAGTGGTAGAACCCAGGATGGACTCCCCACTCACTGCCCTGACCCCTGCCTGTGGGTTCCTTTCACCATGGAGCACGGGCCCCAGGCCTCCCAGCACCACGTCCGGGTCTAGATGCTTCTGGCCAAGAAGGACCCCAAGGGTTGGCCCCTTTGGGTTTCACCACCAACTCCAAGGGCTGAGGGGGGCCATTTCCCAGTGGGCAAGGCACCGAGCCCCACGCACGTCACCACCGTGGCCGTCCCCGTCCTCGGGCATAAGGACGGCCGAGACAGCACAAAGAGCGAGCGCCCCTCCAGCAGCGCCGGGGAGGAAGGAGCATCCGGGGAGGGCTTCCGAGCTGACGTCCCGAGGCCCGATCCCGGTGGACGGGCACCTGCTCTGGGACCCCTTCCACGCCCCACCGGCCCCCAGGCCACCCGGGCCACGCTTTCCCGGTGGCCTCCGGCTCTGGCACTGCTCTCCCCCCCTCCCCACACCGCCACCCGTTCTGGGATGCCAGCCTGCTCCTGGGAGGCCGCGTGCTCCCGTCACCCCCTCGGCGCTGGACCCTTCCTCGACTCGGGACCTCATGGGGAGGCCCCTCCTCGTCTCTACATCCCCGGCCCCTAGCACGAGGCACCTGGGGAGCAGGGGCCCCCACGTGCACGCTCCAGGCACGGGTGGGCGTGTGGAGACCCACAGACACGCGTCCAGGCCCGGGACAAGGGGCCAGGCATCGAGCGCTTTCTATGTTCATTCCCATCACTACCTGCCAGGGAGGGTTGTCCTCGGCCTCTGGCTCGCCCACCAGGAGACGGAGGCTCCGACGGAGGGGTGACGTGACGAGGTCAGGGGACTGGGAGGTGGCAGGGCCGGGGTTCAAACCCAGAGTTTGTCCTCAGTGAGGGAGGGATGCACCAAAGTCACATGTCAAAGCAGGACTGGGGAGCCCCAGCTGGACGGGGGGAGCACCGCAGCCTTTCCCACCCTGCTCCTCCTGCCCCTCCCGTCCCAGCTACCCAGGGCCACCGCCCCGCCTTTCTGTGGTTCCCTCTTTTCATCTGGATCAGAAAAGAGGGAGCAAAGCGGGGAGCAAGGGGAGGTGGGTTCCCATAAATTAAACGAGGCCCGGGGAGAGTCGAACACTGAACTCCTCCTCTCCAGGCGGAACCCGAGGCACAGGTGGCGTTGGTGAGCGCACGGCATTCGAATCCTCCCGCCTTCTCGGGTGCGTTGGTGGGAGGGGGAAGGACTGTCACCCTTCCTGAGACTCCCCCTGTGGCGGGCCCCACTCCCTCCTGGCCTGCCCAGGTCACGCGGCGGGTGCACGCGAGTGGCGGGGCCGGCCACGCGGCAAGCGCGGGTCGAAGTCCAGCGCCCACGCCCTGACCGCGCCCGGCAGGTGTCCTGCTGCAACCTGGCCAAGCCCTCGGCGCAGCCAACTGGAAACGCGTTCCATAAAAACCCTCACAGCCCAGTCAGGGTCCCTGTCCCCGCCCTGCAGGACAGGCGGACAGACGCGCTCCGGGGGGCAGCCCGGGCTTTCCGCCGGCCTGTCCACTGGCCTGTCCGTTCTGGTCACCTTCACCATCTAACCAGAAGGATCTGGGCCCAAAATGAGGCTCGGAGGACAGAGAAGAGGCCGGCCCTGCCCCATAACTCTGGGGATGGGTGGCGCAAACACGCCCCGGCCGGGACACCAGGGAGGGAACAACGGCCTCTTTCAAAGCGCGCCCTTTGTTGTGGGCTCCCAGGGAGGGGTCGGAATCTCTTCCCCAAGGAGGGGCTGCTGAACGAAGCGGCTCCGCCCAGGAGCCCAGGGAACGCGACCCACCAGCCAGGCTGCCAGCACCCAAATGCCACATCGAAGCTCAGTGCTTTCCAGTTAACCTCGGCCGGTCACTCATCGACTGGAGACGGGAAGAGTCTTGTCCCTTTAAAACCACACAGTGGTCAGATTCGTTATTCCACGACCGGCCGTTTGCAGCAACAGCACTAGCGGGTGACACGATGGAGAACGCGCCACGTGCCGGGCACTGGGCTAGCGGCGTGGCGAGCAGTATCTCAGTTAAAATCGTAATCACCCCAGGAAGCAGATGCCCTTATCTTTGATTATACGACAAGGAAACTGAGGCTCGAGAAGCTTAAGATCATTGCCCGAGATCATCACTAGCAAGAGGCAGAGCCACGGTCGAAGCTGGTGGCTGCGCAGCCCTGGCCTCCAGTCCCCCAGGCGGAAGGCAGGAAAGACAACAGAGAGACGCGGCCTTCCTTGTCCACCCACACTGGGTGCTGCTGTGTTCTTAGACGAGCAGGTGCATCGCCCCCCCGGAAGGCGGGCTCCACAGGGCCGTGGGCTCCGCAGGGCCATGGGCTCTGCGCGGTGGAGGCTCGCGCATGGCCCCACGGCTGGCGAGGCCCGGCCTCTGCACCCAGCTTCTAGGGGGAGGGCCCCTGCCCCTGCCAGCCTCTGCCTCTCCCACCGATGGGAAGGAGGAACTGGGGGCGTGACAAGCCCCCGAGCCCGCCCCCACGAGCGGGCCGCGGAGCGAGAGGCCCAGCGGAGGGAACACCTCGCTGCTCATCGAAGCCCCGAGGTCAGCTCGCTTGTCCATTTCACTCGCTGGTTCCCGCGCGCGTCTTAACTGAGCACCAGTCACAACCAGGAGCTGTGCCAGGCAGCCCGCCCGGGACCGTCCAGCCGGGGCAGAAAACAGGAAAAGGACGGCGGCACGGACCAGCGCAGACGTCCTGAGCAGACGCTTCCCCAGCGCCCGGCAGCCTCAGGACCATGCCGGGGCTTCATGCAGAGGCTTCCAGACTCTAAACGGATAGACAGTCACGCCGCGGCATATATGGCATAACCCGACGTGGACAGAAAAATAGCGCAGGCAAACAACCGTCCCACCAAATGTCAATTATTACCCCTGGGTGTTTGCATCCTGGGTGAGTTTTGTTTATTCGTATTTTCTACTTATTCTACCATGAACCTGACCTCCTTGTGTAAGGGGACGGGTGGGGGATGATCATATTTAAAAAATAAATGAGACCCTCCCTCTTCCCTGCCCCATCCAGGTGATAAAGTGAGGGAAGGAGAAACTGCGACGGGGTGGGGCGGTGATCGTGGCGGTCTCTCCCACTAGACCTCAGTTTCTCCACTTGTACAGCACCAGCCTGGGTGATTTCTAAAGGCTGATGGGTCCTGATGCAGTGCCTGGAACCAGATCTGTTCTTTGGCTTCTTGTCGTGGAGCCACCTGCAGGAAGCAGAGCTGGCAGGCCAAAGACGCCAGGCCATGCGGTCCCCTTCCGTGTAAGCGGACAGCAAGCACAGGCACCACCTGGCCACCTCTCCCGTGTCTGGGCAGTGATGCCCAAGCCACCACGCCCTCTGAGCCTCGGTCTTCCCACCTGGGAAACAGGGAGACGAATGATGACTCTACCTTTCTCCACACTCCCTCTGCCTTCGGGTTCCAGCAAGGGGTCCCCTGGGAGGTGACAAAGGTGAAGTGGACAGAGCTGGCCACCTGGAGACACTGGTGTGGCCAGGTGACCCAGGGCTGGGACAATCGTGGCTGTACCTCAACTCCTGGGGGTCATAGGGGGGTGCTGGGCAAAGAAAGATGGGGCTCCCCAGGTCCCTCCTTGGCGCCAACCAATAGTCACCTCATTTCTCTTGAACTGGATTCTTACCCGAAGGGGGACATAAAAGAACACGTGGAGTCAGAGGGCCGGGGAGTCCCCGGAGGTCACAGGAGATGCAGTAGGACTTCGGAAAGGAGCGCAGGCTCAGCCAGCCTGGCCTGGGACTGAATCGCAGCTCCGGGACCTACGGCGGGGTGGCCTTGGGGGCCATTCCCTCTCCTATAAAGCGGGGACAACCCCACCCACATAAGGAGGTGGTGGGGAGGAGAAAAATAAACCCGGCACATAGTAGGTGCTCAGGAGCCGAGCGCGGGGTGGAAAGAGGGGGCAGGCGGCCGTCGCGGATTCTCCACAAAATCTTCAGGGAGGGGAGAGCCTCCGTGTCCATGGCACTTGGAAAAACAGACTGCAAGTCAGAAAACACGCAGCCACAGCCTGCCGAAGCGCCGATGTGGTGGCGCAACGAGGCAAACCAAAGGGAAAGTCCAACTCCTTTCTTTGGCTCAAGAACACGCAAATGCAGAATTCCGCATCGCGATTTGACAGGGTCCAGGGGCTGTCGCTGGCCAGTATTTAAATGACGTTTCGCTGCAGGGCGTGGCCGGAGAGCAGCGCTGGCTCATGTCTGGGGAGCCAAAGGCAGCAAGGAAGCTCCTTTCTTGGGGTCCTTTTTATACGTCCACCAAGGACGACCTTCGTTTCTTTAACTACCCTGGGTCGGCGGCGCTGAGGTCTTTGGAGCCCAAGGGGAAGGAGCACTTAGATGGCTCACAGAGTCCTTGTCACACAGCGAACACAGCTCACGCCAGTCCGATTTCCTTGGTAAGCACTCAGGAGAAACGCCAGCCTTGCCCGGCACGGAGCAATCCGCCCTGTCCAGCCCTCCAGGACAAGATGTGAGGGGGCCTGCCGGGCAGGTTCTCGGGGCCTCCTTTTCCATGCTTGGTATCCTCTGGTCCCGGCCGCCGCACGCTTGTGCTGGCTCTGTGTCCCACTGAGCACACCAGGAGGTGAGGGGGCCCCAGGTCCTGCGGGGCACTGGGCGGCTCTGACGATTTGGAGGAGAGGCCCCGCTACTCCACTACAGCACAGCTCTGGTGGTGAGTTCTGCCTTATCAACGAGTGAGGGACTCTTGAAGCTCAAAATAAACATCGTAGGAGCAAGTGGCCAACCTTGAAACTCCAGACTAGGATTATATATACATATATATTTCACCATGACTAAGACTAAACACGGCTCAAGTGTGTACAGAGAAAGCTGGGCAGGCAACCCCTGCTTCCCTGGCCAAAGGAAAAACTCTGAAAAAAAGCCTTATCTTTCCTATTTAACAAAACCTTTTTTTATCATTTCCATGCTTATTCAGCAGGAGAGTTCCATTTCCTGCTCATGAAACATCGCCCACCCCCTAGACTGGTTTATAACCTGGGATTCATGAATCTCTAAGAAAGTCTGTGTCATAGGAGCTTAAAAACACAGAGGTGGGGAAGCGGATTTGGCTCAACGGATAGAGCGTCCACCTACCACATGGGAGGTCCAGGGTTCAAACCCAGGGCCTCCTGACCTGTGTTGTGTGGTGAGCTGGTCCACGTACAGTGCTGATGCGCGCAAGGAGTGCCGTGCCATGCAGGGGTGTCTCCTGCGTAGGGGAGCCCCACGTGCAAGGAGTGCACCCCGTAAGGAGAGCCACTCAGTGTGAAAAAAGTGCAGCCCGCCCAGGAATGGTGCTGCACACATGGAGAGCTGATGCAGCAAGATGATGCAATGAAAAGAGACACAGATTCCTGGTGCTGCTTGACAAAAATACAAGCAGACACAGAAGAACGCACAGTGAATGGACAGAGAGAGCAGATAACTGGAGGTGGCGGGGGGGGGGAGTGGGCAGGGAAGGGGAGAGAAATTTTAAAAAATAAATAAATCTTTAAAACAAAAACAAAAACAAAAAAAACCACAGAGGTGCTCAGCCTTATGAGCCTGTCATGTTACCATCTTATCCGAGGGAAGGGTTCACATCTTTTACCCAATTTCCAAAAGGAGACTGTCGCTCAAAAAAATATAAGATTTGGCATCCTGGAACGTCCATTTGGTAGGAAGACTCAGTCATTTCTACTTTGTGTGACTGATAAACGGACTCATTGACTGGTCACCCCAAAAGACGGAGGAAAGCGAGACAAGAATGAAAGAAAAAATAAATCACTTCCCAAGGTGAGTCATCAGACGCAGGAGCAGGCCGAGCTGAAGTGGACATGACAGAAGAGTAAGTAGAACGACAATAGCACAGCTCCGCGGGCCACAGAGAAGGACCAGAAGAAAAGCAGCCTCACTTGAACCCATCCTCCCCGGGATGCCGGGCCCAGGCAAGGCCCAAGCGCCAAGGTGGGCAGGGGCCTCGTCTCACAGGTCACCCGCACACGCCAAGCCCGGTACTCTGCACTCGGCAAATAGCCACTGACAGCTGCATAAACAGACACCGTGGGATTTAGTCCTCACAACCCTGAGAGGAGAGGATTATAATTTCTGGTTTCACAGATGAGTCTCAAGGACGTCGTATGATCTGCCCAACGTTATAATCAGTGAGAGGAAGAAATGGACTGTGAGCCCAGATCTCTGGACTGCCGTGCGAAACCAGGTCCCTTCCCATCCCCTACTCCTTTCAGATGTCTGACCTTTAGTCCAAAACCATCCCTTAATAGAGAGCACCGTGGGGTAAAGGAGGCTTCAGGTCCAGCAACACCAAGATTGATTAGCAATGTCTACCTTGGGCAAGGCAATGAGGAGCGGCAACATGTGTGTCATATATTCGCCAACCTAGAACTAGACGATCCGCAAGTTCTCTTCCAACTCTGGCCTGCTCTGATTCTAACTATAAAAATTTTTAAAGGTTTGGAGGGGAAAGGAGGGGCCAATGGAAAAGAAAAAAATTGACTAACATTTTCCAACACGGGCCATGCCGAATTGGGCAAAGCCAAAACCTGCCACCCAGCCAGTCCCACATGCTCCAAGCACACAGCCCGCCACACGGGAGGAAGTGGAAGACACCAGCTGCGCGTACACCCAGTTAGACATCCCCTCCAAGGCAGAAGCAGAAGAAGTGCGGTTTTGTCTGGCTTGGCCTTGGTGTAAACCATCTCATCGGTCAGCCCAGTCACCATCTGGGCTGAAATCCTGGCCCTACCACTTAGCCATTCTCAGCCTTGGGCGCACCTCCTCCCCTCTCCGGGTTTCATTTTCCTCATCTAGAAAATCCTCATGGGGTGGTCATACGCTGAAGCACAATTGTGTGAGAGCGGATGCAGCTCAGTGGTTGAGCACCTGCCTCCCACGGGGGGGGGGGCCAGATTCAATCCTTGGTACCTCCTAGAAAAAAAAAAAACCCCACACATAACTGTGCATCAAAGTTCTTAATCCAACACAAGCCCAAAGTAAGTGGGCAACAAAGGGCCTCTTGCTATCATCACCATCAACGTCAGTCCACAAGGGGGGCACATTTTTAGAAAAGAGACTGCTTCTGTTGAGCGCGGTGACCCATCTGGCTCCTCTGGACTCTAAAGAGGAAGAGGTTCTGAAAACAACTCTGTCCTCCTCTGGCTCCTCATGCAGCAGCCGGGCCCCGGGAGGAAACAACTGGCAGGCTCAAATGGTGTAACGAGGAAATTTTAATAAAAGGGCCATATACAAAGGTGTGGCCAGAGCCTGGGGACGGCCTAAGAGATGGTTTCCACCCAGGTGGCCAGCGTCCTCCTCTGCCTGGGACTGAGGGGCTTCCCTGGACGTGGGACTGTCCATGCAAAAGCCTGGGGCCGTCCTGGGCCAGCTGGCACGGTCGGGCACCGTATCTGAAGGGACAAGGGGGACAGCCGTTTCAGAGGCCTGGGGCAGGTCACGTGACAGGAGCCAAGGTCTGGCCGGGGGGTGCAGCCCCCCTGGAGGCTCAGAGGGTAAACCCCCGCCTTCTCCTCGGCCTCCTCCCCGGTCGCCGCCCCTCCAGGCCGCAGGGTGCAAGCCTGACGAGGAGGTCCTCACAGGTCAGCAAAGCAAAAGGGACTCTGCGTGGATGGGGGACGGCCAGGGGAGCCAGACCCTGGCTTTCAGGAGGCTCCGGAGGGGGCCTCGTGGGGACGCAGCGCTCCCAGGCCCCGTGCAGGAGGGCTGCCAGGTGGAGGCGCAGCCCCCTGAGGCCGCCGTGGTAAATGGATCGAAGTCCCGGCATCCACGAGGAGGGCTCGAGGAACCGCCCTCCACCTAGCAGCAGCCCCCTGACTCTAACACGTCCTGACGGGGCCCCCGCGGGCCCAGCTGGGGCCCAGAAGAAACAGGTGAGCGGCCCCCAAAGAAGAGGGTAGTTGTTTTCTGGGCTCTGTCTCAACTGGGCGCGCTGGCTTCGTGGCAGCACGTGAAGGGTCCCGGATAGGAATCAGCTCCGGGAGGGGGCTACCGAGTGCATCTGAACGCGCTTCCCAGGGCGGGGAGGGAGCTCCCTGTCGGTACTACGCCAGAGGCCTCCGTTTGGATCCAGGCATGTGTCAGGGGCAATATCGTTTAGAAAATAAACCCGACTTTCAATTCTGTTTTTAAATCATATTTTCCAAGATCAAAATCTTATTTCCCAAGGACGGCTGCTGAAAGCTGAAGAGAAAACCAACAAGAATATCTGAATCTTCCCAACGGCTGGTTTCCATCTTGCGGGGGTTAGAGCCAGGCTGAATTCATTCCAGATTCAGGTGCTGGGGTCAGGGGCACAAGGTCGCAGGGCCATGGGGTCACAGGGTCACGAGGCCACAGGCACACTGCAGGGGCTTCCTGGACAGCCCACTGGGGAGCAGCCCTCAACTCCGAGGTCCCAGTCAGGGCTGGGGCTCAAAAGAAAATGGTTATTCTGTCACTTCACAGCCTGGGATGCCTGGGGTCCCGAGATCCCCCCATCATCAACCACCGTCAATCAAAGTCGTTTATTGAATGATACGGGTGTGCCTGGGCAACCAGAACCCAACGCTGCCTTCAGCAAGGTCACAGTCCTGGAGGAAGCAGACTTGTGGTGAGGTGCTGTTAAACCCACAGATCACCAGAAACAATGGCGCTGATGGGATGGGGCTACTGACGGTGAGAGTGGTGGCGAAGGTGACGCTGATGGTGATACTGAGCGTGGTGGTGACGATGGCGATGATGGTGGTGGGGACTGTGATGGTGATGGCGGTGATTGATGGTGGTGGTGATACTGACGGTGATGATGGTGCAGATGGTGATGATGGTGACAATGATACTGACGGTGGTGATGATGACATCACTGATGATGGCGAGTGGTGATGGTGCTACGGATGCTGATGGCGGTGATGATGATGACGTGGATAGTGATGGTGATGGTGATTATGACGGTGAAGGTGGTTGATGGTGATGGTGATACCGACTGTGGTGATGACAGCATTGATGGTGATGGTGCTACGGATGCTGATGGCGGTGATGGTGATGATGATGACGTGGATAGTGATGGTGATGGTGATTATGATGGTGAAGGTGGTCGATGGTGATGGTGATACCGACTGTGGTGATGACAGCATTGATGGTGATGGTGCTACGGATGCTGATGGCGGTGATGGTGATGATGATGACGTGGATAGTGATGGTGATGGTGATTATGACGGTGAAGGTGGTTGATGGTGATGGTGATACTGACTGTGGTGATGACAGCATTGATGGTGATGGTGCTACGGATGCTGATGGCGGTGATGGTGATGATGATGACATGGATAGTGATGGTGATGGTGATTATGACGGTGAAGGTGGTTGATGGTGATGGTGATACCGACTGTGGTGATGACAGCATTGATGGTGATGGTGCTACGGATGCTGATGGCGGTGACGATGATATGGGTGGTGATGGTGATGATGACAGCACTGATGGTGATGAGGATGCAGATGGTGATGATGGTGACAATGATACTGACGGTGGTGGTGACACTGACCGTGGTGATGATGACATCACTGATGATGGCGAGTGGTGATGGTGACACGGATGGTGATAGCAGTGATGGTGAAGGTGATTGATGGTGATGGTGACACTGACTGTGATGATGATAAGGATGGTGATTATGATGGTGAAAGTGATGGTGATGTTGATACTGTTGATGGTGACAATGATCAAGATGGTGATGATGGTGATGGCAACAGTGAGACTGCTGGTGATGGTGACAAGCATTTACTAAGGCCTGATAATATATGCCTGTCGCTGCACTAGGTTCTTTCCACGTGCTACCTCCTTTACTCTTAGGACAGTGGGAAGCAGCTACCTCGGCTTACAGGTGGGGAAACCTGGAACACACCACTGGTTAACTGGCTTAAGGAAACGTCTGAATCCGTAAACCCTGGCCAAGCACTCTGAACCCCCTGCCTGCTAAGTCTCCCCTTTTAGGGAGGAAGGAGGGACCAGTGGTAGCCAGGTCTCTGTAACCTCCACCTTCCCCCAGTATGTAACTGAGAAAAGGTTTTCGGGTTCCAAAGCGGGAGCAGGGTGTCTTGGGCTCTCCCCTTCGAGGGACGCTCCCTAAATGCCCGTCCAGCGTGCCCCCCAAGGATGCTCAGCAGGCCCTGTGCATGGACAGTGCCAGTCCACAGGGACAGCCCGCTTACCCCAGGGGTATCAGGAGAAGCCCAGACCTCTCCTCTTTGCAACGCCCCCCTCGCCTTGGACCCCCCACCCATCACGAGCTGCCAGCTGGACCTGAACACACACCCAGAGCTTCCTTTTTAATATTTTTCCTGGTGAGGTGGTTCCACTTTTTAGGAGAGCCAGGTCACCTACAGCAGCCCATTCCCCCCCAAAGAAAATGGCTTTAGTTCAGACGAGAGGTGAGAAGCAGCCCTCCAAGTCACTGTCCTTACACTACAACTTTCTAATGCTCATTTTTCGTGCTCTTTTCTTTTTTATGGGCATGACGCAATTCCCCTTTTCAACAACCCCGATCTCCGAAGGCCTGAGTCATCAGGAGGAAGGCAGGGAAGGCAGGGACGGCAGGAGGGGTCAGTCCGGAGGCAGAGAAGGGGTGGGAGCTTGCTGAGCGCCGGGGCCAGCCTGGATTTCCTGCCCAGGGCCCGGACACGAAGGCCACACCGACCCCACCCCACCGCACACACGGGAGGCTGGGCTCGCAGACCCCACGGAGCTCCCACTCCCTGCTCCACGCCAGGTTCTCAGGAGGCCGGGGGGCCGAGGGGCTGGGGCTTGAGCTCCCCAGCTTGGCCGCACAGCGGCCCAGGCAGCGGTGCCTGCTCTGGAAACAGGGCCTTGTGGGTGGGGGTGGGATTAAATGAGATATGCGGGAGTTCTCAGCAGGGGTGATGGCACCCCCAGACAACACCAGGCAATGGCTGGAGACCTTTTGGTTGACACCTAGTGGGTCGAGGCCAGGGACGCTGCTCAACAGCCCCCAATGCACAGCAAAGACTCACCAGCCCCCAGCGTCAACAGGCCGAGGCTGGAGACCCCGGAGACGCAGCAAGCGCCCGGTGCATAGGAGACGCTCAGCAAAGGAGCCACCAAGCAGAGTGAGACCTCGCCCCTGCCTCCGGGCCAACGACCCGGGCGTGTAATATGGACTCATCTAGGAAAAGAGTGATGTCTACACACCAAAAGGTTAGCGCAGGTGATTTCGGGTGGTAGGATTATGGGAGAATTTCTTCCCTCTTCTTCGACCAGCATTTTCTTCTTCATTTTATAGAATCATCATCTCATAAGGCAATGATTTTTGTTTTACTTTTATAAGAGGTGAATGGTTAGTAGAAAAGGTGAGCAGAGGGGTCATTGCCACACAGAAAGGGAAGAAAGGGGGGTGGCAGGGAGCAGAGGCAAGTGAGAGCAGTGGGCCTCACTTCACTTGGGGGGGTCAAGGACAGACCCCAAGGCAGGGGGAGGGGACCTCAGAGGCACAGAGAGCTGCCCAGACCTGGGCATGGCAGAGCCTGGAAGCTCAAGGTCCGGCTCTGAGTCACGGTGAAGCCGCCACGGCCGGCTCCTCTGCGCCAGGCCAGTGCAGGGAGGAATGAGGCTGGCTTGATGGGCCCAAGATCGACAAGGGGCAGATGGGAAGCCAGCCTCCACCTTGGCTCTTCTGGAGACCTGGTCTGCAGGGAGACAGACTGACTGCACGATGCCGGACAGAACTGGAGGCCATGAGGCCCCTCCACCACTGCCCACGGCTCCCTCTTGGGCAGGGCCTCTCTCAGCAGGGAGCCAGCCCCACCACCATGGGCTCCCCAACCTGCTCTGGAGCCCTCAACCCTGCTCACCCACTGCTCACGGTGCCCTTTGGTGCCAATCCCGGCTCTGCCAAGACTCACTGGGTAAAGGGCCACTCCTCTCTGGACCTCCGTGTGCTTATCGGCAAAGCGGGAGCAGTGACACGGCACCCCAGGGCCTCGTGAGAGCCAGTGGCTCACCTATGAGAAGGACTCAGCCGGTGTGTGGTGAGGGGCAGGCGTTGCCCGGTTGCTGTCGTGACCGCCCCAGCTGCCCAGGCTCCTGCGCTCCAGCCCCAGCACGGAGCGGAAGCCAGACCGCCTGGGTTCCAGTTGTATAACCTGAAATCTCAGGGACTCAGTTTCCCCACCTGTAAACGGGAGCTATGACAAGTTCCTGCATCATGAGGCTATTGTGAGGATTAAATGTGTTAATACAAGCAAAGGGCTCGGACTGTATTTTCCAGCAGTCGCGCCCACCTGGCCTGGACAGCATGCCATCCGTGCAATCCCACCAGTGGCTCTGGTCTCCTCCAAGCTCAATGAGAGCAACTGCTAGAGCAGCTCAATCTCTTTCGATTTCCCAGCCCCGAAGCAAGCCTCAGTCACAGGGTCATGAAACACGAGAGCAACATGCAGAGGTCAAGTCCTCACTGTTCCCCTTTCCAGCGGTGGCCCTGCCCCGCCCCGCCCAGCTGCCCGCCCACAGCCCAGGCCACTTCCTCCACCACCAACACAAAGCAGAGGCCACTCCTGCCTCATCTGGAAGGTGCCCCATCCCCGTCGCCCAGGCCTGCAGGAGAGCGGACGACGGGCAGTGGGGGTGGGGGTGCAGGCTTGGGGTTCGGAGGCACCCCAGAGGCCTCTGCAGAGAAGCCCGCCAGCAGCTGCCGGCCGCCATGCCATGGCTGTCCGTGCACCCACAAGAAGCCCGGCCATGCTAGGCAGATGATGTGCTCTCCCTGCATCCCTATGGCAGCCCTGGAGGAGGCGACAAGGCCCAAGAGGCAAGCGGGGTTACCAGGAAGGAGGGCACAGTTTTCCACATGGCTCATCCCCTCCCTCTAGGCTCCTCTCGCCTGTCAACCTCCAACTGCAGTAGCTGCAGTCATTCGTTCATTCATTCAATTATCCACTCATTCACCCGAGTGTCTCTCCTGAGAGGTGCTGCCTCAGTTTCCCATTCACAAA
Source organism: Dasypus novemcinctus (assembly GCF_030445035.2). Taxonomy (NCBI): domain Eukaryota; kingdom Metazoa; phylum Chordata; class Mammalia; order Cingulata; family Dasypodidae; genus Dasypus; species Dasypus novemcinctus. The sequence goes on from NC_080690.1 coordinate 7,649,648, forward strand.
ATGGAGAGAGTAACGGTCTCGCCTCAGGCAGCAGAGGGGGTCAGCAATGCAAGCCAGCTGGCACAGTGCCTGGCAAAAGGAAGCACCACGTCCGTATGGGTGGCTGCGGTATCGCCAAGGGCTGACCACCTGGCCCTGGGGAGCATCCACCAACACGCCTGCTCAGCAATGTCCCCTGGTGCATCCAACAGGGACCTCGGCACATCCTGCTGGCCTCCCCGCTCCAGCGGCCAGTCCCACCTCGGCCTCGGCCCCCCACCAGCCTCGAGCGGGGCCCGCCCCTCGGAGGCACGGCGCCAACCCCCCCCCAGCGCACCCTCGCCCTTGGCTCACTGTTTCTCTGCCCGCTCCCGCCCGACGCCCCCATCCTCATCTCCCCCAGCCCAAGCCCATCTCCACGGTAAAAAAGGGTCTCTCCTACGAAGTCCTTCCTGGGGCCACCCACCCCGTCGGCCAAACGAAAGTTCGAGACTGAAACCTCTCTGAGGGAATGTGCTTTGCACTACAGCGTATCGTAATTATCGGGGTACCCCAACTGAACAGGGGGCCCTCTGGGTGCAAAGCTTTTCACTTTGCAAGCATGGTACCTGAGAAAGTTCAATCTGCAAGCACGGTACCTGAGAGTACTCAATTGGCAAACGCAGTACCTGGGAGCACTCCTTCTGCAAACCCAGTGTCTGAGTGTACCCCCTTTGCCAAGGCAGTACCTGGGAGCACTCACTGTGCTAACGCAGTGCCTGGGAGCACCCTCTTGGCACACATAATATCTGGTACTCAATCCACAAACCCAGTACCTGGTGCCTACACTTTACAAACACTTGGCACTCACTTTACAACATCAGTTCCCTGAACTCACTTGACAAATTCACAAAGGAATGGCTGCCAAATATTGGCAAACACTAAACTGATAAGCCCGCTCATTTCCAACTAAGATGTTTCCACGAGAAGCTGAAATAATTTCATGTATATCTGACAGACGCACATACATTCACAGAAACACATGCATGGGGTCAAATCTGGCTTAGACTCTCGATTCTACCTCCTCCCAATTCCCCTTGACTGGGTCTCATCCCCACATCTGTGAAATGGGAATAATATCCACCCCAGAGGACCGTTCTGAAAACTAATGAGCACAGTGCCTGGCACCCAGTGGGAGCACAATAAATGTCATTGCAATCGTTAACACGCCGCTCCCTCCCTTGTGGTAGGTTTGCTTATCCTAGTCTATCTGCCACCAGAGAGAAGAAGACGGCAAACTTTCCTAACCTGCCACCAGCCTCGAATGCAGGAACCAAGAAAGGGGCTGCGCAGTTTTGAATATCCTTTCCGGGGCAGCAGGGCTGGCTGCTGGCCTCTTGGAGCTCTCGAGACCCACCGTGTGAGAATGACCCTGGGGAGGAAGCAGCCAATAGGCCGTGTCCTCCCTTTTCTCCTGGACACGCAGTAAATCACATTTCCCAGCCTCACCCGCACTTCGATACAGCATGTCACCAGGTTCTGGCTGGCACAATGGCCAGGCCCGCAACTCACTCACCTGGGATGCTCACTCTCTTTTCCCATGCCCTAACTCACTGCAGAACCCCAGAGGGCAGAGCCGAAGCCCGGTTCAAGGAGCCTGGGTCCCGGCGGGCTCCAGGGGCAGAAAGGACCCCTTCAGACTGCACTGTGAGCAAGAGGAAACCCTGCTGAACAAAGTCCCCCAGACATGGGCCCATTTGTTAGGCAGCTAGCCTGCCCTGACTAACACACAGCCCTTCTACATTGATGGTGCTACCTCTCCGCTGAGCCTCACAGCCATAGCTGCCCGTGAGCCCGTCAACAGATCCACCTGGGCTGAAGAGCGAGTCAGAGAAGGAGGCAGGGAAGCCAGGAGACTGTGCTCCTCTGTTTTTTAGCTATTCAGGGCCTCTAATAAGTTCGGGATTGGCTGAGGCCACCTGAGGAAGCTGCCAGAAACTCCAGTGTTGTCTTGCCTCTCCTGATAACCTCACTTGAGGTGGAACCGGCCAGCCCTGTCCAGGGAAGCACCTGCTTCCCGGCCTGATTCGGACATATCCCCCACCTAGAGTTGGAGAATGCAGCTCATCCACTTCCTCCAAAGTGAGTTTACCCGGCCTAATGCGCTTAGAAGCTTTCTCCAGCCTTTCATTTTTGACACCTGCTTGAAAGCAGTAGAACCATGGACAGAGGAAGGTCCTAGAAGGCAGGAGCCCTGGGCTCCAAGGGATTCAAGAGCCTGGAATCATCTTCTAAGGGTCTCGGGCAAACACAATTCCCTCACGGTTCCCCCACAGGCGAAAGCAGGAGGTGAGTTAAACCATTAGCATCGTCTAAATCCAAAGCAGAGCTGTGGACCAAGGGAGCTAGTTTTTAAAAGTTTTGCTGGGGAAGTGGGACTTGGCCCAGTGGTTAGGGTGTCCGTCCAGCACATGGGAGGTCCGCGGTTCAAACCCCGGGCCTCCTTGACCCGTGTGGAGCTGGCCCATGCGCAGTGCTGATGCGCGCAAGGAGTGTCGTGCCCCACAGGGGTGTCCCCCGCGTAGGGGAGCCCCACGCGCAAGGAGCGCACCCCGTAAGGAGAGCCACCCGGCGCAAAAGAAAGTGCAGCCTGCCCAGGAATGGCACCGCCCACACAGAGAGCTGACACAAGAAGATGACGCAACAAAAGGAAACACAGATTTCTGGTGCCGCTGTTAAGATAGAAGCAGTCACAGAAGAACGCACAGCCAATGGACACAGAGAGCAGACAGCTGGGGGGGAGGGGAAGGGGAAGGGGAAGGGGAGAGAAATAAATTTTTTTTAAATCTTTAAAAATAACTAAAATAAAAGTTTTGCTAGGCTTTTACATTTAAGAGTCTCTCAAAGCACTGCTTCAAAGCTATTCTTCTTCACTATTTACTGGGAGGGAACCAGGTTTTAAAAAACGAACAAACAAACCTACAATAGAAGCATAAAAAATGGAAACTCCAGAAGGCAGGGAGCCGTCTTTCCGTCCAGGAATTAGCACATTTCAGGGGCTTGTGAGTATTTTTTTTAATAGACAATAGCTCCTGGAGAGCAGGAGGAAGCAAACTGACTACCATAGAGCATTTAGTAGGTGCCCGCGGCTGTGTGGGGTGATTTCTTAAGCACAGTCCAACCTCAGGACCTTTGCACCTGCTATTTCCTCTGCCTCCAATGCCCTTTGCCCGAATAGCCCCTCCTTCCCTGACCATCAGATATAAAGCAGCAGTGTTCCCAGGCCCCACCCGCCTGCCTGCTTTGTTTTCTCTGTGGACCCCACCGCCCCCTGAGGGATTTCATATTTACCTATTTATTGATTACCTGTCCCCACCTCCCCACAGGACTCCACAAGGGCAGAAGAGTGTTTTGTTCAAAGTGCACAGAGCTTTAGCTGCTGAGTGAAAGCAGGCAGGCACGGCCACGCCTTACCTCACTTCACCCTGACCCGCCACCGAAGGAGCCTGTGATCCCCACTGCCCAGGTGAGGACAGAGGCCGGGTGACCAGCCCAAGGTCACCAGCCAGGAAGCTGTGGATTCAGGGTCCATCTGGCTTCCAAGTCCGTGTCCTGCTCACCGCACCCTCCCCGCTCTCTGTGTCCTCCCCCACCTGCCTTGCTGCAGGCCCCACACGCTGCCTTAAACACCACGCGGGGCCGCTGGGAGGAAACGGCCCACGGTGGCGGGACCCGGCGGCGGGACCCGTTCTGGCGCCGTCACTATTCTCTCCTCTCCGCGCTCCCCTTCGCCTGGAGCCGCTACAAATACCCACACAAGTCCTATCCCCCTCTGGTTCCTCCCAGCGCCAAACTGGCTCTGCTGATGTAAGCGGCGCTTCCTTTCAAAACAGGCAGCCTCCCCGGTGCCCTGCTGGCTGCTCTGGGTGCCTCATCAGCAGAGAGTGAGGAAGAGAAATTTTCACTTCCTCCCTTTCTCTCCCATGGGCCAGGCAGCCTGGCTCCCATCCTGGGGAAAGCAGGAAGTCTGGGGACGAAAAATGATGTGCTCAGGTGGGGCAGGAAGCAGCTGCCCCCAGGCAGCTCAGACCCCAGGCCACGGGCAGAAGTCGGTACCCCGGTTCGCCTTCATAGAGCCCCAAGTGGGGCCAGGCGGCCAGGCCCTCTGTGGGCCCTCGGGCTCCCTGGTCAGTGACATTCAGCCAGACTCCAGCCTCGAGGGAGGGCGGGCCAACCCTCCCTTGCAAAGCACTGTGGGACTAAAGACATTAACAACCTTCCCCACCCGCCCAAAGAAGGAAGCAGGAGGACACTGGCAGTATGGAAACAGCAATGAGTCCACCGATAAAAACAGCATGTGTCTCGCTTGGCATAGCAAAGAAGGGGAATAACCCAAGTGTCCACCGAGGGGGGATGGCTCCCACGTTGTCAGTGTGCACCCCTACAGCGGACCAGGGCACAGCCGCGAAAAGGAATAAGGCAGCTGCGCGTGCACAGAGCCACGGCGACGCCCGACACAGCCTGTCCAATGAACCAGAACCGCGCAGAACCTGTGCGGGCCCCGGACGCCCGACGGACACGAGCAACGGGGAATGTTGCCTGCCTCCGAGCGGAACTAGGGGTGTGCGAGTGTGCGCTAGGGGAGAAGCTTCGTTTTCCATCGAACGCCTGTTGTGCCAAGTGGATTTATTCGACAAGTGCCTTACTGTTTTAAGTTTCCAAGAAAAGGCGTTTTTGTTTTGTTTTGAAGAGACTAGACCACGGCCCCTGACAAATTCTTCTTAAGCTCCTTTCAGCAATTTCATGGCCTTCAAACATGCCAGATCTGCTAAATATTCCCAACTTTCCCAAGTGCACTGCTCGTCTCAGGAGACTCTTCTCCGGAGACTGCCTGTTTTTAGATAGCAGTAACGCCTCCCATTTGTACAGCACATCATGAAGCTCTTTGGGGGCAATTAGGAAGATGCAAACTGGGGTACTGAATTCTTGTCACTCCCCTACTGTGTGCTGGCCGACCCACTAGGCCAGGGGTTCTTAACCTGTTTTGTTCCACGGGCCTCTTTGCCAATCAGCTGAAAACCATGGACCGCTCACCGCGTCCACACTATATTGTGTTATTTAATAAATAGATCACAGCCGCACCAACACCAACAAGAATGATGGTGTTTGGAATTTCGGTTCAAGCTTACAGACCCCTGGTTAAGAATCGCTGCACAAGGCACTCGTCAGGATCCTTACAGCAACCCTGCAAAGAAGAACGAATATGCCATCCTACGGCTCAGGCAAAAGAGGCCCAGGGAGCAGCACCATGTCCAAAGCAGCACAGCCAGGAAGCCCTAGCCTCAGAACCCAGACCCGCTGCCAGGTGATGGCAAAACTCAGCGGGTTTTTCAGCCCCAGGGTAGGATGCCCACGCCAGACTGCCTGGCTTGATGCCCCTTTACATCGGGTAATCAAATGCCTGGCTCCGCCACCTCAAAGGTCCAACAAAACATCCAGGGGTCCTCTTAGGAAGAGTCGAGACTCCCTCAGGCCAAACCTGGAGGGCACAGAGAAGGATCCACGCTGCTGCCCTTGGGAGCACCTTCTGTTCCTAGAATGATGCAGCTCCCCTAAAACTCACCTAAGAGAGGGCCCCAGAAGCACGGCCCCCCGAGGCCGGGGAATCAGCAAGCGGCCGAGGAACGAGCCGAACGGGCCGGAGACCACTTGTAGGCCTGGGAGCCCAGGCGGCAGCCCCCCGCCCACCTCCACACTGGCTGGGGGGCAACAGCCCGGCCCAGGAGCAGTGCCGGACCTTCCGCCTGGACGGCCCTCCTTAAAAGGCACCTATTTACAGCCTGGCAAGGCTGGCCACTGTTCACAGAGAATTTTGATTTTTCTTTCTCCCCCTCTTTTCCCGCTTCCCCCTGCCACTGCTTCCCGTCAGACAAGTTCTCTGAGAACCGAATTTGATAAATACTCCAAAATCCAATGACAAATGGCACTGGAAGGAAAAAAAAATGTTAAAATCTTTGATTTTACTCACTGCCACTAAAAACCTCAAATAAAGCAAAGTTGGGAAGGGCGGGCTTACAGAAGTATGGCATACGTGACCGAAAAAATGAAAGAGAAAAGAATTGAACGTGCGCGTGCGCGTCCACACGCTGATGAGTCTCCGTGGGATTTATTACGACTCTGGAAGGAGCGATTTTCATTCTCAAGTAGAAACCACCCGAGCTGGGAGTCGAGCTCCAAGCGTGCCACGTGCCACACGGTGGGGGCTCAGTAAACACGGGTTTGCAAGGTCGGGGTCTAGGAAAAGGTTGCCCCCCCCCCCAAGGAAACCTCCATCTAAGAAACTGATGAGAATTAGGGTGACGCCTGCGCCTCCTCTCCGTGACAAGGGCTGCCCGGAACCATTCCAGCCGGAGCAGCAGGGCGGTGAACATGTAAAACCCGTCACTGACCAGTTATGGCCGGAGAATAAAGGGCCCCACTGTCCTCCCCACGCCCATCTCCGTGCGGTACACGAATATGGCACTTTTCTACCAGATCTGCCCTTCTGAGATGCCACGGGTTGCGTTTAAAAAAAAAAAAAAAGGATGGAATGAAAGGTGAGCCGCCTATTTGTATTTCTCCCTAAAGCCCGCAGACAAAGCCCTCTTCCAGCTGACAAACGTGTCTGGCAGGTGATCGAATTCAACCCCGAGACTGAGAAGAGCAAAATGGATCCTGGTCCCTCCGGACGAACCCTCCGCTTGGACACAAGTCCCGACTGTCGGTCACCCTCCGCATGGCAGGGGCCCGGCCCCAGAAGTGCCAGCAGGGGTGGGCATCCCTTCAAGCCGCGGCCCTCCCCCACCGCCGCGGTGCGGCCTCGGGTGCACCGGGGAGGGGGCAGCCGCCTCTCACGCATCCCTGCGCGTCAGCCGGGTCGGGGCTGCCTTTGTGTGTCCTCTTTGTTGAGGAGCGTTCCAGATCCAAAGTCTCCCGGAACGAGCGGGGCGCATCCAGGGGCAAAGCAGGCACGGTGCTGGCTCCGGAAGCATTTAATCAGTAAACCAGCCGGGACAGGAGACCAAGTTGACATGGGCTAAGGGGACCCGGGGGGTGGCGACATGGGGCTGTGGGCCCCAGGCTGAAACAGGACTGGAGCCCTCTGGGGCCCTGCTGGAGCTGAGGGGCCAGTGAGCCAGGGGTGCCCAGCTCCTGCCACCCCGTGGGCCCGGGGGCCGCCATCTGCTCCAGCCGGGCTCGGTTCCGCGGTGGTCCTGGAAGCCTGGGCTGTCTCTCTGATAGCTCCCCAGTTAATTGGATCAGGGCAAATCGTTTGGGCAAAGACTGTCTATGGGTTGTTTATTGGCTTGAATCCAGATCAATCGCTCTGGCTCTGGTTCCCGGAGCCCACACAATTAACCGTGTGATCGCCAGATGGTTCCGAGGTGGGCCGGGTGGAGGGCTGAAAACACGGGCGCACTACGTTTCATGGAAGGACAGCCCCGGATCCGGAACATGCTCGCCGTATCAGCAGCGCAAGGCTGGACCAGGTGGTACTGCAAAGCCACAAAGGCTGGAAAGGGTTTACTGTTGCGACTTGCACCGAATTCACCTTTGTTTCATTTGGGGCCAGTGCTTCCCAGTGTTTGAGCCACACTCTACGTGCAGACAGATTACATAATGGCCAGGCCAAAGGGAACCCCGCAGGGGCTTCTCTGCTTCCCTGGGCGCTGGGACAGGCCAGCTCAGCTCCACCGAGTCTCCTGAGGGACACGGCCCCGGGGGTGCCCACCTCCACCTCTGTCCAGGAGGCCGGGCCCCCCTAGCCCTGCCCTCGGGTTCTGGCAGGGGGAGCCAGAAGCCCCCCGGAGTGCCCACAGGGCAGTGCTGAGACTTCAGGACGCCCCCTACCCACAGGGCTGGGTGACAACAGGCAGGGGGAAGGGGACGCGGCCAGCTCATTGGCCACCGCCTTGGATTCCTCCTTCCACATTCCCCAACACTGGAGCAGAGCTCTGCCAAGGCAAATCTTGTTCCGTGGACAAACCCTGAGTCCCCAGTCCTGGAAGTCCCAGCTGCCCTCCAGAGGCCCCAGCTCCCGAAAGGTGCCACCCACCTTTGGGTGAAAGTGGGGTGGGGGCGCCTGGCGGCTAGAGAAACCAGGCCATGGCTTCTGGTTCGGCTTCCGTTTCCCTGCCTCCTTCTCACACACACACACACCTCTTGAGCAATCAGAGGTCAGTGGGGCCTCTGGCCTCCAAAGCTGGCTGTCCCCAGACCCCGGCTCGCTCGGGCAGCTCAGCAGCACCCTTGCCTTCTCCCAGCAGGGAGCGGGGGGCCATCCCACGGCAGGCCGCCGTGCCTCTCAACCATTTTCTTCTTCCCCCTTGCAATTCCCCTTCGTTTTGAGAGGTTGGCAGGGGCAAAAAATGAAAAAGGATAAAGCCCCGCTCAGCCAGGTGAGAATTCGGAAGCCAGATCTGGGGACTCCACATCCCAGGCAGGAACTGCTGAGGTCACTGATCCCTCCCTGAATTTGAAACACTCCTCCGTGCTGGCGAATTTTCTGAGGCTTCTCCCTCCACCAAGTGAGGAGCCAAAGGCTGCGGCCTGTGGCTCGGGACTTGAAGAACATGCACCAGCCTGAATTCAGGCCGGGTCTTTGCGGGGACTGCACCGACGTGCCCACGCGAATGGAAAACGGGTGTGCGGGGCACGTCGGACACAAAATTCAGAATAAAAGTCTCTGTGGGCTTTGACGCCCTCCGGGGGGGAGGGAGGAGGCAATCGGAGGAGTCCGGCTTCCTCAGCTAACTTTTCCCCCTCCCCATTCCTCAGAGCATGTGTCACGCTCTGTGACACACGCCAGGGGAACATGGGTGCTGGGGAAATGTCTCCACATGCTACATGTCTGTGACAGGCGACACCCTGTGCTGGCTGGGTTTTCCTGGCACAGGTGTGGGCAGGCGGGGGTTCAGCCCCCTCCCACTGCGCTGGGTAAACAGGTTTGTGGTCAGCAGGGGGGTGGGGGCGAGGGGGGGGGGGGCTGCGGGTGCCTTCCGGAAAGACCTTCCACCTTTCCACAGAGGATGGGACCCCCAGCGCTGGGCCCAGGGAGTCGGTGTTTGGAACGGTCCTTGTTTCAAAACACAAAGCAGCCAGTTCACCCTCCTGCCGCCCGCCGCCACCCCCGCCTGCGACCCCACCACAGCTGTCTCCCTCCCGCGACCAAGGCCACCATTTGCAGATTTTATTTCAGAAGCAGATCAATGCCTTTTCCTGTCCGGCTCATCCAGCGGACTCCCAGCCATGTTATTTGAAAACAATGACAAAATAAAACCACCAACAACAAAACACACGTCTGCACACGCTCCACAAACAATGCACGAGCAGAGCTCCCAGGCTCGGCTTCCAGCCTCGAGCTTGGCCACCCCTGGGTCTGGACAAATATCCCAGGACCCCTGCCCCCTCCCCCCTCTAGTTCCAACCTCGCAATGTGCGAGGAGGAGATTTGTCAGCAAGGGAAGCACCCAGTTGTCCTGCCAGCCCCGGAGGGGGGAGGGCAGGAAAAAGAATAAAAGATGGTTAAAGCAAAGAAAGGAATCAGCTTCTGGAAATTCTCCGCCTCTGGGGGTTTTGCGGGCTGCTTTCTTTTCTTTTCTTTTTATTTTTTGCTGGTTTTGCTTTTCCCCTCCAATTCAGGTCCCGATCCAGATGGGCAGTTGGGCCACAGGCCTCGGGAAAGGAAAGCCCCAGCACCATCAGGGCCCAGCCCCGGGTCTTCCCTGGGTCCCTTCCAGCCGAAACCGTGCGCTGGGGCACACAAGGTCCCCAGTGCCCGGCCTGGGGTGGGCCAAACCCTCTCCAGAAGGCTAAGGGGCTCCCCGGAGCCCAGGCGGCCAGGGCAAGCTTCAGAAGCCGGAATCCAGCCCCGGGCCCGGAGGGGGGCGCCCTGGCTGCGCCCCCCCCCCACACACCCCCACCTCCAGCACCCCCAACAGGCAGGCCCCGGGCTCCAGGTGCAGCGCCAGGGGGCAGCCAGGGGGGGCGCCTCTCCAGGCCCCGGGGGAGGTGGGGGCGCGGGCGGCCGCCGCGCAGCGACTCACCGTGGCGGACGCCAGGCTGTTGTCGGCCAGCGTTAGGTGGTGCGGCTCCCAGCGCCTCAGGAATTTCGAGGTGAGGATCTTGCTGAGAAAGGTCCGCGGGTGCCGGATGACACAGACCTGAATGTCCCCCTCCTGCAGCAGTTTGTACCTCATCCCATTGCAGAGCAAGAGGGCCCGGCGGCAGGGCACGGCGCCCATCTTCGTGCCCTCGGGGCCCGACACGTCGCCCCCCAGCAGCGGCTTGGTCTCCTCGATCTGCCGGGGGTCGCCGCCGCCGCCCGAGCTGCTCGTCAGATCCATGGCCGGGCCGGGGAGGGCGCGAGGAGAGGGGGCTGGCCCCGGCTGCTGGGGCGGCGGGGCCCCCGGTTCTGGCAGCCCGCGCCCCCCCACCCCCCAGGCAGGTGGGGGGGGGCGTGGGGCTGGGGGCGCCCCCGCGGGAAGGGGGACGGCAAGGGCCCTCGGGCGTCGGGCTGGCGCGGCCGCGCGCTCGGTGCTTCCTGCGGGGCTCCCGGCTTCCTCCTAGCTCGTCGGGTGCATGCTCGCGCCGCGGGACCGGGCTGCGGGAGGGAGGCGGAGGGAGGGACGCGGGGCCGGCCGGAGGGAGGGACGGGGCCCGGGGGGAGGCGCCGCCGGAGCGGGGCGCGCGGAGAGGGCGCGGGCGTGTCCCGGGGCCGGGCCGCTCGTGTGTACTGTACGTGTGTCCGCGCGTCCGTCCGGGGCGAGGGTGCCGGGGCGGGGGGCGGCGCGGGGGGGCTCGGCCGAGAGATTGCGGAGCCGCGGGGCGGCCGCGCGATTGGGCCCCGCGGGGTCATGTGCCCGCCCCTCTGACGTCAATGGCGGCAACGGCGGCGGCGGCCGCGGCGGCTCCGGCAGGCGGAGCCCAGGGCCCGGGGCCCGGGCGGGGACGGGGCCGGGGGCGGGCCGGGGGCGGGGGCCGGGCGCGGCCGGCGGGGGGCGGCCCGGTGGGGGGGGCGCGCTGGGGCGGGCGAGCCCCGACAGGCCGCGGGCGGGCCAGGCCTGGAGTGCGGGGGGTGGGCAGGGGCGCGGGGCGGGGCGCGCCCCCGAGGGTGCCCAGGCGGGTGCTGGGCCCGGGGCTCCGACCCACCCCGGCCCCCCCGGCTCTGCTCGGCGCCCCAGGCTGGACGGCCCGACCTCGGTCGCCCGCTGCCGGGCCCCGGCGGCCCCCCGGGCGGCCGGGGGACGGACGTGGCGGCCGCGGGGGCGGAGGCCCGCTCGGCGCTGCGGAGCCCGAGCGGCCTGCCCGGCCCAGGCTGCCGGGCTCCGCTTCCTCCCGGGCTCTGAAAGCCGCCTGCTGGCCTGGGCCCCGGGGCCGGGCGCGGGCCCCCCCCCCCCCCCCCCCCCCCCGACCCTTCCCGTCTGATCCCTGGAGGGGAGCCAAATACCAAAGAGCCTGCCCCAGGCTGACCCGTGGGCCCCGTCCCCGGGTGGACCTCCTGGACCCCCAGCACCTCCCGCTTCTTGACCTGCCCCCTAGGCGAGTCTCCAGGCCCAGCACGAGGGTCCAGAGCGGAACCTGTTCGAAGCTCCTTTGGGGAATGAATAGTAAGGTCGCGACTCCAGCTTGGAAGCCAAAACGTGCCCTTCCTGCTGTCAGGAGCAGCCTCTAAAGCCACTCAGGAAACGCTCAGGTCCTCAGCCAGGCTTCCTTCAGGTCGGCGCGCTTCTGCGGTTAACGCTGTTAAAATCCCAGATTTTTGCTTTTTTGTTAAGCAAAGGCGCCTGGGTCCTGAACAGATGAATGTGTGAGGCATGTGTCAAGTTGCCTGGCTAGGGGCAGGAATTGGAGCACACAGGATGCAGGCGCTCAGAAAGGACCCTCCCCCTGGGCCTGTCACCAAACTAGCCTGGACGGCAGCCCACTGGGAGAGGGGCAGGCTGTTCCCTTCCCCTGAGCCCTGGGGAAGGCCCAGTTAGGCCAGAAAAGGAAGGCGGCCATGGCTGCCCACACCTCGGCTGTCGTCCTCAACTTCACCCGCCTTGAGAAAAGCATCTGAGCAGAACAGGGCAAGCCGGAGACCCCCACTTCAGGCTACAGAGGAATAGCCATGACGCAGTGGGATTAGGTCAGCTGTCCAAGCCGTAGTGAGTCCCTGCTGTACTTATCCAGGCCAGGCCCTGGGGGTGCTGAGAGTAATGGTTATAGGAGCCCCAGGTCCCAGGCTCTTGCCCTGTGCTCCCCCTCGCCTTGGCATGCACCCCTCCCCTCGGCAGCCCCGGGAAGCAGGCACTCCCAGTGTCCCCTCTTGCAGTACCTAGAGGGTCACTGGCCCAGGCAGGACCTGGCCCAGGTTTCTCATTCCCAAGCCTCTGGTTTAAGCAGAGGCCAGGAAGCTCAGACCCCACCCAGGAGGCTGTGCAAGACAAAGGCCACACTGAGCTGGGGATCCCAGGGATAAAGAGGGACACCCAGCCCAGCCCAGGAGAGGCGCTGGGTTTCTTGTCCTGACTCCCAGGGGCAGGAGAGGAGAGGTGCTCCAGGCTCTTACTGGAGAGCCACGTCAGCCACGCGGGTGGTGAGGTGCCTGCAGAGGTGGGGCGAAAGCCTTCCAGGTGAGCAGGGGCTGAGGAAATGCAGGCCCTGGGTCCTGACGGCATTGGGGAGCCAACCACGTGGGCCGAGCAGGGGCGGGATGTGTAGACATTTTCAAAAGAGCACTGGCTGCAGCGTGGATGAGGGTTACAAAGGAGCAGCCGGGAGGAGGGGATGGGGAGAAGTCTGCTGCAGCCACCACGCCACGGAGTGGGGTGGGCCAGCGGCTGGCAGAGTGGGCACGACCCCCTGTTCAGCAGGGCAAGATTTACTGGGTTGCAAAGGATCCCCGATTGCTCCCAGGGCTGTCCCAGATGCTGCAACAGGTTGACTTGTAAACAGCAAGGAGAATGATCAGAATGGCAGGACTGGCACTCACCAAGCCTGCCAGGCACGGCACAGAGGACTCATATCTTGTTTCATTTCTTCCTGCCGTTCCAGCCCAGGAGAAAGGAATTCTCATCACCCCCTTCTTATGGATGAGGAAGCTGAGGCTCAGAGGAGGTCAAATAACTATGGGAATCCAGCCAAGATTTGAACCCAAGATTCTGTTTGACCTCAGATCCCAAGTTTCTCCTAATTCTCAGGGGCTTTTCATGCCTCCCCTGGTGATATTTTTCTGGCCAGGCACTAAGAAAGTGTTGAATTTAGTCAATGTCATCTTTAAATATTTTGTGATTTTAGTTTGAAATCAGTGAAATGGAGCCCCAAATTACTGCAAGAAGAGTTCCCCGAGCTCAGACACGGGGAGTGCCTGGTTGTTGGGAGCAGCAGGTGCCGGACCTGCACAGAGGGGCTCGATGAATCTGTAGGGATGGGTGATGGAGCTCACCTGTCTGCTGGTGTGGAGGAAGGTGTTGGCAAGTTGGGATGGCATGAGGGGATGGTGTTGGATGGGATGACTGAGAATCAAGGCCCAGCCCCTGGACTGGGTTGCCTGGAGCTCATTGCAGAGCCCCCACCACCCTCCATCTGAGACCAGCTGTCAGATTCCATCAGAAACCCCCTCCCTGCAGCCCCCCATCCTCTGTAGGAGATGCAAGCCCATCTCCATGGATGGATTATGCTCTCATATCATCCTAGATGCCACGGAAATCCACACCCACCAAAGAATGGTCCAGGCCCCTTAGAGTTCATCCTCCTGGCATTGTCCTTGAACTTGGGAAGGTGGCACACGCCCTGCACTCTCCTCTGGTTCTTCTTGGGTTCCCTTACTCAAGGTCACTGCCAAGCCTGTCATCTTCGGCCTTCTTTGCTGGAGGTCCGAAAAGACAGTTTTCTGTCATCTCCTCACACCCATGTTTTAGTTCAGCCACATGCCGGGCCACATTGGTGGAGGACCTCGTATGCATCAGGCTCACCGCCAGGAGCTGGGGATACCCTCGTGAGCTCAGATCTCAACTCCCAGGTCTCCAAAGTCTCCCTTCAGGCCAACTCCACCAGGAAAGGTAGAGCTGCTCCCAGATGGCCCATAGAGGAATCTGATGGAGCAGCAGAGTCCCAGGTTGGGAGAGCTGCCAGCCAGGCTTGGGGGGGGTCCAGTTAAGCCCCCTTCCAGCGGCCCTGCCCTTGAGGCCCAGCCAGCTGGCCATGGGAGCAAGTCCTCCTCCTCAGGGTGGTCTCCAGGGGACCCTCACCAGTCTTCCCACAATTGCCCCACCCCCACCCTGAAATTGACCCCACCAGCCTGTACCCTCCAAGCAGGCAGAGCTCTTTCCCGTTCCACTCATCCCTGTATCTAGTGGCACCCTGGGAAATGGTTTTTGTTTTGTTTTGTTTTTTTTAAAGATTTATTTATTTCTCTCCCACCCCCACCCCCTCGCCTGCCTGCTCTCTGTGTCCATTCACTGTGTCCTCTTCTGTGTCCACTTGAATTTGTCAGGCACTGGGAAACGACGTCTCTTTTTTGTTGCGTCATCTTGCTGCGTCAGCTCCCCGTGTGTGCAGCGACACTCCTGGGTGGGCTGTGACCAATTCACTTGACAAAAAAAGGGGAAAGCCCTGATTTTTAATTTTGGCCAATTTCCCTGGTGTAAATACTTTCAGCACGGCCGATTCAAGTTACCAGCATGCATCACTGAGTACAGACTGGGCAAGAGATTATGGAGTGCTTCCATCATACCAGCACCTGGGCCAGCAAACAACGCCAAGGGTCCAGCTCCAGCCCACGACCTGCAAAGACAAAAATATCTACTCTCTGGCCCGTTTACAGAAAGACATTGCTAGCCCCTGCCATACGCATAAATAACCTCAAGAACCAAGATACTAGTAAAATGTAGTAAGATAATTAGGGAGTGAAGCGTTTTTGATTACTTGGTACGTTTGTTTTTAATATAACTTATTTAATTGTAACTTTATATGATTTAATCTGGTATAATGTCTGTGTTTAACAACCAGTTCTCATGAGCCAGCTCACCACTGCCTCTTTCTCCAGGGACTGGCCCCACAGTAGGTGCACAATGATGATCTGTTGAAGGATTGAAAATATAACTCCAGTGCCAATGCTCCTAACCACTGGACTCTATTCTTTCACTGGACTTTATTCTTTCATTCGTTCTTTTGATTCCATTAAACACCTATTTATTGGCACCTACTGAGTGCCAGCCCTTGCAGGTACAACTCACATAGCCAAGTGGATAAGCCAAATCCACACCCCCTACCCCCACCCCCACAAAATAACAACAAAACCAACAAAAAGATGCAAAGAAAGCAAACCCCTTACAGCTGTGTGCATGCTTGGTTGGTTTAGTATGAAGTGAGATCATCACAATACTTTGCTCCGGAGTCATACAGATTAAACGAGATAACCAGTGTGGAGCTCAGGTCTGGCACGGAATGAGTACATTCAATAAGTATTGGCTATTTCACGTCCCCACCACCATCATTCTTAGAACCTATATTTGAACAGCACTAATAACAGCCCCTCCAAGTCCACTTCTTTGAGCCTTCCCCATTTGTCTTGCAGACGGGGGTGTAGACACCCTAGATGCAGCATCTCTGCAGGATTTAAAGCAGGGTTTTCCAACCTCAGCACAGTTGATGTTGGGACAGTTAATTCTTTGAGGTGGGGGCTGTCCTGTGAGCTGGAGGACGTTTAGCACATCCCTGTTCTTGACCCACTACATGCTAGTAGCAGCCACTTCCCCAGTTGTAACAACAGAAAGTCTCTAGACATTGCCACGTGCCACCTGGAAGGCACACGCACCCTGGTTGAGAGCCCCGGGCTTCAAGGCAAGTTTGTTCCTTCCCTACCGGCTGTCGGGTGCTGTCTGTGGCCACAGGGCAGGGCTGCCATCCCCCAGCTTCCTCGGGTCTCCGTCTGGGGGAGATGCCGCCATCCACACCCACAGTGCAGCGGGGGCTCCTGCCTCCGCAGACCCTGATTCCTGGGCACCGGGAGCCAGCTCACTCACAGCCTGCTTTATCAGCGGGTCAAGGAACACGCAGACCCACGGCTGGCGTGAGATGCAGCCCTTCTCCCTTTAAGTCGTGTTTTTGAAGCCTGTTCAAACGGCATGAGGCCACGCGTCATAAAATACCAAGTGCCAGAAGCTGGCAACAAAATTGTGCGTTCCCAAGTGGTCCCCATCTCGGAGCTGCCCGTGGCACGGTTGCTACTGGGGTATTCTCTGGAAGCCCGTCTCAAAACTCCTCTTGAAATGACATCAGCCAGGAGAACATTCCCGCACCTCATTTTTAACAGGCATCAGACAACAGCATAGCGGAACACGTACTCCGTACCGTGACATTTAATGTACTAATCAAATCAATAAAATGCACTTACTCTCCCTGGATGAGAAGAGTCGGGTTTCAGTCCTGAAATGGTGAACGCTTCCCTCCCACTCCTCCCGGAGCTGACGTGGGGCCCATCACCTTTCTAGGCTCCATCAGAGCGGCCGTGCAGGGGGAGAGGTGGGGGTTGGGGGGCACGTATTCATACTCAGCAGCCGGTGCTACTGGGTCACTGAATGCCACACCTCCACCTCTGCTAATTGGGGGGACAAAGGAGAGTGGGGGGAGGCCACCTTGCACCCCCTTCTGTCTGAGGTTAATGGAGAAGGAGCACAGAGGATGTTTTTCTGGAACGAATTATTTTTTACCCACACTCGAGAGAATTATTGATTGAACAACACACATAAACACACCCAAATCTTAGTGGAGGTTGTTTCCAGAGTGACGAGATTACAGCTACTTTCCTCCTTTTGTAATCAATGTTATTGATGCATCAATGACATGTAATGAATGCACCCATCTTAAGGGAACAGGATGATATGTTCTGACAAATGTGTACACCCAGGTAGCCACCACCCCAGGCAAGACACAGATATAAAGGTGGTCCCTGCCGCCCACTCCCAGCCCAGATGACCCCCGGTTGGCCTTCTGTCACTACAGATAGCTTTACCTGCTCCTGGACTTCATGGAATTGGAAGGTATGTACTCTTTGGGATCTCTCTTCTTTGCCATTACGGGACCATCACATGACGATTCTCTGTGCTGATCTGCATATCTATTACATGACTATGCCATTTACAGGTAAATTTTGTTCTCTTCTTTACGCCTCTCTTTTCCCCGCCAAATTTTCTACAATGAGCCTGTATTGATTTTTTTCAGTTAAAAAGAAAGAGGATAAATGCCATTCATCTTTAAAAATTCACAGGGACTCTATGAAAAAGCCCAAATGCCAGGCTGCAGTTGACTCTTGGAAATGGGCTCCCAGCAGAGCCACACAGAGCAGTGAAGGCCATGGGGCATGTTTTTAAAACTACAAACCGCTGTGAGCTTTGTTTTGTTTTGTTTTCGAAGATTAATTGCATCTCTCTCCCACACCAGGCTTTGCAGTGAAGCTGCCCAAACTGACCAGTTTAAGGGCAGCCTCCTTCCTCCCCCTCCCTCTGCTCAGAATCAGCCGCTGAGGAGCAACGCAAGCAAGGTCTGGGGCAGGGGGGCGGTCACACGAGTGGCGTGGCGAGAGTGCTGCTCTTCACAACTTGCCCGCCCGCCTTCGCCACAGCACTTCCCGACAGCCAGAACCCCCGGGGCCGGCCGGGGCCAGGGCTCCTCCCGTCCTGCTGATTAGGACACTGACACCCAGAGAGGCCTCAGCTCCCACAGCAGGAGAGCGGGAGCTCGCCAGGCAGTCCCCCAGGTAGGACGGCCAGGAGGCGGCCAGCACCAAGGGGCTCGCAGCCCAGCCCTGTGCCTCCCTCGCTGGGTGACAGTGACCACGTCGCTCAATCTCTCTGAGCCTCCGCCTCCTCCTCCGTTGAGCAGACCAAACGAGACACGTCCTCAAGACCAGGCTCAGGAGGAAGCACTCGACAGGTGGTAGGGGGGAAACGGCTTCTCCACCTTGGCCTCGCGCTGCATCTCCAGCACAAAACCGATCCCAGCCCGTCTGGACTGAGGGACAAGGGGCCGACGTTTCCTTAGAGCGCCACGTGGCAGAGCCCCCAGGCGCAGAGCAGTGGGAGAAGGCAGGGCGTGGAGGTGCGCCAGCCAAGGCTCCTGCTCTCTCAGCTTCCCAGGTTCAAGGACAATCCCAGGAGGATGAACTCTAAGGGGCCGGGACCATTCTTTGGTAGGTGCGGCAACCAATCAGAGAAGCTTCAACAGGGAGCAGAAATGGGTGACAGGGACACGAGGGGTTCTCAGAGAGCTCCAAAGTTAGCCAGGACTCAGCGCTGCAACCAGGACCGACAGCGTTCCACGGGCTTCTCTCTCTTTCGAGTTTCTGCCCCCACCACAGCATCGCCCCCCCCCCCCCCGGCAGCCTGAGCTGCTCTGCTCTGTTGCTTCGACGTGACCGATGGCAGCTGCGGAGAGACCAGCACAGGTCGAACGAGGCCCTCCTTGGCCCGGCTCAGTGAACGAGCCAGGGTCCCCAGCTGTGGTTGCCGACATCCAGTCCCCAGAGGTGGCAGGGACCGTCGGGTGAGTCGTGAGCCGAGCACGCCTCCCACCCCCAAGAAGTGTCTTACTACAAGTAAACAACCACTTCTTCCAATGGCCCCAGCCCTGCATGCACTTCCTGATTTTATTGGTCATAATAGCTGAGACTCACATAGGGCTTACCACGTGCCAGCCACTTCTGGAGCACAAAACCCCACAAAAACTCGCGGAGGTTCACAATCCCCATTGTACAGATGAGGAAACTGAGGTGCAGAGAAATTAACAACATGCCCAGGTCACACTTGAACTCAGCGAATCTAGTCCCTCCCTTGGCCACAACGCCATATGCCCATAATAATTTATATAAGTCATCTGTTAGCCCACGACTTTCAAAATGAGAAAAAGGGGAGGAGGGGAGGAATTCCATACCTAGTACTTCACAAAAGCACTTTTAATGGTGGACAAAGGAAATCCCTAGGGCTTTATTGACTATCTCCCTGTTTTGATTTTTAACTGGAGCTGGGGGAGCCAGCATAGCCGTCTTCTCAGAGCCCCAGATGATCTTACCCAACCCGGTGACCACCCCACATGGCCTGGGACCACCCAGGGGGAAGGCTCCTGGCTTCTTTACCTCTGCCCCTGTCCATGCCCACTCCCCTTTTCCCCTTCCCGCTCCTCTCTCGCACCTGACACAGAGGGCACTCAATAAGATTGTGCACCCCACTTTACAGTTGTCAAAACACTTCCCGAGCCAGGCAAAGGGATCAGCTCAAATATGGTCCTCACCATCCCTAAAGAAAGGGGCTTCAAGGGACGCACACAGATGCACGGGAACCCAGCAAATCTGAAGACCCCAGCTGCAGGCAGACAAGAGACCACGGCAGGGTCCGCAGAAAGGCCCGTCTCTCTCCCTTTTCCCAGCCTCTCTGGGAGCCCAGCCGGGCCCCTTCCGTCCCATTGGCTGCCTCTGCTTACGGACCACCACAGCCGGCTCATCCAGGCGAGGAACCTGACGGGATCCAGCCCGGCCCCCGGAGTCTCAGATTCCCAGCCCCAGGCTCTACGAAGGAAAGAGCATTTTCTTCATCCCCTCGTGGCCTCACAGAGGCTCAATTTCTTTTTTCTTTTATAAAGGGGATTTATTTGGGGTAAGAGCTCCCAGGTCTCCCAGGGAGAAGGCCACAGAGCCAGATTCTGGCATGCAGAGCCCAGAGCCCACCGCAGGAGCGCCACAAAGCACCACGAAGCGCAGTGCTCCCCAGGCCCCCCTTGAGCCCAGGAGGCAGCCACTCGTCCAGTTTTATCTGGGGCAGGCATGGTCAGCCTGCCCTACTGTCCTCGAGCTCACACTGGAACGTTTATTGGGAGCTGACGTGATTCACGAGGACCCCCGTGGGGCGGCCAGGGTGGGACATGACTCAGCGCTGGCCTGCGCGCTCGCAGAGGCTTTGCTCGGATGGACAGTCCATCAGCTGGCTTCCTCCAGCACCACGCTCCCGTTTCATCAGGCAATTTTAGAGGTGTTAAACCTGTACTGCTCACAATTGACTGATGGGTTTCATTCCGCGCGGGGTACAGTGACCGGCGCATCTGGCCAGGCCAGTGTCACATGCCAGTGGTTGACAGGTAGCTGGACCCTTGGGTCAGGGATTCAAATGATTTATCTCATTATTCATTTTTCCATTTTATTCAGCTAAAAATCCTAAGCAGATTTTACTCAGGGGTTAACTGAACCAATCTGCCCTGGGGTGAGTTGCATTTCGATTCCTTAGACCTGGGTTCTAAGAGCCAACCCACTCCACTTCTTCACCAGTGGCAGACCTCACCAATCGATTGCGGAGCTCTGCCTAAGATCACAGGCCAGTAAGGGGCAGGGCGAATGGGCCAGAATCCAGGACTGCGAACACTAGAATCTGTGTTCATTTTGGACTTTGATTTGGCAACTCACATATTTGAGCCTCTACTCAGGGTTTGCCTCCTTGCCTCCTTGAAAGGAAAAGTGCTAAAGTGGCTGCCAACACATCCAAATCCCAGCAGCCACGTCCCACCTTATCCAGCCCTAAGGCCCAGCAGGTGGATGAAACATTTTGCCTTGCCAGAGCTAAAGAAAGCGTAGGGATCTTCTGACCCGCCGCCTCCTATTTTGCAGGCGGGGAAACAGGCTCAGAGAAGGGAGGAAAGAGCCTTCACGGCGATCTCCAGCCACTCCCACCCCACCCCTGCCAGGCTCGCGCTCCTGCGCCAGCAGAGCAGGCCGAGGACATGTGGATGTCCTGCCCGTCTGCTCACCGTCAGAGTCCACGCCGTCAGATCCCGGGGCAGGCGCACTTGTTCCCCTGCCCTGGGCCCTCGAATCCCAGCTGTGCGCCAGCTCAGGCCCCGTCACCGCGCATGCGCTGTCTCCCCCCTCTCTTGGGATTTCCTCCGGGCCTCGCTCCTCCTGGTCACTCCCCTGGGCCCCTGGGAAGATGCTGACCTTGTCACATGTCCTGGCTCCATCCTCTTCCGTTGAGTCCCTCTGGCTCTGCGAGTGCCTGGGAGGAGGCCTGGCCTCCCACCCCGCCCCACCTGGTTCTGCCTCCTCACCTGCCCTTTCCCGGTGTCCTCCCTGCGGGCCAGGGGCCCTTCTCGTCCAGCGCATTCTTTCCAGGGCAGCCCCAGTGGTGGGGCGGGGCGGGCAAACCCAGCGACTCTAACCCGGTATGGCCGTGGAAAGTCGTCGCAGTCCAGGGACTTGTCAACACTGTTTTTCCTTTTACAAAAATGATGTGTTTTCACTTGGAGAAATAAGAAAATCGAGGCATATTAAAACGCAAATGATAATTCATATTAATTAGGTCTATGGTGTGAAGCACCATAGACAAATAGTTCGCTTGATCCTCAAAACTATGGGAGAAATTCTACAGA
Organism: Dasypus novemcinctus; assembly: GCF_030445035.2. Taxonomy (NCBI): domain Eukaryota; kingdom Metazoa; phylum Chordata; class Mammalia; order Cingulata; family Dasypodidae; genus Dasypus; species Dasypus novemcinctus. The sequence goes on from NC_080690.1 coordinate 7,671,038, forward strand.
ACAAATGGCATGGGGTCTTCAAAGATAAATGGTGAGGGGAAAACAGGGAGGGGAGACTTAAAAAGAGACTTGAAAGTCAACAGATGAATGGGTAAACAAAAATGGAATATTATTCAGCCATAAAAATGATTTAAAAAGTCCTAATACACGCTACAACCGGGAAGAACCTTGGAGAATTAAGCTGAGTGAAATAAGTCAGACACGAAAGGACAAATACTGCATAATTACACTTACATATAAAATGTCTAGAATAGGCAAATCCATAGAGACAGAAAATAGATTTATGGTTGCCAGGGGCTAGGGGTGGGAGTGAGGGGTAGTTATTACTTAATGGGGACAGAGTTCTTATTGGGGATGATAAAAATATTCAGGATAGGAAGTAATTATGATGATGACACAACACTGAATGTGATGACTGCTGTTGAATGGCAAACTTGGTCAAAATGGTAGATTTTGTTATGAATATTTTACTATAGTAAAAAAATGATAGAGAGAGAGAGAGAGGCTTAAAACAGCTACTGACTATAGGAGACAGAGGGATGGACAGGCATGTGAAAGAGCACATGCTGTGGCATGCCAGTGGTCATACCAGCACTCATTGTAAAATTCTTTAGTCTCATGGTATGTTTGCAAATTGTCATAATAAAAGTCTAGGAGAAAAAAAGATATGTCAACCAAACATAATGTGTGAATCTTGTAGATCCTAATTCAAGCATTAACTGCAAAATAACATTTATTGGAAAATGGAGAAAGAATTGAGCACAGATTAGATATTAGATGTTATTAAGAAATCATTAAAGTTTTTAGGTGTGATAATATTTCAGTGAAGTTTTGTGTGTGTGTGCATGTGTTTTTATTTATGATTATTATTATGTTTAGCATGTGTTTTTATCCTGAATCTTTATGTTTGGAATTGCTTTAAAATAACTAGCAAGGGTAGGGGTGGGGAGGAGATATGAAACAAGATTGGCAATTTATTGCTAGTTGTTGAAGCTGGATGAAGGGAAATGGAGGTTCATTTTACTATTCCTTATGTTTGAAAATTTCCATAATAAAAGGTTTAAAACAATAACAACAACAACCCTATTATTAACTCTATTTTGCAGTTGAGGAAACTGAACTGAGGTTTAGAGATGTCAAGTTATTTGCTTAAGATCACCCAGCCGGTAAATCATTGAATAGTGGTATAAAAAAACACTGCCTGAAATCCCATCGCCTACTCCTAACACCTTGGTGTAGATCCTTCTAGGCCTTCTATGAGTATAAGAGAATTTTATATGATTTTAAAACATGCATGATGCCTGGCTCCATCTCCCTGAAAAACAAATTGCATTAATATGTCCTTGAGTATATAGTTCTGACGTAGAACTGTGGAAAAGAGCTAACACGAGGACCCATTGGGAACAAAGCCATCTCACCTCGGTGAGTTAGGTGGCGTTCATCACATCCTCCAACAACCTGTGAGGTCAGGATTATTGTCTCCATTTTACAGATAAGGAAACAAACCCAGAGAGGAGAAGTGACTTGCTGATGGGCCCAGAGCCAATCATTGATTACAAAGTTCATGCAAGGGTTTGATTCTGTGATTTCACTTTGTGAAGGTTTACCTCAGCCTCTTGCCGGTCACCTCCACGAGGGCAGCCATCTTGTCTGGTTTCCTCACCACTGTCTCCCCGTGCCCAGAACAAGGCATGTTCTTAAGGAAGACTTGCTGAATGAACAAAGGAAGGGGCAAAGGGCGCCACTGGGGTTTGAATTCCTGCCATTTAATCAGCTAAACTTGAAGCCACTATACTAGGTGCCCTCTTGAATCCTCTTATTCTGCCTTTTCACCTAACCATAAGGTTTCCCACCTTGCTATGTGGTAATTTTTGATGGCCGCAGGTGGGGCCGCCGTCTCTGTGTGGGCCACCCCCTCCTCACCTAACCTTCGTCCCATCTCTGCCATGTCCACAGGAATTAACTCGTCTTTCAGGGCTCAGTTTCAGGGACTCGTCCCAGACTGGCTTAGGGTCCCCTGGATAATATCTGCGATTCACTTCACAGCCCACTTCCTCACGGCCTTTTGTAATTGTTGGGATCATCCCTTGTTGAAGATTTCCCTCCCTTTGGAAGCAGCTCCCGTGTCCCTGAGGCTCTGCTCTCTCCCTTTTATGTCTCCTTAGAGCTCTCGGTCATGTTGCAGGAATGAAGGTTATTGAAGTAATTCAGTAATTACCTCCTCTTCTGTGGGTTGTTTCCGATTTTTCGATATGATTAACAAAGCAACAACAAAGAGACCTTTTTTTAAATGTCATTGAATTATATATTTAAGATAAATTTCCAGGAGTGGAGTTAACTCACCACTGAATTTGGGGCAGGGGTGGAGGGCAAAAGAAATGAAAGAAGATGGAGAATTTGGGTGCCACTCGCCGAGCGAGACAACCAGAAGGGAGCATATGTTGGCAAGAGACAGTGACCGCTGAAGGGGTGCTTCTTTCCCACCTCCTGTGAATAGAAACTCTTCTCCCCATTTCCTGGATGTCCCTATCATGGGGTGAAGAGCGTCCTCCCCCCCCCACCCAGTAACATCCATCTGGAAGAGGAGGTGACTGTGTTTAGCAAAGAGTCTTTGCAGATGGAACTGAGCTGAAGGTCTCGAGATGAGAGCATCCTGGCTAGGGTGGGTCCTACTTAATTCCAACGGCAAGTCTTCACGAGAGAGGAGAAGGGAGGCACTTGGATGCGTGGCGGGAAGGCCGTGTGAAGAAGGGAGGCACTTGGATGCTTGGGCGCGTCGCAGCCGCCATCCAGGACCATCAAGGATGGGGGCAACCACCACAGTCAGGGGAGACCCCTGGGATAGGCTCTCAGACAGAACACACTGCTGACCCCTTGATGATGGACTTCCGGCCTCCAGAGCTGTGAGGGAATACAGGGCCCAGGTGGGTGGGGATTTGTTACAGCAGCCGCAGGAAATGACCATGGTTCCATCTGCAGCTCCTTCCAGAGGGGCCACAGCTGCAGGCTCCAGCTGGGCTCATCCTCGGGGCGGACAGGCACCAGTTTGCTCCAAAGGCTCAATACTTCCGGAGAGAAACATCCAGTTTTGCTGTCTCGATCCACTAGAGAAGCTGGAACATGAAATGGAGTAAGGGACAGCCACCATTAAGCCCTTATTTTCATATATCACATACACAAATAAATTCCAGGTGGGCTGTGGCCAAAATGTGAAAAGCAAAACTTGAAATCATTTGGTGGAAAATGTAAGGCAATTTGTCCATGGCCTTGGTGTAGAAAAGGACTTCTTAAGGTACACCTTGACGTTTGGAATGTTGGCCTACATGAAAGTTAAAATCCTCTGTACTGGGAAGCGGATGTGGCTCAGTAACTGGGCTCCTGCTTACCACGTGGGAGGTCACTGGTTCAGATCCCAGTGCCTCCTGGAGAAGGACGACATGGCAGGCAGGCAGAGCGAGCTGACACAACAAGAAGCACGAGAAGAAGTATAATGAGAGACACAACAAGGCAGGGAGCAAAGGTTCCCAGTGCCTCCTAAAGAAGACAGCAAGCTGATGCCACGGGCAGATGCAATGAGCTAACGCAACAAGATGACGCAACAAAAGATGCTGGGAGGAAAAAACACAATGAGAGACAAAACAAAGCAGGGAGCGGAGGTGGCTCAAGCAATTGGGCTCCTCCCTCCCATATCAGAGACCCCAGGTTCTGCTCCTGGTGCCTCCTAAGACGAACAGACCCAGCAAGTGAAAAACAAGGGGGTGGGGAGAAATAAATAAAATCTTAAAAAAGAAAAAATCCTCCGTACCTCAAAGGACACCATAAACGAGTGAGAAGGCAGGCAGGAGATGTTGGCCACATAGGTTAGTACCTAGGATTTACAAAGAATTCCTGCATAATCAAAACGAAAGAATCTCTCATCTCCAACCAAAAAATGGGCGAGGTGTGACTAGAAGAGCCCCCAAAGTAGAAGCAGTGACATGTGGAAAGATGCTCAACCTCACTGAGAAATCAGGGGACTGCAAATTAAACAACAGTGAGGCGCCACTGCACCCTCTTCAGACAGAATGAAAAGGTCTGAGAGCAGCAAGAGCCAGCGAGGACGTGCGCAACAGGCTGGAATGCATTTGACCTCCCTGGTCAAATCCCAGGATGCTCGACTCCTCCTCGTCGCAGTTCTCGCTAGGGCTAATGCTAGTTCTCCCGCCCCTGGGAGCCTGTTAGAAACACAGCCTCTCACCCCCACCCAGGCTTCCGGGATCTGAATCTGCATTTTAACTTTGGCGTTTACCTAGTGGTTCTTCAATGGGCACACACACCACCTGGGAATTCTGGGTCAGTGGGTGGGGCCTGAGACTCTGCATTTCTAACAAGCCGCTACTGCTGCCCACAGAAGCCCGCCTGGAGGCGCGAGGAGACAAACCAGCGGTTCTGAGGCCTGCTTGCACCTTCCACTCACGGGAGAGCTTTGGGGAGCTTTGCCCTACCCCCAGAGCAATTAACCAGACTCTCTGGTCAGGCCGGGACAAGGGTCCCGGGTGATTCTAAGGGCTGCGAGGACGCAGAAGCGTTGTCCCACAGCAGGCGAGTCTGCCGGCGGCCTCTAAAGCGCACAGGGGCTCAAACTCCTTGAAGGAGACCGGGCTGT